>NC_050450.1:79555864-79907114 GCF_903995425.1 Onychomys torridus | reverse complement strand
TGCCTGTTGTTAAAAACAACACAGATCTGGATATAATCAAGGACCAAAGAAAATCTTCAGTAGATAAAACAAAAAATTCAGAAGAGACTAGAAAATAAGCATTTTGGCAAACTGCTATAAATGATCAGAGACCAAAGCTAAAAATATAAATAACTGGCATTGAAATTGAAGGCTTAGTAGACATGGGAACAGATATAACAAATAATTTTACCAAAATCTTGGCATCCAAATTGGCCTCTTCTAGGGCTCAGATAAAACAGAATGCTAGGTGGATTGAATATATAGGGTCAGAAGGACAAATAGGAAAATTAAAGGTATATGTGGCTAATATAGCCATGAATTTATGAGGATCTGATTTGTTGCAGCAAAGCAAAAGATATACTAATATTCCTCCAATCTCAGAAATAAACCATAAAATAAAGAGTGCTTCTGAGAGAAATATCAAAAGGTATTATCAAGAACAGTCACAAACAATTCAGGTTGTACATAAGCAAGGCACAACAGCTGTTATTATTTCAAAGGTACCAATCACCCTATCTTTAAAATTGTTAATTAAAAAGCCTGTGTGGGTAAAACAATGGATTTTGATATCAGAAAAATTATAGGCCCTAGAACAGATGGTACAGGAGCAGCTAAATGTTCAACATAGAGAAGAATTGACCAATGCTAGGAATTTTCCTGTATTTTTGATTTAAAAAAAAGATACAGGAAATGGAGAATGTTAACAGAATTAAGAGCCATAAATAAGGTGATTCAACCAATGTGCTCTTTATAGCCTGGAATTCCCTTGCCTTAATTATTACCTAATGGATGGTCCATTATAGTGATTGATTTAAAAGACTCCTACTTTTTTTTTTAATATACCATTACAAGAGCAGGATAAGGAAAATTTTGCTTTCACAGTGCCTACTTATAATAATTCTCAACCTGTTAAAAGGTAGTAGTGGAAAGTTCTTCCTCAAGGAATGTTGAACAGCTCCACCTTGTGTCAATATTTTGTACACCAGCCAATAGAATAATTTGTAAACATTTCCTCAATCTAAAATGTATCCTTTTTTTTTTTTTTTTTTTTTACAAAGTTTGGAAAATTAAAGTATGTCCTCCATACCACAGTTACATATTTTAACTTTTGAAAAGGTTAATTCTATAATTGCACATTTAAAAGTTATAGCTATTATGGGTACAAATTAAGACTGAAATGCTCCAGCATATGTCTCTTGTAAAATGAATCAGTTTTGCATGCTAAAACATAAAGCATATTACAGGTATACCATACAATCTTATAAGACAAGCAGTTATAGAAAGATCTAATCATACTTTAAAAGGCAAGCTTAATACATAGAAAGAGATAATAAAGACCCCCAGTAATAGATTACACAATGGTTTATTAATTTTAAATTTAAAAATGATAATGGGAAAGGAACAACTGCAGAGAGACATTCAATAGTTGAAAAAAAAACTACTGAATTAAATCAGTCTAATATTTTATAAATGTGTTGACCTCAGAATGGAAACTGGAAAGTATGTTACATTAGGTAAGAGGTTTTGCCTTTGTTTTTAAAGGAGAAGAAAAGCTGTGGATACCATCACTATTGATAAAGAGTAGATTAAAATGGGGAAGACCTCCCAAATAATGTGAGGTGTTAGTTCTTCAAACAGCTTGGTCACTCAATCAAACTAATGTTTAAAGACTAACAAATGCCTTTCATTTGATCAGGCATGAAAAATAAAAATAAAATAATATTTGCAAATGATAATTTATCAAAGGCATATTTGCCTTACTGGCATGAAATGAAAATGGTTTTATTTAAACCACATGGCTTAATTTGCTGTTAGAATGTTAGACTGTAGATTGCCATGTGGCCCATGCCATCTTGGACAACAGCTTTTGAGTTTTCTTCTTAAACCAAAAGGATATTTTTGTCTTTGCTGATAAAAGCACAATTAAGAGATTTTAAATGCTTTAAGTAAATTCAGGGGTTACTACAGGTCAAGCTTGTTTTCTACATCTCTAAGAGTTGCAGTGATTTAGAGCTAAGAGGATGTTTGAGCAAGGTGTTGGTAGCCTGTGCCTTTAATACCAATAGAGACAGAAGGATCTCTATAATTTAGTTCTTTTAATTCTTGAGTTAGAGTGAACAAGGTAGTGGTGACACACACTTTTATTCCCACCACCCAGGGACAAAACTCAGAATCAGCTCCTAATTGGTATGTTTGCACATTAGAGAAGTCACAAACCATATTTACTGATTATTATAAAAACCCTCTACAAGGTTGCTAGAAAGGCAGTTAATTCCCAATAGGGACAGGAACAAACAGCAGCTTTTGCAACTAATGGTAAGCTCTTCTCTATGCACACAATCCTGACCAATATGGAATCAGATGAGACCCTAATTATGGATATCATTTTTATTGGTGAATTGGCATTGAAAGGCTCTTTATAAAGCCAAATGGAGTCCAACAGCATTTGCCTGTTGGCTTCTATTGCAAATGCTTTAAATATATGGAGAACAATTGTTCTTTCTTTGATAAAGAAATTTGGATATTTTATGTGGCATGCAGACCTTATATTCAGTTATTGCTAAGCACCCTATGGTTATAAGCACACCCTGTATAATGATGGATTGGATCTACTGGAAAACAGAGTCTTTCATGGGTTTAGCCATGGAAGGAAAAGTGTTACAGTGGAACTGGTACCTATCTGAATTCCTTTGTGACCAGGATGTGGTAGCAAAGGGGTCTGTACCTTCCTGTACTGAAGAAATAGCCCAGTTGCTCATAATCACCAACCCTAAACTGTCCACTCCTCCCCAAAAGAGGCACCTATTGGCCTGTGGGGACCAATGGAATGGTCACAACATTTGGCTAACCTACAATTCACTGATGGCTGATCAACCATTGGTGGAACCAAAACTAAGTGAAAAGTGGCAGCCTATAGACCAGGGAATAGTCTATAATAGTGAGGAAGGAACTGCAAAATCAGCACAGCAATGTTAGCTGACAAACAACTAGGAAAGCAAAAGGAAAGATCTCCATCTTCTCCAATTCACAGTGTATGCCAATGATACAGCTACATAGTTATCAAAATGGGAACCTACTAGCAGGTGTTGGGAACAGGCCAAAAGCAACTTGTTTTAAGTGCTGCCGTTTTGACTGCAGACTGTATTTTACTAGCTGGGAATTTTCCAATAGCTGACTTCATTCTTAAACCATAGAAACAGTTGTTATACATCTTTACTTCTGTAGAAACATTGTGGCTGTTCTCAACAACAGAGAAAAAAAATGAATCTGATTGGTTGAACTGAAAGGCCTGTATTGTATATCTGTTGGCAGTAATGGACAATTCCGGAAAGTTTCTAATCTCTAAATCCGGATTAGTGAAAATTTTAACTCTAATTTGGCACAAAAAAAAAAGTTTGTGATTTTTATTCTTAAATATTTGCTTCAACTGGCATTTGGGGTTGCAGTTGAGCTGTTCTGTGGCCCTGGTCAATCAACCTTCTTTCCTTCCCCCACTTCTTTTGTGCTGCCATGCATTAAATATTGCCGTATTGTAACCTCTTGTGATTGTTTGGGTTGATTTGGAGCCTCACATCACAACCTTAGCAGACAAATGATATCAGAGGCATGAATGGAAATGGCAAAACCTAGTGAAACTTAGCAAAGACATCTAATTTTATGTAGCTCATATAGGCATGACAGACAAAACATCTGAGAATAATTAAATACTGGACAAATTGGCATTTTGTTTCATTAAGACTAGAATATTAAAATTTGTCAGGGAACAAATTAACAATAAATTAGCAAGAATGATAGATTACACATTCAAATAACTTAAAAGTTTACCCTTAACACTAAAAAAATAAGAGGAAATGGAGAACCAAATTAAACCAGGACAACCTTAAGAAAATTACTGTTATAAGGAATCCATAGTCCGATGGTAGTTCACACCTTTAATCCCAGCATTTGGGAGGCACATGCCTTTAATCCCAATACTTGGGAGGCAGAGGAAGGCACATAGGAATTACAGTGATTTAAATTTAAAAGCTACTTGCAAAAGGGCAGGCTGAAATTTAAAGTGAATGTCCTCTGTGATCTAAAAATAAATATACTTAAACCTTGAATGTATATATAAAGAGAAATGGTCTATTTATCCACACATACTAAGGTTTAGCTATGTTTAGTTTTCAGAAGAAATTTTACTAGAAAGATAATACATTTTTCTGTTACCAAAAAATATTTGGCCCTATGAAAGATATAACTGGCAAAATCAATCAATCAATCAATCAATCAATAGATAAATAGATAGATGGATAGATAGATAAATAGATAAATAAATAAATAAAAGAACACCCCAGATTTAGGGTTGGGGCATGATTTTGCTTTTATCTTTCCAGGGGAATAAAAGCATCCAGCTAAGGAATCTGGAGACCACTGGACAAGTGAAACATCTGAAGAAAATGGACAGATTATCAAGAGAAAATGCCCCAAGATAAAGAATAAACTGGCTAAGTGGTATTGCCTACCTCCAGTTGACTGGCCTGATTCTGGCTTTGGAGTCCCTGACTAACACAGTCGCCCATGCTAAGCTTCCTGTTCTGCACAAACAGCAAACACCTTTTGATTGACTGCTATGTTCTACCTAATTGTAATTGCCACTAAACTGACAAATACCACCCAAAGATCAGCTTTGGTCTACAAACTACTCAGGACATTCAAATTGCTGAGTCCATATGAGACTGACATGAACATTTTACAGAAGTTTGAATGAAAGAATACTTAATCCTAAGACTACAAAATACAACCAAGCTAGACATTGTGGAATGCTTACAGAAATAGCTTAATTACTGTAAATAGTTTTCCTGTGTTAGAGTTAAAACCTTTCCCTTTTATTTAGATAAAATAGGGAAGTGTTGCAGGATATTTGATGATATTGTGAATCCCAAGATTGCATATTTACTTGAAAAAGCTGTTTCTAGTTGTGGTGTAGCTCAGCCCTAGCACACAACTTTAATCCAAGAGTTTCCCTCTTGAGCATTGAAAGCAGGATTAAATAAAGTCAACCATAGGTCAAGAGCTGGAATAAGCAACCAGTTGACAGGAAATGAACAGAAAAAACATGGAGAGTAAGAGGGAGTCAGAAGAGAGGTTAACAGGAAGTAAAAGGGAAGAACATTAAGGTTGAGGAGGTTTTGTTTGAGATGGCATAGCATAAAGGCCTCTTTTATGGGATATCAGTGGAGGAGGAATGTCTTTCTCTGCCTCTCTGAGCTAACAGGTTTTCACCCCAGCATCTGGCTTCCAAGCATTTATTGGTAAAATCAAACAGTTGAAATCTAGATAAAAAACAAGTTAGTGATTGTGTTGTTATATCTCTACATGGGTAGGGTATGGAGTGACTTATTCTATATTACAAGTACTTTTTATTTCATGTTATTCCTCTAGAGTTATTTCAAGAGAAGAGTTATGCTCTAGGACTAGAAAAAATATATAATATTTACACAGTTACATTATTTTTAATCTTCGTTCTATGGTATTAGCCAGGGTGTCCTAGAGGAACACACATGACAGAATTAATATACTTATTAAAAAGTGATATATCAGACTGGCTCATAGGATACAATCTGAATAGTTGAACAATGGCTGTGTTCCCAGTGAACAGTCTGAGAACTTTAAGGCTGCTCATTTCATGTGCATTTCTTGTGCAGAAGATCTGGAGGATGCCTGGAGAAGTAACAGTGGACTTCAATCCATGTTAGAAGCATGAAGAAGCTTGGTTCTCAAATCAACAAAGTATGACTTCAGCAGCAGCAGGGATGATGGGCTCAAATATGGTAGATAAACTTAACAGCAAAGGCAGGCAGGGAAAGAGAAACGCTTTATCACTGGACTTCCTTTTATTTAGGCTGCCACTGTAAGGTGTCACCTGTAGTTAGAGTTTTCCTGCCTGGCCCACAGTCAGGACAAATCTCTCTTACCCGCCAGTCCCACAGTCGCTCAGACCCAACCAAGAAAGCACACAGAAACTTACATTGTTTAGAAACTGTATGTCTGTGGCAGGCTTCTTGTTATCTACTTCTTCTATCTTAAATTAACCCATTTCTGTTAGTCTATACTTTGCCACATGTCTTGTGGCTTACCAGTGTCTTTACATGTTGCTTTTCATGGCGGCAGCTGGCAGTGCCTCTTTTCAACCTTCTACTTCCCAGAATTCTCTTCTCTCTTTTCCCGCCTATACTTCCTGCCTGGCCACTGGCCAATCAGAACTTTATTTACACAGAGCGATATCCACAGCAGTCACCAACATTCAGGATGTTCTTCTCACTAGAAATAACCCTGTTGAGAAAACTCCTCACAGGTGTGCCCAGTGGCTTTTCTCTGAGTTGATTCGAGATGCAATCAAATCAGGAAACAAGATTAACTACAACTATCAAGGTATTATCAATTTTATCTATAAACTAAAACTAAAGTTACTCCACAAGTGGAATATTAATTCAAAAATGCAAACATCTGCAATTAATCAAGGAAAATAGCTGACATGCATTTAAGTAAATTCTAGAGTGCAATGATTTGTTTGTGCGAAGGGTATATAAAAATCATTTACTTGCTTTTAGTAAGTCTATATTCTTCCCTAAAAAGCAGTGCATGTTTTGGTGGACTGAGTACAAATATTGATACTTCAAAATATAGAAAAGTCCACATTAAGAAGTACGACAGAATTCCTTCTGAAGTTAAAAATAATATAATATGTATTCCACATCTTACTTTTAAGCAATATATTCTGTGAAAACTAAAAAAAAAACCACTTAAAATCATAAACATAAGATGAAAATGTTACAAATTCCCATTTCTTTATGATAGTATCACATTGAACCCCATTAGAAAGTTAATGTGAACTGGGTGGTGGTAGCGCACACCTTTAATCCCAGCACTCTGGAGGCAGAGCCAGGTGAATCTCTGTGAGTTCAAGGCCAGCCTGGTCTACAGAGTGAGATCCAGGACAGGGGCCAAAACTACACAGAAAAACCCTGTCTTGAAAAAAAACAAACAAACAAGAAAAGAAAGAAAGTTAACTTATCAAATTTTATAGATTAAAAATATTAAGAAGTAATGAAATTTGAAAAAAAAAACCTACCAGTTTCATATTTGGCTACACTGGATATGTTGGATGACCCACAAGTTTGCCAGATCCACCTGTTTCCTCTGCCTCTGCTCCCCACACAGGAATTATAGACATGTGTTATGTATGCAGCTTTATGGTGTGTTCTAGGGATCTGAAAACAGTTCTTCATGCTACATGACCAGCACCTTACTCATTGAGACATAACCCTGGGTCTCTTCTTCTCTTGGGGAAAGAGAAAGGGTTTGGGTCTTTATTTTAACAATGCAGATCATAATCTGATGTGTCTAGTTGAGGTCTTCATACTATATATTACATACATCAAACTACTTCCCAAGAAGGTTTTTCCAAGCCCCTTCCTCACTAAAACCATTATAATTTTATTCAATTCATTGGAGAAAGAAGACAAATATTGAAAGTTCAAACCTCATCAAACAACAATGAAAGACACTATGTAAAAGAGACAAAAACACCTAATTTCTCATGGATATCATTTTATTCATTCACTCAACAATCCTTTCACATCTACTTTTATGAGTTAAGATGACTATATTAGCTAGCAGAGCAGCACTAAGCAATGCCCAACGAGTTTTAGCAGAGCAGATGTCAAGCTATTAAAAACATTTGGGGTGAGCATTATGGAAAACTACAGAGAAGTCAAATGACATCCAGAGGAATGGACTCTGAAATAAGAACAAAGTAAGCAAGACAAATTTTCACCCTGACCAATATTGTCTATCATGTCTAGGAAGATGTTCAGGACATAGGGATTTTTGATACTTAATTTTAAAATAGAGAGGAGATTCGTTAGAGAGAACCAGTACAGTGTTTTCAGGAAAAAAAAAATGCATGAACAAAATCTCAGAAACTGTATCTGGGTAATGACAAGGATTCTATCAGTCTCCAATCCCATGACAAAGTCTGAAGATTAAAAAAAAAAATTTAAGAACAGAGTTAAGTAAAAACAACTTACCTCATAAAGCAAGCATACATGATCACATAGATTAAAAAATTTTAAAGTAAAAAAATAAGAGCTATTAGAATATAATAAAGCATTCTAAAGTATGATAATTTTATTAATCTAATAAATTAGCTTAAAAGAAGGTCAAAATATTCTTTATTGTAAGAATTAAAAGACTACAACTTGCCAGGCAGTGGTGGCTCACGTCTTTAATCCCAGCATTTGTAAGGCAGAGGCAGGCGGATCTTTGTGAGTTCAGGCCAGCCTGGTCTATAGAGTGAGATCCAGGAAAGGCACAAAACTATACAGAGAAACCCTGTCTCAAAAAACAAAAAAACAAACAACAACAACAAAAAAGACTACAACTTGTAAAATACACAGGAAACAAAAAAGTAATGATATGAATCATTGCATTTCTAACAAACCACTTATCTAAGAATCTGTAGATAGACATGCCGTAGACCTTAGAGGATATCCTACAACTATTATGCTGCTAAATTGCCATGGTACTAAAATGTCTCCTGGTGACATATCATTATACTCATAGATCAAGTAATCTCTCATCCCTAATCTGAGAACTTTTATTTTCAGCAGTTGATGATTACCATGATGACACACAAGTACCCAAGCTGCAGAGAATGAGAGATTTCTAAATGCTCAGCCATAGAGAGGATACAGATCTACTCTCATTTCAAGTTCAGGAATTATTGGGGAAGACAGGGCATAAAAAGTATATGTATATATATATATATATATACATATATATATGTATATATATATATATGTATATATATATATATACACATAAAACTATAGGAGACATACCTTCTGGTCCTAGCAGTACAGAGCTAGGCATATAATTCCACCCAAAGCCCTGGAGTTATTGGTGGTTGCTGGCTGCTGGGAGAGGGAGCAAATTTTCTCTGGGAGCTGAATACTAGGAGGTTGACCACTCATCAGTATAGGGCTACACAAGCAAGAGAATTTGAACAGTGTAGATTGGCCTTGTAGTATTTTTTTTTTTTTTTAAGAAAAAGGACATGTGTTTGTGTGAAACTCAAAAAAAAAAAAAAAAAAAAAAAAACTTGCTAAAGCAGAAGAGATCAGGCTCATTCAGGGTGAAATTAAAAAATGGGGTATAGATCTTAATAGAGAATTCTCAACAGAGAAATCTCAAATGGCTGATGAGCACTTAAAGAAACTATGTTCATATCAGCATTATTAGTAATAGCAAGAACCTGGAAACAACCTAAATGTCCCTCTACTGAAGAATAGATAAAGAAAATGTGTCACATATACACAATGGAGTACTACTCAGCAGTAAAAAAAAAAAAAAAAAAAAAAAAAAAAAAAAAAAAAAAAAATGATACCATGAAATTTGCAGGCAAATGGATGGAACTAGAAAATATCATCCTGAGTGAGGCAACCCAGACTCAGAAGGATAAACATGGTATGTACTCACTCATAAGTGGATACCAGATGTAGGGCAAGGGATGGCCAGACTGCAGCCCACAGCTCTGGAGAGGCTAGCTGACAGGGAGGGTTCCAGCGAAGTAGAAGTGGATGGGATCTCCATGAGCAGACTGGGGGTGGGGGTGTGGTGGTGGTGGGCAAGGAATGGGGGGTTGAAAACATAAAGAAATGGGAAGGTCGAGCTGGAGGACTGAGTGGGAAAGCAGGGAAGGGAGATACTGTGATAGATGAAGTGGGAAATGCAGGGTGTGGGAAGCTCTCAGGAATTCACACAGAGATGACCCCACCTTGGACTACCGGCAGTGATAGGGTGCCTGGACTGGTCTACTCTTGTGACCGGTCTAGTGAATACCCTAACTGTCATCATAGAGCCTTTATTCAGTGACTGATGGAAGTGCATGCAGGGATCCATGGTTGGGTGCTAGGCTGAGCTCCAGGAATCCAATCGATGTGAGAGAGGAGGGATTCTATAGGCAGGGGACTCCCAGATCATGATGGGAAGACGTGCAGAGATGACCAGCAACACTGGTGGAGACCCATTAACTGTGGACTAGTGGCTGCGGAGCCCCCATGGTACTGGACTAGGCCCTCTAGATATGGGAGACAGTTGTTTAGCTTGAACTGTTTGGAGAACATCTGGGCGAGGGGATCAGAATCCATCCCTGGTGCATGGGCAGGCTTTTAGGAGCCAGTGGCTGTGGTGTGGCACCTTGTGCAGCCTTGGTATGGCAGGGAGGGGCTTGGACCTGCCTTGGCTTGGTGCCTGGCTCTGCTGATTCACCATAGGAGGACCTTGATTTGGAGGATGGGGGAATGGGGGAGGGTGGCTTGGGAAAAAGGGCTGGAAGGTGGGAGGAGGGAAGAGGTGGGATCCGTGGGTGGTATGTAAGGTGAGTAGAAAATTTCTTGATAAAATAATAATGAAAAAAAAAAAAAGAAATGTTCAACATTCTTAGCTATTGGGGAAATACAAATCAAAATGACTATGGGATTCCATCTTAAACCTGTCAAAAAGGCTAAGATCAAAAACACAAGTGACAGCTCATGCTGGAGAGGATGTGGAGCAAGGGGAAACTCCTCCATTGCTGGTGGGAGTACACACTGTACAACCACTTTGAAAATTAATATGGGGGTTTCTCTGAAAATTAGGAAGTGATCTACCTTAAGACCTAGCTATACCAATCCTGGACATATACCAAAAAGGGTGCCCCATTTTACCACAAGGACACTTGCTCAATTATGTTCATAGCAGCTTAATTAGTAATAGTCAGAAACAAGCTAGATGTCCCTCAATCAATGAATGGATAAAGAAAATGTGGTACACTTATACAATGGAATATTAATAAACTGTTTAAAAAGATGACATCATGAAATTTCAAGTATATTGATGGAACTAGAAAAAAATCACCCTGAGTGAGATAACCCAGACACAGAAAGACATAGGATGTTCTCATTTACAAGTGGGTATTGGCTGTTAAGTAGAAGGTAACCCAGTGCAGTTCACAGACCCAGAGAAGCTAAGTAACAAGGAGAGCTCATGAGGGGGACACATGGATCTCCCTGGGAAGGAGAAATAAAATAGATTTTGTGTTTGGACTAGGGGCAGGAGGGGAGAGATCAGGTAAGGAATGGAAAAGATGGAGGCAGAGAGTACTGGGAAAGACTTCTAGATTTCGGGCATTTAGCAGGTGATGGGGAAACTCAGTGCAGTAGAAACTCCCTGGAATCTACAAGTGTAACACAAGTGATGATTCCTAGTAATGGAGGATATGGAGGCTTAACCAGTCATATTCTAGAACCAGGCATCTTCCAGCAGTGGGACTGGGACACCAACCCAGCCACAAAACCTTTGACCTATACTATGTCCTGCCTGCAAGATGTGCTGGGGTAATGGTGGAGCAGAACTTTTAGGAGTGGCCAACCAATGACTGGTCCAATTTGAGACCCACATCATGAGAAGGAGCTCACACCTGACACTGCTTGGATGTCCAGGAACCAGAGGCTGTACAACCCAGAGAACCAGAATAGAACTAAACAAGACTGGGAAAAAATCAATGAAATTATTCCTACTGAGTTTCTGCTGTACTCATAGACTAATTCCTAGCCCAATTGTCATCTGAGGGCTATCATCTAGAAACTGATGGGAGCAGATGCAGAGAACCACAGCAAAACACTGTGTGGAGACAGAGGAACCCCACAGAAGACAGGGAGGAAGTATTGTAGGAGCCAGAGAGGTAGAGGAAATCAGGACAATGTGGCCTACAAATCAACTAAGTAATGCTCATTGGGACTCACAGAGACTCAGTGACAATCATGGACCCTGCATGTGCCTGAACTAGGTCCTCTGCATATATGTTATAGTTGTATAGCTGAGTGTTCTTGTGGGAGTCGGGGGGTCCTTCTGACTCTTTTGCTTGCAGTTATGACCCTTTTCCTCCTACTGGGTTGCCTTGTCTGGCCTTGATATGAGGGTTTGTGCCTAGTCTTATTGTAACTTGCTACACCATGTCATTTGATATCCCTATAAGGCCTGCTCCTTTTCTTGAAGGGAAATGGAGGACGAGTGGATCTGGGAGAGAAGACAGGTGGTGGGAGGATTGGGAGGAGAGGATGGAGGGAAAACTGCAGCCAAGATGTAGTGTATGAGAGAAGAATAAAAAAGAAATACATATATTTAGGAATACATATGTATGTACAGATGTGCTATGTATGTACAAATGTATACAATAATTATTGACAAAGAAGATGCCATGGATTTGAAGGAGAACATGGAGGGTTATATAGAGGTGTTGGAGGAAGGAAAGGGAAGGGAGAAATGTTGTAATTAAAATATAATCTGAAAAATAAAGAAATTAAGAACTACTAAAACATAAAAATTAAATTTCAAAGAAAGGAAAAAGATATCTATGATCAGTATAAATTGGAGAGCCATTAAAGGAACAAAATTATTTTGAAAGTCATAAAGTTGAACTCAAATTCTAGAAGTACATTAATAACAATGGAAAAGATGAGACGTAATAACAGAAACATACAACGGCATTCTGAGCAAGGATGGGGATAGTCACCAGAGGAAGAGTTTTAATCATCTTGATCTGACAATTACATTTTGTTTAATAAATGTCTTGGCTAAGCAGACGTTGGGATGGAAGACAGATCCTTGATTTGTTTGCTTTTGTTGTTTATGGAGAGCCAAAGGCAAAGAGTTACACAAAAATCTTTCTTTCCCCTTGTCCCAGGTCCATAACAATAGGACGCCCTGCAGTTTCAGCACAGCTTCTAATATCTGTCAGTGAGGGGTAAGCCCCAGCAGATAAATGCCTTGGAGCATGAGCAAAATCTAGTAAATTTGCAACTGTCTGGCCCTGGTCATGTTCCAGTGCCTACATGATTTCGAAAGGAGAAAATATGTTTAATTTTAATATATTATGCTTTTTGTTCAAAACAACAGCACATCCCCCTCCTGAAGGAACTCTGTCATGTCTTTTTCTAATGACAGTTCAGCATTCATTGATCACTGTGATTCATCTCCATGTCCAACTCTCTGGCTTCATGCTGAGATACAGTCTCAATTTTATAAGAATGACTACTTGAATTGAACAGGATAACAAATCTCAGTTTCACATGCCCCTGCATTTCTGTCTTAATAAAGTTCAACTTCTCTATATGCAAGAAGATGATTCTTAAAATCCATCACATCTTGGTGTTCTCTGCTGATTTAGAATGATAAGTAAGTATTCAGACTGCTCCTGTTTGAACTGCATTTGACAGTGTACTGTGGCTACTAAGTATCGCATATGCTTTGAAATTGGGGATGGATGACTGGCAGAGGGGTGCTATGTGCATCATATATGCCCAGAAACCCACAGTGTAGCTATGATTAACACAGAGTGCAGCAGTCTAGACTCGCTATGGCATCTGTCTGGTCTAGAAGTAAAGTCCTTCAGGGAGGCCTTTTCAAATGATGGACTGCAGGATCTCCAGTCACCACTACACTCAGAGAAGAAGCAAAGACAGATTAGAACAAAACATTTTAAACAATCTGACTTTAAAACTTCAGCAAAAATTTCAACGGCAGGCACTGAAGAGGTGATTAAAATCAAGATGTTCAGGAAATTAGCTTTAACTCCATTAAAAGGGAATACACAAAGCTCTAGGGCATGTTACGTTTAGCACAGCACTGGTAATAGGATTTTGAGGAGAGAACTGGAGAGACCAGAGAAGGAGAATGTGGCTCTTTATATCTTGACCTCATTAGCACAACTGCTTGAATTTGCACACTGCCTTCACCTGCATATTAATAGATCATGCTCCACGTCCCAGATTGGACCCATTGTAACTGGGTCCTCTGAGACATGTACATTTGGGAAGTATATTTCTTTCCCTGAAGGAAATAGTTGGGCTGCTTTTTTCCCCAATTATATTATCATTTTAACCATTCTAAACTGTAGAGCTTGGATCTATGGGAGGCATCATCTATGGGGTCTCTCTGCTCTTCTGCTGACTCATCTGTCTGTCCTTATGACAGGACCGCTCTTGTTTCAGTGACTCTGACTGTGGAATATAGATTGAAATCTAAGCTGCTTTGAGCTAGTTGGAACTCTTCAGTAATGTAATTTACAATAAGGTTTCCCACTTAAAAAAAAAAGATGACTTTGGGATTTTGGTTGAGATTGCATTGATTCTACAGCTTGCTTTGATTACTGTGGTATAACATATAACTGGCTTCTGCTTCCTGGAAGGTCCTGAGTATGACCATTAGATCAGCATCACATGGCATCATCAAAGCCCTGTAGCCCATGTACCCTTCTTAGCATATTTTCTGCCATTGTGCTCATTCATTGCTTGAAGTCTCTATGTTCCTACTTATTTCTCTCCTCAATTGCAGCAACATTTGCTTTATTTCAAACATTTCCATGTATTAGAGGTTCGATGAACAAAGCATTGTAGTGGTTAAATCTAATTAGGATATTGTCACTTTATCATTACATGATGTCCCCCTTGGCTTCTTTTTGACACTCTATCTGAAGTCTTCTTCTGTGAATAATGGGATATTTCTCTTTTGTTTAAAACATGTATGGGCCATCTTCAACCCTTTACATTCATCCTGTGCATATTTCTAGGCATAAAATATGTCATATTAGAACATTACATCTTTTAATTTATCATATGTATGAATCTGCGTGGGTACACACATGCCAGAAGCCTGTAGGGAGGTGAGAGGACAACTTGAAGGAGGTAGCTATCTCCTTCCACTATTGGGGTCCCAGGGATTGAACTCAGGTCCTCAGACGTGGTGGCAAGTGTCTTTACTTCTTAAACCATCTCATTGGCCCAAGTTTGTCTTATTAACAACATACTGTTGTAGCCTATTTAAAAGTCATCAACTCTGACTTTTGTACATTTAAGTCCATTCATATTTGAGTTATTACTGATAGAGAAGAACAGATTATTTCCATTTTTATTGGTCTACGTGTATCTTGCTGCTTTCTTTTCTGTTATGTGCCTTCATACATTTTAGTGATAACTATTGACTTTCCTCTTGTTTGCTTTGGGAAAATTCACTATGTGTGTAAAATAAAATAAAAAAAAAACACATACAAATTACCCTTGCCACAACATACAGCCTTTTAAAGATAAAGCACTCTCTTTTAACACTAATTGAACTACAATTTCATGCAAACTCTACCCCATGTCAAAAGCACTTTTTCATCTTTACTTACTTTTCATGTTGTTGGAAATGAAATTCTATGAATCAAAACAATTGTACCACCAGTTACTACATCTGTCTGTATGCCCAACTTTATCTTAAAGCTTTGTACATCTCCTTCAAGTTGTATTTTTTTCTTTTTTTCCAAATTTGGTCTTGAAGGACCCCTTCTGTGGTTCTCACAGACTGTGAGTAGTGACAAAGCACTCCTCTTATCCTTGCTTATTTGTAAATCTCTTAATTTCTCCTGGGAATAAATATGTAGTTTTTAAGCACAGAAATCACAGGAAAAGTTAGGTAGGCAGGGGCAAGCTCACAGATGGAAACAGAGTCACCTGATTTTGCAGTTTGCAAGCCCTCTGGAGTGACCCACAGACTCTGCTCTGGGTGCTCAGACTCTTCCATGGCTCTGGTGAAATAAGAGTTCATGAGGAAAGTGCACACAAACACGAAGACATTTGTCCAAAGAATGTCTTCATTCTTTGAATGTACTCTCAATTTAAGTTACATTTCCTATCTTGATATTTAATTATTCCCAAATTTAAGATACCAAATTATTGCCTATCTGAGTCAATGATAAGATAGTATTACCATCAATCTATAAATAGAAAGACCTGTCACTTCTGGAAGTGATAAATTGCATGGGGATACAATGGCCTCCCACTGTAACAGGCATTGTCTGGCGTGATCACAAGACATTGCTTTTGCCTTTTCTTAAGACTGCCCTGAATTCCATTTAACTCATCTATCTTTTATTTGTGTTTAAATCCCTTTGGCATGTTAGTAATTCTAAACACCTGCTTCATCTCCACACACTTCAGTCTGGAACCCTCTTCCCATCTGAGCCCCAACTGTTGAGCAGTTGCCGGGGAAACACTCTGACTAGTGCTTGATGCTGAAGCTCTTGCTTTTTGTTTTCCCAGGAATACCACCACATTTCTGTTTCATCGCTTCTCATTTTTTTTATCCGGGGTATTCCTTTTCCTGAACTGCTCACCTCCTATGAACTAGCTGACTTATTTTCCAAACAGGTATACAACCTTGAAGAAATTGCCTCCTTGCTAGAGTTGATAAGAGTACTTGCCTCAGAGGATTGAGCAAATTAAATGAGTTATTATATTTGCAGTGTTCAGCACACAGTTAGCTACTTTATTATCATTATTGTGGTTACTGCTATACAAAGTGCACAACCGTATGCCACAAAAGATATTATAAAACATGAGTGTCTGCCCTATGGCTGTGAGACATTCTTGTAAAAACCAATAGAGTGAGAGAATAAAAGCTGAGGGGTTTATATGCCTATATCCAGCAACCACCTTTAAAATCAATTTCCAAGCATAAAACTTGACCTTGGTTTAGAAACAAATGGAATTAATTTGCAGTCTCTGTTTGTAAGCTTTACTTTCTAATGGCTGCTCTCACTCACCAATTATCTTTAGTGATTTAGTTTTTGTTTCAAGGTCCCCACAGATTGCATGCAAATAAAATTGTCTGGGGTATCAAAATGGAACATGATTCCATTGTAGTGAACTTCCTTAAGAGTGAGTTCTCAGTCACAAAGTACTTTCTCCCACTGTGCAGTACTCAGAAAATATCATGTCTTAATAATGCTGTTTGAACCTGTAAGGAACACAGACAGAACCAGAGAACTCAGAGTAAGAGAAAAAATGGTTGAACATACAACACAATTTAGCGTGTATGTGAGGGGGCATATGTATCTATGCATGTGTGTGGATTTGTACATGCAGTTACACATATATCTATTTGTGCATTTGTGTGAAGGCCAGAAGTTGATACCAGGCAACTTCCTCAACTGATATACACCTTATGTTTTGACATGGTGTCTCTCACTAGTCTGACTGCCCAGCAAAGCTTAGGGATGTGCCTGTCTCTTTTTTACAGTGTGAGATTACAGATGTGCAGAGAAATATCTTACATTTTTATGTGGACGCTAGGGATTTGCACTCAGATTCTCATGCTTAGAAGGCATTCTAGAAATCAAGCTGTCTTCCCTGCTCCAGTAACACAATTTATCAATGCTCTGATTAAACAATCAACCGATCAATCTATTCTAATGATCTCTCATCCCAAGTAGATGCCAAAATGTTAACTCAATCTAACATATTATTTCACCTGCAGTAAAAATTTTTTGATCTTTAATCTCAGGATCCTTTTCATGTCTTTTATTTCAGTGTAATTTGAATAGGTGTATAGTGTTTTTCTTTTTTTTCTGTAGAAATAATTAGAATATTTGAGAAAATGAGCCAATCAAAGAATTCATACTGATGATGAATGGCTTCATTGTTTGGATATACGGAGCCAACCTGAAATCTTTTCTCTTTCTCTGCCCTGAAGTGCAAACTGTGTATAACCAAGAATGTTTCTTACAGGGCCCCAAGAAAACATATGTTGATGAGGATTTATCACTACATATAGATCCCTGAACCTGGCCCTTCTAGTACCCTTGTGGTTCATCTATAAGGAATGGGGCCCCATGGAAGTTCACAGTGCTCAGATATAAATTTCTAACTGGAGAAAACCTGAATAAGACAGTGCATGTGCCCAGCCAACAAAGTAAAACTTTTTGAATACGGAGTCATATTGTTTCAAATTAGTATTTTACCGTGCACAAATTTTCTGACAAGAGACCTTGATATTCCAGGCAGAGTTCTATAGCTTATATTTGGCAAAATTTTGATTGTTACAACAGGAAATCAAATCCCATTTGGAGCATATTTACTTGAAAGCTGACAAATTTGAGAAAGGGAAGAAGAGTAAGTAAACATACTTTTAAGAAGTGGAATATAAAAGAACAGGAAAAATAAACTAGTTATTATGATCCAGTAATGTTTTTCATCATTGCTGTGGCGTCCTGTCTAAATGAATTCCACATAAGAATGCTGGATACAAGGGGTCTACCTGTCTTCCCTGTTGTCAACTACAGCTAGAAAAGCCTTTTCATTGTGCCTACAAAGATGCTGGGAATCAGGGATGCATCACTTTGGAGGTTCTATGTTGGTCTCTTTGCATGGTCCCCAACATCTTAGTAATGTGAGGTTAAGGTGTTTTGTAAAAGGCTTTGAGGCAGAAAATCTTGGGCAACAATTTAAAGTTTAGAAAGGCACACTTCTAATAGTTGAGCGAGGGGCTTGTTGAGATCAGGGACCAGAAACAATGGCAGCCTGGGTATGACTGGCTGGGGTACCTTTCTTGTTAGAATGGGTTGGTGATCAAAGGTGATAATTAATTCCTTGTACTCATTTTTGTCCTCAGCTTCCTGATATGAATTAATTAAAAAAAAACTGTTGATGAGTGGATATGTTCCCTGAGGACTTAAAGTAAAAATGACTGATTGTTTTTCCTATATAAAAGTTTAGATCTCTGATTCTTTTAAGATTTTTTTATAAGACTACCTTTTGAGATAAATAATAAAATGATTTTTCCTTTCTTTGTAACCACAAAATGCAACCTGCCAGTAAAAGAACTGGCTGAGAAAAATACCTTGCTTGCTTACACTTTGTTAATCTATAACAAGCTGCTTGGATATGAATGTATGTGGGTTCTTGGGAATTAATTTGTTTTTCACCTGTAATATGTAAAAAGTTTAGTTATATAAGGGACATGGAATAGAGTAGTACAAGCAACGGAAAAAAATAATAAAAAGAAGAAGCTTTTATCCCTCAAAAAGGAAGTCTGTGTTTTTCTCACTGACTCTGCATTTCCTTCCCAGTCTCTCTGACCTGCAGAAGACTTAACCCTCTGCAGTACTAGACGGTTTGCAAACTGCTTTCATCACTCTGCTTAAATAGTCAAACAAACAATGTTGTTTTCTACAGCATGTCACATAATAGGCCAAAAAGCATTCTAATTTCTTTTACGTGCCCCCAACAATGGTAAGTAAAGCCCAGGTTCTGCTGTCACAGTAAAACTATGGATTAGCATGAGCAGCCACTAAACAAGATGCACCCTGCACATCTGCCATAGCTGACACCCAAACCACTGCATTTGTCCTCCCCGACAGAACAAAACCCTTGTTCCATGCTGCTTTGTGGGGATATTGCTAGCACACTGCGTGGAAAGTTGACTGACTCTGAAAGACTACCTCATACTTACAGAATATGTGACAGTATTGTCTCTGGGAGCTGGGAAAGCTAATAGCACACTTCAGATTTTATTCCCACATCTAAAGTCTCAGACATTTCAAAACAACACAGTCTGATGACAAGTTTTCTCATGTGTGCCTTGATCCTATTGCAACATTTGCTTTTACCTGATACAGTTAGTTTTTGTTACCTGGCTTTACAGCAAACAGGAATGATTTAAATAGCATATATTATGCCACAGGTTTTTTTTTTTCTTTGGCAAAGTGGTTGTTTATGATATTGCTTTATTTCAGTTGCAGTGAGAGTCTCATGAGAAAGCTTGCAAGGTTTTAAAAACTTTAAGCATTCATAAAACATTGAATTTATTGATATATGCAAGTAGGCACACAGTTATTAAAGTTCAAAAGTGTCTTTCCTGTGTTTTCATTTCTACTACTGGAGAATAGTAAAAGTTAACAATACCAAGATATCCATATTTCATATGGAATTTTATTTCCACGTTTCCTCAAATTCCATCTATTCCTCTTATCTCCTATAAATCTCTCCTATTTTCTATTTTCACTAATTAGTCCACTCTTCTTCATTCTTTTAATGTCCATCCCTCAAGAGTTAGAAATATGAGGGCAGCTTTCCCAGTTGTTGTAGAGTCTCCTAGTCTGAGATCAGCATCACTAATTGCACAAGTGAAATGGCCACAACCGGTACAATCTACAAAGCCCTTCTATTAGCATTTGCTGCAGAGCTCTGCATGCTCCAAGAGAAAAAGATCTTCTGAATGAACTATGCAAGGCTCATATGAGCTCATAGAGACTGAAGCAGCAAGCACAGCCAGCATCTATACAGTCTACACCAGGTCTCTAGTATACATATATACTATTTATATAGTAGCTATTAGCTTAGTATTTTTATGGGACTCCTGACTGTGAGATATGGTAGTTTTTGGTTGTTGTTTTTTTTTTTTTTTTTGCTTCATCCTATTATACTTTATTTTGTCAGGTTTTGTTATTATCTCTTAGAAATCTGTTATTTTCTAATGAGAGACAGAGAAGGAGTGGATCTGGAGGGGGAAGGAAGGTGAAGGGGAACTGAGAGAAACAAGGGAGGGGAAATTATAGTGTAGAATTTCGTGTTACAATAGTCCGTATATATTGTATAGGAAAATAATCTGTTTTCCGACAGTTTCATTGCATTGAGAATCTGATGGCTTGGTTATGTCTTCTGTTTCAAACTCTCTTGCAAAACCAAAAATCCAATAATATAAGGGATATCTAAGGTCTTATTCAAGGTTTTACTGAGGAATTTTAGGTTGGGGGATTATTTCAGTTTGAGAAAAAGTATTTTTCTGTAGCCCAGGCTGGCCTTCAAATCAACAGGTAACTATGTGTGGCCTTGATTTTCTGGTAAACTCCTTCCTCAGCCCTTTGAACACTGGGATTACAAGGGTGTGTCAACACTTTTATTTTCTTAGTTTAATTTCCATTTCCTGTGGTATAATATTCTGAGGAAAGCAACTTAAGGGAGAAAGAGTTTATTTTCTTACAGTACAATGTAGAGTCTATCAAAGGGGACGGGCCAATACAGCAAAGCCAGAAGCACCTGGTCATCTCACATCAACAAACAGGAAAAAGGGGGACAAATATGGTTTCCATTGCTTAGTTCCCTTTGTCTACTTACACAATGAAAGATCCCTACCAGGTATTGACACAACCCACAGTATCTAGATCTTCCCTTCTTAATTATACAATCAATGTAATCATCCATCAGGGTCCCAGGTGATTCTAGATTCTGTCCCATTGATAAATAACATGAACTAGCCATTACACCCATCTAAGCCTTTAAAGCTCATTTCTGCCATGAGAAGGATTTAGTTCGTCTTGGAACACTAGACTGAGAGTCTTGGAGACTCACTAGTTGCTACAAAAGTGCTCCCTTCTTTCTTTGATATGTAAACTTCTGCATAGCCTAGCTCACAGCACTACAGCTGGCTCTACTACTGTAAAAATATGAGTGAACAAAAGAGTGTGAGTGTCACTAAGATGGAGGTCCTAGTCTTTTGGAGCCAGCCTCAGAAATGACATCCAACCTTGTTTATCATATTCTGTTTATTATAGTCAAGTCACTAGGTTCAGCACATATTCATGGAGAATTTGACACAACAAACAATGGTATTACAATATTTAGTGTCTTGCTAAAACTCCTGAAAAGTCTGACTGGATAGTGATATTAGAAGGTAGAAGTTTGGGGAAATCAGTAATACCTTCAATTCCTCCCTCATGAATGTCACTAAAACCTTTAAAGATGAGCTCCAAGACACTAACTAGCCCACTCTAACATGTGAGGGGAAATCGAGGAGGCATTGCCTATGAGCCACATGATAAGCCTTTGTGGAACATAATTTGCCACAGCCTTAATACTGAACTTCACAACAGCCTCCAGATCTGTCATGAATTTCTTGATTTGTCAGGTTTTAATTTTTCATACAATATATTTTGAACATATTTCTCCACGTCTGCCAACTCCTCCCAAATATGTCTTCTCCTCTCTACATACCCAACTTCATGTTGTTTCTCTCCATTTAAAAAATAAGGAGTTGACTCACATGAACCCACAGAGACTATGGCAGTATACACAGGACCTGGACAAATTCAAGACAGACAAAATTCCCATTGTTTATTTTTGTTTGTTTGTTAAATTTTTTTTCTTCATTTTACATGCTAACCACAGATCCTCCTCTCTTCCCTCCTCCCACCCCTCATCACAGCCATCCCCCCCAATTACCCTCCCCATTGGCTCCTTATTTGGCTTATGATCTTTAGTTAGAGTAACCAGAATTTATGAACATGGGCATAAGGTCCAGGAAACAGAAGAATGATGTCAGAGTTCTTCCATAAAATCACTGTTTGGAAATTGAACTTCCTTGTGTGTTCAGGGCAATATTCTGTAACCAGATTGTTGCTGTCAGTGAGAGTCCTCTCAGTCACTCACTTGAGTCATCTGTTCTGACCACCACTTAGACTCATCTGCCCTGGCCTTGGACTGCCTTTCCTGGCCTTCCTCATCTTTACTTGTTTTGAAATTTCAGTTGAACTAATTTTTGGTTAATTTCTATCATCACCTAGTATATTGGAGATTACATTTTTTTCTTTCTTTCATTTGTTTTCCTTAAACAAAGTAAGGTGACTATGACAGACAAAGCCCACAGCCCATGTCTACTTACAGTATGACATGCTGCATGAACTGCTTTGCTTTTATGTCACTCCCACCTTTGGAAATGATGTTTATCCACTCAGAAATTATTTTTCATTTGTCAACAAAATCTGAGCTATCACATGTCTGAAAGATACATTTATTTTCATTTCTAACTTGATTGCAGGCACATTCCTCTAAAAACCCATCCCTATTCTCTGTCTTTGCAGACAGGGATCTTATCACCCCATTCTACCTCACAACTGAGAATTCTACCACTGAATATCACTCCACTATAGATAAATTAGTTTTGCAATAGTTTTATTTTTAAGATTTAAAAAGATTTGTTTATGCACTAAGGACAGGTCTGGGTCCCACTGCCTGGGTGCCTCCCAAACAGTTCAAGCTATTCAACTGACTCACTTATCCAGAGGGCCTGATCCAGTTGGGGGCTCCACAGCCTTTGGTTCATAATTCATGTGTTTCCATTAGTTTGACTATTTGTCCTTGTGCTTTTCCAGTCTTGGTCTCAACAATTCACACTCTTACAGTCCCTCCTCTTTCTTGACAATTAGACTCCTGGAACTCCACCTGGGTCCTGGCCAAGGATCTCTGCATCCACTTCCATCAGTTATTGGATGAGAGTTCCAGCATGACCGTTAGGGTGTTTGGCCATCTGATCACCAGACAAGGTCAGATCAGGCTTTCTCTCAACCATTGCAAGCAGTCTACAGAGGATGTATCATTGTGGATTTCTGGGGATCTCTCTAGCACTCTGCCTATTCCTGTTCTCATGTGGTCTTCATTTATCATGGTCTGCTATTCCTTATTCTCCCTTTCTGTTCTTGATCCCTGCTCCCCTAAGCTTTCTTTCCCTCGAAACTTGTCCTTCATTACTCCCACTGTCATCCAGGTTGTTCATGTAGATCTCATACATTTCTCTGTCATTGGGTGATCCCTGTGTCTTTTCCAGGGTCCTATTTTCTAGGTAGCCTCCCTGGAGTTGTGTAGCAGTCTAGTCATCTTTGTTTTACATCTAGTATCCTCCTATGAGTGAGTACATACCATGTTTGTCCTTCTGAGTCTGGGTTACCTCACTCAGGATGATTTTTTCTAGATCCATCCATTTGCTGCATGAGCTGGCTGTTTGGAACCTTGGACTTACATAGGGACACGTTGCTCAGCCTGGAAGGAGGGGACTGGATCTGCCTGCACTGAATCCACCAGGTTTAAATGAATCCCCAGGGGAGTCTTGGCCCTGGAAGAGATGGGAATAGAGGGGAGGGGTTGGGGGAAGGTGGGGGAGGGAGCGGGAGGGGGGAGGACAGGGGAACCCATGGCTGATATGTAAAAATAAAACACAAATACAATAAATTAAAAAAAAAAAGATTTGTTTTCCTCAAGATTGAGGCCCAAATTTTACCTGAAACCTTAACATGACTATCTGTAGGTTTAAAAATTTACCAAGGAACTAGGATAGCAAGATCCAAAGAGTGTGATAAAGAAATAACCATCTTCTAGGGAAATGTACAAAGACAACCAAACCAAACTAGTGGGAATTCATGAACTGTGGACCAATAGCTGGTGGAGCCTCCATGGGACTGGACTAGGCCCTCTGAATAAGGGAGATGTTGTGAAGCTTGACCTGCTTAAGGGGTTCCCTGGCAGTGGGATCAGGAGCCATCCCTGGTGCAAGTGCTGGTGTTTTGGTGCTCAGTGTCATCTTACATGGCCTTAGTTCAGGGGGAGGGGCTTGGACCTGCCTCCACTGAATGTACCAGGCTCTGCTGACTCCCCATGAGAGGCCTTGCCTTAGAGGAAGTGGTAATGCTAATGTGGGGTGAGTTGGGGAGGAAGGCTGGGGGGCAGGAGGGGAGAAGAGAGGGGAGTTCTGTGGTTGGTATGTAAAATTAATAGAAAATTTCTTAATATTAAAAAAAGAAAGAACCATCTTCTCCACAAATGATAACACCAATTCCATCAATGGCAAACCCTTGATTGACAGATAGCAGTAAAATGTCCTAAAATTACTAGAAAATGACAAATAATATATTTAATAAACTCACACAGTCTTGATCCTATTTCATGTTGTAATAAATCCTTAACAATTATCCTTTGTTCCTTGGGTACATTTGAGCATATTGCACTTAACTAGTCAATAAGAAAATGATTATTTATAGTCATTTCCAGTTAAATCATATGATTCCAGTCTCTCTTTCTGTGTAAGATATCTTTCTTAGGGTCAGGCGACAGTAGCACATGCCTTTGATCCCAGTACTCGGGAGCCATTGCCAGGTGGATGTCTGTGAGTACAAGGCCAGTCTGGTCTTCAGAGCGAGATGCATGACAGGCACCACAAAACTACACAGAGAAACCCTGTCTCGAAAAATAAAACAAACAAACAACAACAACAAAAATCCCCAGAAGTTCACCACTATCATTACTTAATTCTTAATTTGCCATACATTTTTCAAGCACCTGTTTTGTGTAATCTCCCTCAGAGGAAAGAATTGTGTGTACATAAACAACATGTTGAATCCAAATGGCTGGAGGGAGGAGAGGCCCTGTAAGACCACGCCATGGCAAGCCTACAGAGGATTTTGTTTCCTTCTTGTCTTGTAGACAAAAAGGCATCACCTGAGCTGATTGTTTTCCTCGGTTTTTATTTTTCCAGTTGGGTCTGCCCTCATTGATCTGATTCTTGTTATGCAGACACCTCTGTCCAACTCTATTTCTTCTTCTTCTTTTTTAAATGTATTCACTGCTTATTGGGAGATTTCTGACTGCCCAAGTCACTGGCTCAGGCTGAATAAATTGGAAAGCTCAGCTTTGGATAGGGAGCTGTCCCAGCCTCCCTAGAAGATTATAAATGATGTTGTCTGGCTGGAGGACACTGTATTAATGGGTATTATGGATAGGCCTGCTCTACTTC
Source organism: Onychomys torridus (assembly GCF_903995425.1). Lineage (NCBI taxonomy): Eukaryota > Metazoa > Chordata > Mammalia > Rodentia > Cricetidae > Onychomys > Onychomys torridus. The sequence goes on along the minus strand of NC_050450.1, from coordinate 79,881,632 downwards.
ACAACTGTGATTTCAAACCAATCACTTGTCTGAGACTGAGAGGATGGAGAAAGCTGTGGGAGAGGAAACAGGAGCTGCCCTTTTCAGAAAAAATAAATATTACAAATAATACACAGACCGACAAGAAATAAGAGCAACTGTAGAGTCAAGGTATGTTTGAAAAGGAATCAAACATTGTTTTTTATCCAAAGGTATCAAGTACCAATGTTTATTTCATTTCATTTAATAGAAAATATTTTAAAAAATCCACATTTTTAATGTATGTCAAACTATTTCTCTTTTAGTGGACAGGAAAAGTTTAACTGTAGATGTGAAGAGTAAAGTACATTTCAAAGTTCAGGGAGCCTACAACAACTATATTGAGTAAATTAAGATGTGGAATAAAGGAGTTGGGTAGATAGTTCACTGTGGCTCACTCTGTCAGGAGTGTTGGGACTAAAGACAACTGTTAGAAAGGGCAATGAAGTAACATGAGATAGTTGACACTCCCCTGGACCTAATTTATTATTTTAGTTATTATAATTTAAGGAAAATTAGATATAGTAAATGCATATCTCAAATAAATCTTCAGTAACGAGAATCAAGATGAGTAGAAGGTGAGGAGATGGAATACTTAGGAATTTATAGTGAAGGCCATAGATTCTTCTTACCTACACACTTGTATAGAAATGTGACAGCAGATATTGTACACTGAGACATGGAGTTTATTGATGTACCTAAAGATCTGAATACAATGTGTAGCAAACTGCAAGCAGTGAGAAAAACCTGCTTCTCTCATTCATCCTTCATTTTGATCATTGTATGTATGGGAAGGGGCTGGGGAGATTGGCTAGTGGTTAAAAAGATTTTCCTTGCAAACATTAGCAACTGAGCTTGCATTCTCAACATCCACAAAATAAATAAAATAAAACTGAGAGTGTGGGCCTGGAGTGATAACTCATAGGTTAAAGAGTACTTTTTGCTTTTCCAGAGGATTCATGCTTGAAGCTATTCATTCCGGGTAGCTATTGAAGGAATAAGGCACAAAGTGATAAAATATATGCCTGGCATCTTCCTCTGCATCCTGCATGCATGCACAGATGTCCACATATGCATGAATATGTGCATATAACACACATGTATATGCCACACATATGTACCATGTGCACACATACATACCAGAAAAAATTACTTAATTATTTTGTTACATAAAATAAAATGTAAATTTTTTTAAACATGCTGTTTTGTTTCCATTCAGTGTTTATGGCTAACAGGCTTGAGACGGATAGAGTCTGTCATTGCAGTTCTCTGCTTTTCTTAAATATTAAGACAGTTGAGTAAATCACGATTCAAGTTAGGTTTTAAATGTATCACAGAATTCATTAATTTATCCCCTATAATGTGAAGAGAAAAATTCTGAGTCATTTACTCGGCTGCAACTAAAATGATTTGAAAAACTATATCATTTGAAGCTAATGACAGCCAGCCATGTTCTCAATTTAGAGATCTTCTCCTAAGCATCAATTACAACTCCCATTTTCAGAGAGGGTAACAAATCAACCCCATCTCAAATCACTTTATGTAAGAGGGAAAGTGAGTAGATAGCTTCATGAAGTTGTCACTTTCCTTGTTTAAGTCAAGAAAGATAAAGACAGAGGATCACAGCATGAGAGCTAACCTAATCACTGGTGGTCCTCATGGCTCAGTAACTGGGGGTTGGTGTTAAATTCCTTAAGGATGGAGCAAGAGGATCTCAAAGTTAAGCTATTGAGGTAGCAGAAATTTAAGCACAAGGACAGTAGGCAACTTCAGTACCCCAGGTGGTTTTATAAGGATTCTCTGAAGTAGTTTCATTTCTAATTTCTTCCCCCTGCACTGGGAATAGAGTGGGATTATCTTTGAAGTGATGAAGCCTCTTTATACAAAGTACTTTACTTAGGTCCAACTCAAGTCCTTACCAGGGGATTATAGTTTATAACCACACCAGCATGTTGCTGAGGCAACACAGTGTTCCACAGACAGATATTTGGAACCATTTGAGTTAAATGTTCTTTCCTTAATCTTGGAGTGCACATCTAATACATAGGGCAAACCTTTGCCAGGGCACAGGACTGGCTACATTTTGCACATCCACAGTTAAAGCTAAATGGATTGATATGTGGATAGAGTTCCTGAGGTGATATCATTTGGCTTCACTATGGAAATGGCAGCTATGGATGTCCTTGACATGTGCCATGGATGACTAATGTCTCACCCACTGTGACAGCAAGATCAAGCAGATGACTGAAATGTGTTGTGTCCTTTGACTCTATGAACTTTTGGCTCTGGAATCTGTGCTATTGCCCAACCCTCTCCCACAACATGTTAACATCTCTCCCACATTCTCATAAACAAGCCCAGAGAGTGTTGGCATCTTGACATAGATTGGAACCATGGTGATACTAGCAGATGTTCCATAAAAGGTATTTATGGGAATTGTATATCTCTAAGGTGATCATGGAATGCAATGAGTAGCACAGGCACAATTTAAAAACCTATGGCAGGTGCACTCTTAATGAGCTGTTATCTAGGTCTGAAGCAGGAAAATTCTGGGCCTGCAGTGTTGACATGTTCACTTTTTAAATCATGGGATTCATTCACTAAGACAAGAAAACTTTGGCACCTATTCAATTTTGGCTTTTGCTTTATTCAGTCTTCCCCTCCATCCTTTCTTTTTCTTTTCCACTTCTTGTCCCTCCCCTGCCATCTTCTTCATTTCATTCATTCCCACATCATTCCAATTTGTTTTTAAATTTCAACCTATTTTTAGGCTATGTGCGCTTTAAGCCAAGTATATAATTACAATGATAACAAATGAAAAAGTTTCAGTTACATGCGGAGCATGATGCTGAGTAACTACTGAGAGTAGTTAGGCCTATAAAGTTTTTACTTCTAAGAAACATACCTTAATTCATAATGTAAAACACACAAAGATACACAGAACCACATTAAGATGGCAATGTGTATCTAGAATGATGGGAATTTAGAAACGAATTCTGCTTCCCTTACACAGTGGGATCAATGGATGGAAAATAATTGACACTTTAGCTAGACCCAGTGGAGTCAAAAAGGTCCACATAGAAATAAACTGAGACTTAGAACAGGAGACAGACAAAATAAAACAGACAAGGTAAAAAAGAAACAAAACAAAGAAAATGAACTTGTACATGAAGGGATGGACTCCTCAAATTTGAAACATTTTGAAGTAATAGTGGTAAAGTTTTGGCAATACTATTAGTAACAAAAAATAAAAAGAGTAGGCAATGCATGTTTTAAAGAATGGTAACAGTACATAGTGCATAGATTGATTTTTTTAATCAGAAATAGAAACTCACAAATGGGTTAGAAACAATGACTGCAGCTACCAGCATAAAATGTTGATTCCACAAATGAGAGATAATATTCAGAGAAGAGAGGAAACTAAAATTTTACAGTCTTATAAAGTTATACAATTCAGGGGAAAAACATGAAGGGAGAGTCAAGAGAAATGAGACAGGACATAGAAACACACAGCTCTGGGAGGCTGGACAAGGAAAACAAGTATAGACTTGAGCTGAATAATAACTTAGAAAAGAAGGAGCAGGAGGAGTCCTAATGCCAGATGTGTCACTGGATCTGATAAGATGCAGGCTTGGAAAAGGCAGATGGAGCTAGATAAAGAATACATACACCTACATACATATGCCTAGATAAAGAATGCATACACATACATTGTGAACAGGTTGGGTACACAGCCTATTATAATCAAATTATAATTATCAACTCTGGTCCATGTCATGCCATTATTCAATGGAATGCAACGAAGGGGGAGAATGTGACAGGGACATCACCTGTGACACACATTCCTTCCTCTGGCCATCAGCTATTACCATCAGATGGTTGGACTCCACAGACTGAGGGTGGAGCCAGGACTAGAAAGGCAGACTCCAGTATTTATTCTGAGTGTGGCTTTGTGTTACTTCATTTTGTTTTCTTTGTGTGTTAAATATTGCAGCATATTCATCATCTTATTGATTCACCCTGCCTAACAGTGTCAGGTAAGTTTTAGATGCTCACTGAATACTCTGGTCCCTTGAATAAATGAGCATGGAATGGGGATATTTCAGTACATGAGTCAGAGTGAGGCAGAGGAAAATGAATCTGGAATAAAAGACCCAAGGTTTCATTTCTTATTCTCTCTATATATATTGCCCTGGTCCTGTGAAGTTTTAACCTCAATTTTCTTTTGAACTTCAGTGTTTTCATACACAAAAAGTACATTCTATAACTATTATAATTGTCTTTTCAGGTGTTCAAAATTTTGAGTGAGTATAGAAAATTGCAAATTAGAAAACGTTAAATGCTGAATCTCATCCAAACCTTACCTTAGTCATTACTCTTGAATAACTGTAGCAATAAGATGCAACCCATAAAGATATCACTTTCAAAAATATCAATAAGATGTATTCTGGGGGAAAACATACATTTATCTTAATCTCCAACACAGAGATTTCTTTTGCTATGGGCGAAATATGATGAACAGATGGGCTTAGTTTTTCCCACATATAGTTTTTCAAATGGTGTTGGAAATATTTTCAAAATGTTTGAAATAGAAGATTTATTTTTATAAAAACTTATACTTGCACACAATCATCAAGCATAAAAGAAACATCTTATAATTCAGCAACAACATTTGGAATGGCCAATTGTTTGCCTAGTAACTACTTTCAAATTTCAATAGATGGTTCTTCATAGTCAGAGGCTAGTTGGAAACTCAGCCTGTTGTTCCTGCCATAATATACAGTTAGCTAATATACTTTTATTATACAATAAACACATTCCCTGCATTAACACTAAATGAATAATCTCTATTTCCAATGAAATGCTATGGTCAATTCAAAAAGTGAGTGGATATTACTTGGAAACAGGCAGAACTATAAAATCAAAACAAATGTTACTGCCTTCTGCTTAAAAGAATATTCATTCATTTGTACTTGCCACCCCTACAAAGGCATTGCTTTGGAGTATCCTAAATTGGACATGGAGTTTTCCTCTTGTAAAACCAAAACTGACTACACCCATGAGTGGGAAATTTAGGCTCTGTAATGATCAATATTGAATATGACATTGTTAGGACTATTTACTTTGGTCTAAAGTGGGGGTCATTAGCCTTATTAAGAATCATTCTACCTTAGAGAACTAAAGAATGTACAACAACCAAACAGCCTGGAACTGCATTATGGCAGCATACTTGCCGAAAGAGGGAATAATTTTTTAGTCATTTCTGACTTTGAACTTCAGTTGGTTGAGGGAAGAGACAATAAGGAAGAAATTTATGAATGTAAATTCATGGATATTCAAATAAGCCTCGGTATGTATGGATGAATGAAGAAAATGTAACTGAAATATGAAACAAATCAACAAGGTTGTGTGTCTGATAACATTTTTAGATTCTACATATATTTACTGAGGAACTATGCTTCTTCATTCCTCTATTCCATTGCATCTTGGAAGCAGAGGTGCTAACCATACTTTTGATCTAACTTGGGTTTGCAAAGACTCTTTCAGAGCAACTGAGCTGAAATATAAAGATAGTAGGAGGGTTGCACAATGCCCATTGGGGGAAAATATACCATCTTCCTACTAAGACTGCAAGTAGAAGAAAATCCTAATGGCTTAAAATTGATAGATGAGTCAAGTTCTTAGACCATAACGGTTTCTTGTCATCCCATAATTTTAATTTGACAGTTGAGAAAGGGAGAAAATAAATGTGTGTTTACCTAAGGAGTTGTTACTTGCCCAAGAACAGGGTGGACTCAGAGAAAAATCAGTAGATCTTTCAAATTGTACCATCCAGATGTTCATGTGTTTGTGGGGCTTGCAAATCTGTTCAGCCCTCACATACATGGAGTATTTCAGGGTACAGGAGAGCTTCTTAGTCTCAGAAGTTAAAACTTGAAGCCAAGGAATACCAATCTGTCATACCACAAATGATACTCTCTCTCTATTTTCCAGTATAGCATGCCTCAGTGATTTTGATCTTGAATATCCAACGTCTGCTTGCTATGACATAGCAATTCATACTCTGCTTACATTAAACTACAGAAAATGTAAAATGAACAAAAGTGAAAATAGAAAGAAGCAATGGAATTTGCTTAAAGATAATGTTTAGGTTGTTCTCTTTTTATTTTGTTTATGTCAAGTTAGCAAGACTTTCTGAGACTACTGTGGACATGAAGATCTTTAAAAATTAATCTAAACAGCCGGGTGGTGGTGGCGTACACCTTTAATCCCAGCACTCGGGAGGCAAAGGCAGGCGGATCTCTGTGAGTTTGAGGCCAGCCTGGGCTACCAAGTAAGTTCCAGGATAAAAGGCCCAAAGCTACACAGAGAAACTCTGTCTTGCAAAACCAAAAACCAAAAAACAAAAAAATTTTCAGAAAAAAATTAATGTAAACATAGCTGTGAAGTAAAAGAAGCTGTGAGCTGCTAATGACTCACCGAGCAAGATATCTCTGTGGTTGATATATTGTGCACCCCAATAAACTTATCTGGGGGTCAGAGAACAGAGCAGCCATAATATTAAACGTAGAGGTTAGACAGTGGTAGCACACACACACACCTTTAATCCTAGCATTCCAAAGGCAGAGATCCATCCAGATCTCTGTGAGTTCAAAGCCACACTGGTAACAGCCAGACATAGTGACTCATGTCTTTAATCTGAGGAAGTGATGGCAGAAAGGTATATAAGTCGTGAGGACCAGGAAGTAAAGCGGGTTAAGCTTCCAGGCTCTTAGCAGCAGTTCAGCTGAGATTCATTCTAGATGAGGACTCAGAGGCTTCTTCCAGTCTGAGGAAACAGGATCAGCTGAGGAATTAGCAAGGTGAGGTGGCTGTGGCTTGTTCTGTTTCTCTGATCTTCCAGCATTCACCCTAATATCTAGCTTCAGGTTTGTTTTTATTAATAAGCCTTTTAAGATTTGTGCTACATATCTCTATTGGTTTAACAGTAGCATTAATGTTATGGTGGTGACCAAGAGATGTATCATTGTATTTAAGGCTCTGACTTGGTATTGTAAAACTGGCCAAAATCCAGGCTTGCAGATGTTGTTACACCCTAGGGGAGACCTTACCACTGTTGTTTGGATAACTGGACATAGTTTCGAACAGTCTTCTAAATTCTCATAGACTAGTGAAGCTTTCATTGTTCATCAGAGAAGTCCTACTGCAGTGGATTGTTAACCCAGAGTTGCACAACTATCCAAAGTATAAAGAGTAAGTGACTATGGGACAATTGGCCTAAAAGGGACATTTCTTATCACACCTCTCACAATGTTCAGCTAACACCATGAAAAGGGAGCAAAAACATTGTAAAGCCAAATATCAGGGAGGACTATTTTGACATAGCATCTTCAGGAGCTGGCAGGGCCATTGCACTCATGAACTCACAAAGTTGTTAACGCCTGCACTATATAAAGCCCATTAACGTTCCAACATGGAAGCTAGAGAGATTTGTATGGCCCTAATCTTAGCAGATAGCTATTGACCATTGATGGTTTTACGGGGGAAAGGTGAATCAATTTTCCTCACTAATGTGGGTTTTCTTCATCTAGGTCTCCCATGCTCCTAAGTATTGTCCTAAATTCATATATATTTGGACATCTCATGTTGGAATCTGTGGTTTACAAAGTAAAAAAATAAAAATAAAAAAGAAACCAAGAAGAGATTATGGGTTGGATGGTGAAAGAAAGTCTGGGAGGATACAATCAAAATATTATATAGATAGATAGATAGTGATAGATAGATAGATAGATAGATAGATACAGATACACACAGACACACAGACACACACACACACACACACATATATATATATATATATATATATATATATATATATATATATATATAATATCTTCAGTGCTGTGGGATGTTCTGTATGTCAAATGTGTTGCTCTGATTGGTTAAAATAAATAAAGTGCTGATTGGCCAGTAACCAGGCAGGCAGGATAGGGTAGGTGGGACAAGGAGGAGGAGAATTCTGGGAAGTGAAGGCTGGGGCAGGGAAACACTGCCAGCCGCCACCATGACAAGGAAGATGTAAGGTACTGGCAAGCCACGAGCCATGTGGCAACATATAGATTAATAGAAATGGGTTAATTTAAGATAGAAGAACTAGATAACAAGAAGCCTGCCACGGCCATACAGTTTGTAAGCAATATAAGTTTCTGTGTGTTTACTTGGTTGGGTCTGAGGGACTGTGGGACTGGTGGGTAAAAGAGATTTGTCTTGACTCTGGGCCAGGCAGGAAAACTCTAACTACAAAGAAGAGATTATAGGATTGGATGCTCAAAGAAAGTCTGGGAGGATATGATCAAAATATATATATATCTATATCTATATATATAGATATAGATAGATAGATAGATATAATATATATATCTTCATGTGTATATATATATTCATATATATACATACACACACACACACACACACACACACATATATATATATATATATATATATATATATATATATATATATTTGAAATTCAAAACAGTTAAATGAAATTAAAATTTTAAAACTGAAATTTACCTTAAATAAAGTTTAGGTGTTTTTGAGATAAACATCACAACCAAAGCAACCCACAGAAGAGACTGTTTTGTTGAAATGCCGAAGACCAATTTTGGATGCCATTTTGCATACTCACTTCATATATTCCTTCATTCATTTTAGATATTATTTCTTGTGTGTATCTCCCCCTCAAAGAAAATTTTAAGTTAACTTATATAAGGGATATTCTTCACAGATACTTTTCATTTAGTATTTTCTCCTCTTTACTTTAGGTCTCTTTCCTTTTTACCTGAAGTCTGAATGTCAAGCCTTTCCCTTTACAAAGGGTGAGGCAGGGATAGCCAGAGAGCTGAGCAGAAGCCTGGCTTCATCTGGGAGGTACTGTGGAGATCCACAGCCTGCCTGGGCTGTCCTTTGACAGCTGCAGCTCTCATTGTTTCATTTCACGACACTGCTTATGTTTTATGTATTTATTTTTGCTGAATTAAAATGAATTAAAGTTTAATTTTCTGTTGAAAATTGTTTTGGAAATTCAGAGCTCCTTGAAGTAACTTGAGATGCTCCAGGGGCCAGAGGCTGGGGTTAAAAACCCAGTAGGAGATTCAAAGACAGAGCTGAAATACGTAATGTTAAACCCAGAACAGCTTTCCTAAGCATACTAATTCTTGCTATGGTGGACAAAATATCTGCACAACTGTTAGACAAACTTTAAGGTCAGGTGGTTGTCTGTCCATGACATATTTCATTTAACATAATATCAAATTTCATCTGTTTTCATAAAGAGAAGAAATGGCATGAATTTTTAATGACTAAATGGTATTCCATTATGTTTATCTACTATATTTTTGTTGCCTGTGTATCAACTGAAGGACATTTAGGTTGACTCTATTCCCTGGCTATTATGTACATGGGGATACAGTTGTTTCAATATCTTGATTTAAGGCCTATCAGTACAAAACACAAACTATATTCATAACTTTTAAAAGTTGTACATATTTAGTGCTATTTTGTGTGTATTGGTGCTTAAATGTGGTCTGTGTACCATATGCATACCTGGTGCCCTCAGAGGCTAGCAGACAGCATTGGATCCCTGGAACTGAAGATAGAGAAGGTTGTGGACTGTCATGTAGATGATGGAACTTTAACCCAGGTCTTCTAGAAAGAGCAGCTGGTATTCTTAACCATTGAGCTAACTCTTTAGCATCCTGTCCTCGGAGCTTTAAAAACAATAGCAAATGGTCAGCCCTGCAAATATTTATATAAGAAACATTATACAAACTTAGCATGTACATATGTTTATATGTATGTAACAACAATTAATGAAAAATGAGGCCATGAATTTGAAAAAAAACAGCAAGGAGTGTTATATGGGAGGACTTGGAGAGAGGAAAGAGAAAGGCAAAAACAACATAGTTATATTTTAATCTCATAAAATAAAATAAAATAAATAATTAAATTACACACAGACTATTCAAAGTTTAAATAATTGGAGCTTCATGTAATTTTATATATTGCTCTACAATTAAAATTCATATAAGAACAAAATATTGAGCTATACACTTTTTGTTATAATGTATTTGATGTTTTTCTCTGTTAGAAAATACAATAAATACAGAGCAGAAGGTAAATGCATCTCATCATTTAACCTATGATTAACCCTATGTTTGTTTATCTATCTCCACTAGCTGTTAAACATCTTGTAATTGATTTACACTAGTGTTGTTGAAAATGCTGTTCTTTAAAGTACTGGGTGCTAGGAACACACAAATTAATGAAATACACAATGTTTTTACTTTTCTAGTTCTTCCCTTTTGAAAGCTGAGGTGTCTTCCAATCAAAAAAGAAAGAGGAGACAGAATCAGAGTTTAATTGCTCACTTCACCCAGAACAGGCAAATCAAAGACGATGGCCACAGAAATAGAAAGGGAACTGGAGGTATACTCAGCAGTGCCTACTTCTTTTGGCACAGAGAATCTAATCATTTATTACTTTGTTATATTTACATATGTTTTATTACCATATATAAAAATATGCCGGTTGTGGTGGCACACACCAGTAGGATTTGATGAAGGAGGCAGAGGCAGGAGGATCACGCATTTGAGGCCAGCCTGGGCTACACATTTTTAAGCCGGGCATTGGTGGCACATGCCTTTAATCCCAGCACTCGGGAGGCAGAGCCAGGCAGATCTCTGTGAGTTCAAGGCCAGCCTGGGCTACCAAGTGAGTTCCAGGAAAGGCGCAAAGCTACACAGAGAAACCATGTCTTGAAAAACCAAAAAAATTTAAATTTTTTTAAAAATTACTATATATCTATCACATTATTATCATATTGTTGCTATTATGAGAAGTTCTGAGAACAGTAGGCATGTTCCATGATTCTTAAAGCACACCCTTCAGTGAAAGGAAAGCAAATACAGCCACACATGACCTTAGCTGATGTCCAAGGAACAGCTAGAATGTAACTGGTGTTCAACAGACTATAAAGACAAGGTGAATATCATATAATTCCAGTCCTCAGGAGGAGGATCAAAAGTCACAGATTTAAATAATGAAACCCATAATCTTACTCCATCCAATGATGAGTGAAGAGGTGAAAGTCACAGAAACAAAGTGACAGTATGGTTTGACTTCAGTTCCATTCAGCTGGAATGCCAGCTCCTCTTTTGAGAAAATATAGCATGGTGCCAGCTATAACAGTCTAAAATTATGCTATGACATTCTACCTGGAGTAAATAAACATGATCATAAATATATACATACAAAACAATGGACCCAAATTATGTCCCCTGGGAAATGCCTGCATCTTCAATGAGAATGTGTGTAGAAAAGAAGGAGCAGCTTTCTGATGTCCTTGTAGTCAGAGGATTGAGAAAGCACAGCAGGATGGTGGGAGAAAAACAGGTGAATCTGTAACGTGACAGTCGAGATGACATGTTCTAGGTTAAAGATGCCAGTTTTATTTGGAGGCGATGGAGTAAGGAAAGGGGAATGGCCACCACTCTGTTTCGTGATATTCATCAGTGAAGTTGACAAAAGTCACCAGTACAGGATGATAATAACAGAGGCCGGAAATCTCCCAGGGAAAGACCAGAAGGTAATGTTGGTGTGGAAAACTAGAGTCTGTGGCTGTGAACTATTCTCTGAAAACATATTGTGATACTGAATTAGAAAGTCGGACTGTAACTAGGGGATCAATATAAGGTCAAGGAGAGCTTGCATTGATCTTTAAAGAAAGATTTCTTTTGAGGGCCTGGGGGAAAATGGCATCCAGGAGCCACGCAGCTGTCCTAACTCAGCTGCTTGATAGAGTTTACTGTGTTCTCATTTATCCATCCATCTCCATGGAATTCTTTATGAAGGGGAGTTTCACTATGAAATAAAAAACTCAGAATACAGGAGTTTATGGGGAAGAAGGTGCTAATGGAGTGAAGGCACTTAGAGGTATGGGATAAAAGACCTCCCAAACCATAGAGGAGGTAGAGGACATAACCAGTGAGTGATGAAGAGAGAAAAGTTCACAGTGAAAGACTAGGGGAAAACGCCATGCTAAAAAGCTCACAATGTAAGTGACAGTGAACTTTATTGCAATAGATTGTAAATCAACAACATCAATGAACCCAAAAATGCCAAGAATGAGAGTAAAATGATTAAGGCAAGACCAAATGTTCTGTATTTGGAAAGTTTGTGTCCCACAAGTTTTTGAAATCTGGTACTACATTAAATATGATAATATATGTTTAATTATTTAAACAAGAAGTCAAATATATTATCAATCATGAGGGTCAATTTCTCACTATAAAAGAACAGTATAAAATGAACTGTGTGGTAGTATACACCTGTAATCTCAAAACTCAAGAGGCTAAGGCAAAGCCTCTCTAGTTTGGAGAAAGTCTGAACTATACAGGGAATCTGTGAGTGAAAACCAAGCAAGCAAACAAACAAACAAGCAAAAAAGGAAGGTAGCAATTACATTAATCAGTGACTAAAGTTAATGTTAGCTGTAGGTAATAATATACATACTTCCTGATAGGACAGTATTTAAGGCATTTCCTTCATCCTCTTGAAATTTCCCTCCAACCATAATTTCATTCTAATCATAAGAAGATATCAGATAAATTTAAATAAAGGGTCACTATATAAAATATATGAAGAGAGATTTTCTGACATCATGACAGCTTGAGATAGTGTCAGAAATGTCACACATAAGACATGACTACTTCATGAAGCATGGTATCTTGAATCAGCAGCTGGGATAGGAAGACAATGTGATAAGAGCGTGAATCATGACTGTCAATTCAAGTAGACTGAGAAACGCCTGGATTGGCTAAGTACACATGTAAAGTGCATCTCTATGAGTTCTAATAGATGAATTAATTGGTGATTCATAAAAGGAATATGGTATTGGGTGTGATGAAAGGTATGAGGAAGATCAAGTTGGTGAAAGTACAAAAATAAAAGCATGTTGTTAGGACCTCTGTTGTCCCTGGTTCCATTCTATATTCCTTTTATTTGTTTGTTTGTTTTTGGATTTTTTTCTGTCCACTATGAGATAAAGATTCCTCTTGACGATAGGCTTCCTAAAGGAAACTATGATATTCTCCCCAACTCACCTGGCCAAATGTCTATGTGCTAAGCCTGTGACACCATGAGCCATGAACCAAATCACATCTTCTTTGTCCTTAAGATATTTCCTTAGGTGTTTGGTTACACTCATGAAAAGCTGACTATGAATCAAATCTGCTAAAATTCAACTAATGCCTGTGGGCTAATTAACACTCATAATAATTATTACTTTTCATAACTGTATTGAGATTATGTCATTATTAATATTAGAGGAAGCTAGGGAAAGAGAGATGAAGATACTTTATGTTGTTATCTTTATACTACCTATGGTACTAAATTTAACATCACTTTGAAATATATGTTTGTAAGAGTACTTTCTTATTTTTTTCATACATAATACAATATAAACTAATTTAAGAAATTAAAATTGTTCTATTGCCTATTGTTGATTATTGTGGCTTGGAATTTTCCAAATTTAGTACCATGGCTAAGGGCAGGGACCCTAGAGTTAGTATTTATCTATGTGATCATACCCCAAAACCCCCTAATTTCTCTAACACTCAGACCAGAATAGCATCTGTTCTGGTTAGTCTTACTGTCAACTTGACAGCCAAGAACCACTAGGAAGAAAGTTCTTAATGAAGAATTACCTATATCAAGTTGGACATATTTGGGGAGGGGGAAGACTAGCTTGATTGTTAATCGATATAAGAAGACCGATCTTGCATGGGGGTGGCAGCATTTCATGGCCAGAGCCCCCAAACTGTATAAGAATAAAGAAAGCTAGGGGAATATCAAGTGAGCAAGCAAAGACCCTGTACCCTCTTTGCACATTAGTGTGACAATGCAGTGTGGCTAGTTGCCTTGGCTCCTGCTTTTATGTTTCCCAAATAATAGACTATAATTTGAAATTGTAACCCAAATAAGCCCCTTCCTCTCCTCTGTGCTTATGATCAGGGCATTTTATCACAGCACCAGAAACATAGCTCGATCAGTAACTCAAAAGAGAATTGTCAGTATGCAATGGGATATTTACATGGCAGCTGGTGCTGTGTTGATGTATTCTAACCACTAAGTGCAGTGCATTTTAGCTTTTACTAGTATTACTAGGGCTATTATCATAATACTGTGATTATAATTTACTACGATTAGAGTTTGCTATTATAACAACTTAAACATATAGGACATGTATACTTCTGTAGCTGACAGTAGAGTGTTGGTTTCAGGGACATAAAGATATCAGGAACCTGAAAGGTAATGCTTATGGTATATGTCATAATAGCAATTACAGTAGGTTGACTTTGAAGTCAATGTCAAGAAATGAGAGGTGTGTATACAAAAGGTTGTGGCCAAGAGGTCAATGCCTTTAATGACTGCTGATTTATCAGTTATTGACTTAGCAGGTCCTTCCCATTCACCTTTCTGTTGCTTAATTTATGTTCTATCACTTAAGTAGAGAAAAGCACATTAGGTGCTCAAGGCATTCTTAGGTACTCTCAAGATTTGTGATTCCCTGGTTCCCTTCTACTTTTCTAATTTTACTGAGAAATACACGTATATGACTAACTATGCAGTTAGGTATGGATTTGGGTGTTTGTAAGAACAGGATGAAGAAATTATAGCCATTATTTTTAAGAAAATCATGACTTTCTGCATACAATAACATCAGTATATTCAAGTGTAATATCAAAGACACACCACAAACTCTGGAGAACTAACAAACTAGATTCAGACAGCTTATAAAAGATTCAACCACCTCTTATTATACTTGTTATTATTAACCCTTTTCTAATTAAGAAAACTTTATTTTAACAACTAAATAGGTAAATTTCTTTTAAAGTATTTTTGATAGAAGACTTTTAAAAGCCATTATCTTGGATGTTGGGTTGAAGCAAAATTTAAATATTTAGTACATGTAAATAAAGTATGCTAATATGAGTTCTTTTACCCATAAGAATTTTCATGGAAAGCTCTTGCTGCTTGGCTGGGGAGACGAAGCAGCCAGCAGGGCCAGATTTCTGACAACTGAAGAGTGCTTTCTTTCCAGAGGCCAGATTCACAGAACAAAGACATCACCACATAAACACAGAGTATCCTAAATCCTTGATGATTCAGATTTTTTTTTTTTTTGGCTACATTTCAGTAATGGATTTGTGCTGATTTTAGAATGCAAACAACAGTAACACTAATGGCCAACATTACTGAGAATTTACTACGTACTAGCAATTCATGACACATTTCATCGGTGGTATTCCAACAAATCCTGAAAACTATTTAGCATTCTTAGCTCTCTATTAACATATGGAAATTAAAGTGCTGAGAGATGTGGACCACTCTATTGATATCCTCTCTCATTTTCTCCCTTGTATTCAAATTCTGAATCAACTCACTTCTCGTGAAAAAGGCAGTTTGCACAAACAAAACCTATCACTTTCCTCCATTTCATCGTCTCTGCAGGTAGAGATGACAATGTCACCTAGCTCTACTGAGTAAGATGTAAGCAAAAGGTATGTGGAGAGATTTCTGTGAAAACCTTAAAAAGTAAATTAAAGAATGGAATGCCTTGAATATCTTGGATTGTATATCTGGCAAGCAATTTCTGTTCTGGGTTGAAATGAACCAGAAGAAACTTGTTAACAGAGAGACTGTTAAAAAAAGCATCAGGAATAGAGAAAAGGGTGGCATGAAAAGATGTATTGCTCTGACAGAGTTTGGTACCTAACACTCATGTCAGATGGATCACAGCCACTTTTAACTCCAGCCACAAAAAAATCCAACACTTTGGCCTTCACAAGCACATGCACTTACATTGACACACCCATACAAACACAAGCACTCATACACATACTGAAAAAGAATGAGAGTAAGATGACAGGATAGTAGAAAGGCAAAGAAAAACAGAAAGGTGACCCAGAGTAAAGTAGGAAACATAATATAACTTGAAGCCTTGTTTCTAAGGAGGGAGATGAACTAGACACTGAAGGTAAGCAGTTAGATGTCTTGACAACAGACTGGCAGTCCCAGCTGAAGACAAGACCCATAGTTCACATAGGCGTCAGATACAAACATGAGGATTCTGTGAAGCATTAAGGAAATACAGTGTATCATTTAGCCTACTTTTAATGTTCTAGCCAAATGTTAGCTTGAGCCAGGGTGTGGGGTGATGTGTGCATTTGTGTGGGAGGAGTTGTTTGATGCCCTGTGGACCTGAAAATATGTTAGAGAACTGAAGCATACTGTTTTAATATCTGGATGAGAGATAGCTATTGGTAGTATTCACAGAGAAAGAAAATATCTTATACAAACCACTGGGAAATTCAAGCAAAAGTGACCCCACGCTGTAGAGACCACAACGGGGGTGGTCTTACCTTCTTGGTGAGGAGACCACCTACCACTTACAGAATGTTGAAAAGGCTTAGAATTCTGAGCCCAAGGCCAGATCATTCATCTTCCAAAGCTAACTCACTGCTAAGCATGCTTTAATTCTTCATAGGGTTGACAGCTCTGAACTCAAGTAATACAGATTTCTTAGTTCCCACAGGTAGTTTCCTGTAGAGTGGATTCAGACAGTATTCAGACCAGCAGGTGGAATGCATAGATGCATTCTATTCATTAAGTGTATAGAATGCAGAGTAATAGTCTATGGTCCACCTCCTACCCAGGGCAGATGGAAGATACCTCTTAGCTTGTATATTTGCTGTAAAAACAGAGTATTTTGCTGCAAGTGGAGATGTGAGTTGCCTAAAGTTTCTTGGAACCAGAAACAGCTCCCAGTTAAAATAGTGAACCATATAAAGAGAATATAACCTTGATATCGACAATATATCCTGCCATCAGCCTCTGCCCTCAGCCCCCACACAATACCAACCTTTACATAGAGAATGAGGAAGGACTGTAATAGGTTCTATTCACAATGAGCCTCTGCTCCCTTAGGCTTGCAGCGCTAATATTAGACATGCACAAAGGCTCTGGTTCTTTGTTCTTTGAAATAAAAAAAGTCCTTAGTATTGTTTTTAATCTGCTTCCAAAATGTCTTCTACATATTTTATTACTCTATCTTTTAAAATAATATTTTATTAGTCTTTTGAGAATGTTGTGGAATGTATTCTGATCCTATTCAATTCCCTTTCCCCAACTTGTCCCAGATCCACTCCCACTTCCTGCTCATGCAACTCATGTTTCTCTCTGTCTCCCTCTCTCTGTGTTTGTCTCTTTGTCTTTCTGTATCTGTCTGTCTGTCTTTCTCTCTCTCTCTCTCTCACCCATTGATTCCAATTGTTGGGCTCAGTTTCGTAAAAACAACACAACTAAATGGGAATACAGCAGCACAAACAGCAATTGTGGGTGACTAATATAGTCAGTGACTTTAATATCCCATTCTCATCAGTACAAAGGTCACTCTAATCGAAATGTGCAACGAAGAGACTTCAGTGTTAAATGCCTGGTACAAGTTTGAAAAGTATGATTAAAGAAAAAAAACAGCATGGTGCAGTGGGTAAAAATACTTGCCATGAAACCTAAAGATCTGAGTGTAATCCCATGGTAGAAGTAGAGTATGGATTTCCACAAACTGTCCTCTGATTTCAATATATAAAATGTCAAACATACACACACACACACACACACACACACACACACACACACACACACACAATCTCTCTCTGTCTCTGTCTCTCTCTCTCTCACACACACACACACACAAATAAATAAAACATTATTTAAAGAACATGGAAAACTAAACACTGTTTGAAGCCAATATTACCTTAATATCAATACTGTATAAAGATAAAACTTTAAATTCACATGTCCTCTATAATATGTGAACAATATGCCTCAGATCCAGATACCAGAAGCTTGCTTAATAATCATTGATAGTAATCAATAAGAATAATCAGTGAGAATAATTGCTACACAATAAGAATGGATGAGCAGAAGCATAATATGCTTCATTCTTAATGGTAGCAGGGTATCTAACTCTAAAACTTCTAGTATCTCAGGACAGTTAAGCATCTCATATGTTAAACCTCTGTGCTTATAGACTTTTTCCAAACCTGTCAAAGTCTAATAGTAAATGGAAAGCCATTAATAAAATCAGGTTCATACTCCATGTATCTTAAGTTAGTGATGTCCCATTATGTAAAGACAGTTTTAGAAAGTCTCATTATTTCACAGCATGAACTTGATTTGGAATCTCAGTTATCTTAAAGTAGAATGATTTGTATGCACAACTGCTGATTAAGTTAGTATGTTGATTATTAAACAGAAATGAAGAATATAAGCATTCAAAGAAATTGATAGTCTATGCAATTGTATCAGACTTACTGTCTCTGACAAGTTTATTTTATCTGGGTTACCTAGATGATATTGGGCAAAACAAAAATACTCAGAAGGTAACAATAGTGTCCATCAAAATGTGAATCAGTTCTACAAGAAGTTATGTGAGAAATGGGGCCTGTTTCAGATACACTGCAAAAACAAAATAAACTACACAGGAACAGTCCAGAGAAGATAGTTATTGTGAAGGATAAGTAAAATAACCAGCTCCCTCCATTCATAGAGTCCATTTCCCTACAGTTCTGCTAAAGAACTATATGCAGAGGACAGAGCACAGCAGGGTAGCTAAGCCGCCATTTTGCAGGGAGTTTACAACAGAGGGGTGGCCATTGAAGATCTGAAAGAATACATGGACTATGTCCTCATTTCACACCAAAAGAAAAATGTTCAGTAAAAATATTGCTTGGTCTATTTAACTTGGTTTTAGAAACTTAATATTGAAAATATATGTATATAATATAAACTCATGTCTCATGAAGAAATTTTTTTTCTATTGTTTTTTGAGACAAGGTTTCTATGTATAGCCCTGGCTGTTATGAACTCACAAGGTAGACCAGGCTAGCCTAGAACTCAGCGACCCACATGCTTCTGCCTTCTGAGTGCTGTAATTAAAGGCATGTACCACCACCACCAGGTCTTATGTAGAACTTTTAAAAAATGCCTTCATTTTAACATTTATTAGAAAATACAATCACTGGGGTTCAGAATACAAAAGGTACTGAAGAATTTAATGTGAAAATAGTCATCACATCATTCTTCCAGTTATCTTTATGTTATTCTCATGAGTATCTTTGCAGAGATATCTGGTCATACTCAATCATGTAAGCATTATCTTCCCTACTTTTTTATTGTTTCCATTTTATTCATTTTAGTTGTTTGACAATGCGGTGCATGAATATAATATAATCTGATTATTTCTCCATACCTTCTCTTATCTCCTTCCCATCCCTGTCATACCCCCATCCCTAACAATCCCTTCGCAAGATTCATGACTTTTGGGTTGATTTGTGAACCATTTACATGTATTGGAGCTATCTGTGTTGAATTTGAACTATTTGTAAGAACACAATGAGGTTGTCAGTGGATACACAACTGAAGGCAATCATCTCCCCTCGAACTAGTACTAAGTAATTCAGCAGTGAAGAATGGCTCTCCCGAGCTCTTCTCTTACCCATGCCTGACTGTGATCAGGTTCATCCTTGTGTAGATCCCCTGCGGGCATTTGCAACTACTGTGAGTATCCAATTGTAATTCCTAGACTTGCCAAGAAGATGGCATTTTGTAGACATTCTCCCTGTTTTATGGCTCTCATTTTCTTTTCTTCAGCAATTCTGCAATGTGTTCTGAGTATTAGAGAAAATAGTGTAAATTACTTGTTTAGGACCAAGTACTCATCCATCACTTATTATCAGCACCTTTTGTACTGAATAATCTCTGCATTTACCACTGTCCATTGCAAAGAGAGGTATTTTTGATTAAGGCTGAATTTAGCATTTACCTCTGGGTATAAAGGTAAATATTTACTATACTGCTTGGTACTATGCCAATTCAGCTAAACAACAGTATTCTGTTTTTCCCTAGGATCTTTGATCTCATCTGCTATGAATTTTTTATCAGGTTTGTAGTACCAGGCATATATTTCCTGCTGTGGAGCAGATCTCATACCCAATTAGAGAGAAATTGGTTTCCCCATAACAGTAGTGCCACTATTGTGCAGATATACACATCTTGCTTGTGGTCTCTTTGATGTTAGGATTCATTATTTAAATAAGACTATTGATGTCTTTTCTACATCAGGAGGGGCTATCAAAGCTAGCTGGTGGGGTAGGAAGCTTCCAGTTCAGTTCCAACTTGATTTCTTTCTATCATGCATCAAAGGTGTGGTCTCTTCAGCATAAGGGTCTTGTCATCTAGTTCTGGTGGGTGACCCAAAACGAGTATTAAAAGCCTATACTGTCTAGGGGACTTCTTAAGCCTCTCCAACACCTCATGAGGAAGTATCTGACATCTGTTTGGAGGTTTTTGTTTAATAACATGAGTATTTTTTTTTTAGAATAGTTTTTTTTTTCAGTCATGTAACATAATTTCTTTCAAACTCTGTGATAACATTATATTTTAATTTATTTATGGTACAGCAAGTTTCCATTTGGTTCTTTCATATTCCTACCATTTTTCTTAGCCTTCCCTGTTACCCTCTCATCTCTCCTATTCCCTCACCTCTTCCATGTGTGAAACTCTCCACTCCTAATTATGTTCTTCATTACTTTCATGTCACCTGTGTCCTACTGTGCCTTACATCCCTCTCCCAATGACTTGGTTTTGGTTTCCTGTCTCCTACCGATACTCTGAGTGAAAGAAATTCCAAGTTAGGACCCACACAAGAATAAGAACAAGTGACATTTGTTATTTGTTATATTGGTTGGTGTTTTTTGTGCATGAGTTTTTAAATTCAAAATATTTTTCCACTTACCTGAAAATTTCATATTTTAGTTTCTGCTTCCAAGGTTGAGTTTAATCTGGCCTTTCTGTTTGTTAGTTTTTTGTTTTGTTTTGGTTTTTTCGGGACAAGGTTTCTCTGTGTAGCTTTGTGCCTTTCCTGGGACTCACTTGGTAGCCCAGGCGGGCCTTGAACTCACAGAGATCCACCTGGCTCTGCCTCCTGAGTGCTGGGATTAAAGGCGTGTGCCACCAACGCCCGACTTGTTTTATTTATTTCTTTATTATTATTCTGAATGAGATTGTTTTTTCTAATATTTCTCAGTGCATATAGTTGTATGTGCAAATGTGAAGAAATCTATATGATATACTATTACAATATGTTCCTTAGGACTCCCAACTCCCTACACAGATATACATATATATTTGTGCACATATATGTATATTCTTTTCTGAAAGTGTTAATCAATGTCAGGACACTTATAGAGGGATAGGTTATCTTTGAAGGAGATATATTGTGTTAGTTTTTCATATTGCTTGTGTTTTGTGTTTTTGTAATAAGCCATGGCCATTTGGTTAAAATGTTAATTGTGTTTTTTGATATGAGTTTTTAGCTAGCCCACTTAGTTATATTTCTATTGCTTGAAAAGACACCATGACCATGGCAACTCTTATAAAGGAATCATTTAATTGGGGTGACTAGCTTATAGTTTCAGAGGTTCAATCCATTATCATCATGGTGGGGAGCGTGCAGTGTGCAGGCAGACTTGGTACTGGAGAGGTAACTGAGAGTCCGACGTCTTGCAAGCAACAGGAATTCGACCAAGACTCACACCTCCCAATAGTGGCGCTCTCTATGAAATTATGGGGGCCAATTACATTCCAACTACCACTCCCACTAATCTGACATCTGGAGGTTAATTGGTGGGCTGGACATTAGAGTAATCCCAAAGAGACAGAAATGAGGAGAGTGAGTCTCACACCAGGGCCTTGTGGGTGGCTGGTGACTGGTGTAAGGCGGAGGAACAGCTCAAGAGTTTATAGGAGTACCAGGGGATATAAGAGAGAGGAACAGATCTCTTTATCAGGGAGCAGGGATAACTGGAGAGTATAGCACATCAAGATCAGCTAGCCACCTGGTCAGCTTGAGAGGGTTTACAGGGGTGGCATAGATGAGAACAGCTCCCTTAGTGGGGAAGGCTACATTGGTTGAGTTTGTGGAGAGGGTGCCCTAGTAGGAGAGGGAAGAGTGAAGAGTGAAGTGAGGTTGGTCTTTGGGGAAAAGGTGGTCTCCTGGGCTGGGAGACACCTGGAGAAATTGCCTTGTTTGGCAGGAGGTACTGCTGAAGATGGACAGAATTTGTGTGGTCTAAGGAAGAAGGAGAATAGCCACCCTGGTAACATGGTAGCCATGTGGTCCTAGCAAGGCAGACTAGATGCCAAGAAGGACAGGGGTTAAACTGGCAGTGAGGATGGAGGAAAGGCTCTGGAGAACTGGGTAAGGAGTTAGGTGGCCTAAGGGACACATTCTTTTTAAATAAGTAATAATATATTGTGGAGATTTTACCACATTTGCACACAGTTTGTTATTTTTATCTATTTCTTACTTGCAATTTACAGAATACATAGATGAAATTAATGTATGACTATGAAGCCTCAAAATCAGAACGCCGGGACTTACCTCTGTGCTTTAGAGTAGTACACTTAAGTGACACCTGTCTCCCTCCTGAAGCCCTCAAAGTGAACATTACCTTGACTTTTTCTGGTTATTCTTTTTGCTTATAGGTGAAGTTACTGGATGAAGATTGGTGGAGTGTGAACACTCTTAGGAGATTCCATGACAAGGTCATGGGCATGACAGTAAAGGAAGGTGGAACATACATTAGACATCTTGTAGATATTCCATCCAAGGAAGAGAGATGTTGATGGATTTCTAACCCACAGTGTCGTACTCAAGCTCCCAGGAGTACTCATGGCACATTACCTTACAGTGAAATGAATGGCAAAAACAATTCAGGCTGCCAACCACTGGACAGGAGTTCAGGAACTTTGTGGCCCCACTCTCAATAGGACAAGTCTTTTCAGGGGCTACTGTCTTTTGTGCCTTGAGAGGACTCTGTCATTCATAGGTATCTGTTTAGAAATTATAGACTTTTTGCTTAGTTGTTTGGTTTGGTCCCTGATATATATGTTGTCCGCTAGGCAGATTCTTGGATCTTGTGACTGTAATTTTCTCTGCCACTCTCCTCATCCCTTTATATTTATGTCTTTACAATAATGAATGTCTGTGTGGTGATTTTATTCAGTATTTGGCTGGTAGAAGGTTAAATGAGATCATTTAAGCAGAGGGCTTTATGAAGAGGCCAGCATTTATTTTAAGTAATGGTAACAGTGCTCTAATCACATCAATACAAATTCCATCTGTATATCATAGACCACAAAAGTTAGTAGCATTAATAAAACGAAGCAAGTTAATGTTAAAGACAAACACACAGTGTTCATAATAGATGGTATTTATTTTTTTTATCTGTGTCCAGTTTTTACTTTCCTTTCTTTGCTCTTTTTAAATATCTGCTTATTCTGATGGGTGATGTTGCTCTGTATGATGTGAATGTGTTGTTCTGATTGGTTGATAAATAAAATGCTGATTGGGCAATAGCCAGGCAGGGAGTACAGGCAGAATAAGCAGACAAGGAGAGTTCTGGGGAGGAAGGCTGAGTCAGGAGACACCAGCCAGCTGCCCAAGGAGCAACATGTAATAGTACACAGGTAAAGCCATGGAACATGTGGCAATATATGGATTAATAGTTATGGGCTAATTTAAGATATAAAAGCTAGCTAGAAAGAAGCTTAAGCCATAGGTCATCCAGTTTGTAATTAATATAAGCCTCTGTGTGTTTAATTGGGAGATGTAAGTGGGAGAGATTTTTTCTGACCGCCAGCTGGTCAGGACACAGGTAAACTTCCATCTACTTTATTTGTATGTATGTGTGTGCATTTGTGAGTTTGTGTGTACTACATGCATGTAAATGCCCATATAAGCCAGAAAAGCATGTCAGATCCTCTGCAGCTGCACTTTATAGATAGTGAGTTGTAAGCCTCCTGATGTGGTGGCTGGGAATAGAACTCAGGTCCTCTGCAAGAGTAGTAAGTGCTCTTAACCATTGAGTCATCTCTTCAGCCCTATCTATTGCTTATTCTTATGGAAGGATGGTACTTTAATTGTATTGGGATTATGGACTGTAGCTTCTTTGGGAAAAATTATGAGCAAGAGAAAAAAACTTCAAGGACTTTGTTTACAATAACATATTACAAATTTTTCCATAGCTACTTCATTTGAATCCAAATAGCAACCTTAAAATTTTAGTACCAACTTTAACTGTGATTCCATCATAGCTATCTCTTGAACTTAGCTCCCTGGCCCTCATCTCTCTTCCCTGGCCCACATCTCTCTTCAATGAAGTGTTTCATAACTTTCATGCCAAGTATGAAGAAGTGAACTTTCTTAACAGCATTCTGACTATGAGGATGCATTTGTCAAAGCCTTTCAGTGTTCATAAAACTAGGAATTGAAACATCTCTCAATTTCTGAAATTACATGTTGTCAATTGAGTGACTGGGTTAAAGAATATGTCAACACAATGAATTTGTGGAACATCTGAGCCATGCAACACCACTGGCCAAAAATACTATATGATGGGACTGGAGAGATGGCTCAGAGGTTGAGAGTTCTTTCTGCTCTTGCACAGAATTCAGGTTTGTTTCCTAGTATCCACTTCAGGAAGCAAACAACTGCACTTACCTCCAGAATTCAGGACATCTGATGTCCTCTTCTGGGCCTCTCATAGGTATACACACACACACACACACACACACACACACACAAATAAACCTAAAAACAGTAACATGGCAAGAAGAGTATGAAAGTATGGTTAACCTCCTTGAGTTGGTTTAATGGAAGACTGAACATAATAGAATACAAGAATTGTAATAATTAGAATAACATTATTACCACAAATGTCAATAAGCAGTTAGAAATTATGTTTATGATTAGAGAGCTAGAACAATAATATATCAATATCCAAAAGGAAAAATTTACAGTGTAGGGTGATCAATATACCAGAGAGCATCAAGGAAGATCATTTGATTATTTATTTCCAAGATTGAAGTTTTACTCTGGGTCTGAAACAGCTACAACACAACTTATGAATAACAAATAAGAGAGAAAACATTGGTAAAACAGCTATCCCCAAGTCATTCCATGCATTTTAAACATGTTGCATTTGAGGAAAGTAATAAAACTGTGACATATTTGGAAAGCACTTCTTATTCTTGTAAACATGACTATGCAGATGGATATTTAATGTGTTTTAAAAGTGAACATAAAATTATTAAACACCGTTTTACATAAAATTATGCTGTAATATTCATATGGAGGTGATGACCAACTGCAAACTCAGTTCATGCTAGTAGTTTTAATAGACTGCCAAGAGGGTCTTACTTATAAAATGATCTCAGGAAGAACAGATGATTTAAGTAATTAGGTTTTCTGAGTACCTTAAAGTGAGCAAGCTCCTTTCAAACATATGAGGTCAAGTCAGATTTAAAATTGGATTTAAGATTGCTGTCAAGAATGGACTGGGGCAGAGACAGGAATTTATACACTGTAATAGAAAACTTGTATTATATCCATTAAGAGTCTTTGATTGGCAATATCAGAAATGGTCTCTGCAGTTTTAAGTAATGTCTTGTTTGTTAACAGGTAATGAGATGAATCACAGACTCAAAGTGAAGTCAGAGTACCTTGTGCATGAGTGAGAGTGAGGTTAGCTTTGAGTAACTCAGCTGTGAAGCTCAAAAACCTTCTTTCCCGAGTCTGCCTTACAGTGGCTTTACCCAACATCCTCACATCTCTTATTATCATTCAAGACTCCATTAACTCCAAAGAGAGGGACAGACCTGGATAGGCCTGTCTCAGGTGTATTTCTCTACCTGAGGGAAGAAGACATCCAGAGGAAGTTTCACAGTGATTCAGAATATTTGTGAGTTGTGCATTTATTTCTATTTGTGTGCCCTATTTGAAAAAGTATATATGTCTCTTTTATTTCCTTCAAATTGTCTCAGATGCTATATTTTATGTATCCTAGTACATGGTCTGACCCAAAATCTTCAATGTGCCTCAGAACTGACATGAAGGAGCTGAAGAGATGGCTCAGTTGCTAAGAGCATTTGCTGCTCTTAGGACCTAATTTCAGATACCAGCACTCTTACTAGGCTTGGCTCACATTCATCTATAACTCTACCTCTAGGGGATCTGACAACCTCAGCTGGCTTCTGCCCTCCATGGGGTATACACTTGCATATGCATGCAATACACACAGATAATTAAAAATAAAAATAAATCATATAGAGAACATATCAATATTTATGAGATGTTTATGAGAATTTCTACTCTTAAAATATTTTTAATATACTATCTCATGTGAAACAGTTATCATTTTCATTGCATAGGCAAGAGGAGTGAGGTGTGGAATATATCTTTCTCAATTTCTCAGTAACAGTATAGTAAAGTTAGGATTTTAACTAAACTCCTTATTGAAAAATTATTGCTCTTGATGATAATATTATTTCTGTTTAAATAAATGTTTGTTAAATGATCTTATTTTTAAAAAGCCAAAAACTTGGTTTTTTTCTCTCAAATTCTAAATGTTATT
Source organism: Onychomys torridus (assembly GCF_903995425.1). Taxonomy (NCBI): domain Eukaryota; kingdom Metazoa; phylum Chordata; class Mammalia; order Rodentia; family Cricetidae; genus Onychomys; species Onychomys torridus. Next base: position 79,855,014 of record NC_050450.1, on the reverse strand, counting down.
GATGAGAAATAGGTTTAAAGTTGCCCACAAGTACATATAAACAAAATTAGACATTATTTGTTCTTTCTGAAGATGTACCTCTGGCCATGAATGTTTCACCTTCCATTCGACATGCTTTTGTATTCTTAATCTGCACATGTTTTGGTAACACTTTTAAAATGTTTTGTAACATTTGAACAGCTTTGAATACAATTTTAAGTCATCTTTGTTCAGGTGTTATCATAAAGTTAACTAGCATAAACTTTGCCCACTAGTACATAATCTCCTACTCAACTTTCTACCTCCTTGCTCCATTTGGAAGACTCACATATTTCTTCTTCCACTGCTTCTATTAACAAATTTTGGCAAAATTAAACAACAGTAACAAGAAAGTTGCTTTTCTAGTCAGGAATACCCAAACCATTGGTTCGTATTTAATGTTGGTGAGAAATAAATCCAGATGGCCCTGAAGGCTCATTTTCTTTCAACTTCTGGGAATTCAGCAGGCAGCTAGATCAGTTTGCTAGAATTCAAGAGAAGTCTGTTGGCTGATGTTGTGATTCCTAGGATGCAAGCTGTGTTCTTGCGCTTTTGGTATGCAAAACTTGGTCCCAATCATATACAACTTACCATTATTCCTGACCATAATTTTACTTAGAGAGGCTCTTGTGTGTGTGTGTGTGTGTGTGTGTGTGTGTGTGTGTGTGTGTTAGGGTGTGTACATGTGGAATGCATGTATGAGTGTGTGTGCATGTTTGATATGCAAACCTTGGACCTAGACATACACGTCTTAACTACCATTATTGCTGACCAGAAGTTTACTTAGATGAACTATGCAGGTTGTGTCTATGTGTATGTGTGTGTACATGTGGAGTGCAAGTGTGAGTGTGTGTGCATGTTTGTATATGCCACATATGTATGTATGTGTATGATGATGAGTTCTACTTCCACTGGAAGCTTGTACATATATGACATATTTGCTTGACTTGTGTGATTGAACAATTAGGGTTCAGTGCATGACAGCTATTTTAATGATTTTCTTCTTGCAACATGATTTCCCATAAGCTGTGGGTTATAACTCTATGTGTTGCTAATAATATGTGTGTCAGCACCCTTCATGAATGACAGAAATATTCATTTTTCTCACTCTTCTCAGGCAGTCTGTCAGAAAATCAAATCAGCTCTGCCTTCAACATATACATAAAATATGACCACTTCTTATTACTTCCCCTACTACTGTCTGATCTAAGATACCATCATTTCTCCAGTTACATAATTTATATCCCTACACATTTTCCCCACTGTTTCCACCTTTTCCCATACAGTTTATAAGATGCAGCAGCCACAGAGACCCATTGGAAACCAAAAGGAAAGGATGGTATCTATGTAGACATTTCGAGTGACTCTCCATGTTACTCAGCACAAAACGAAAGGATTTGGTAGATGATGACTGACAAGAACTTACTTGGTACTGAACTTTGTCAGCTATTAGCTGTCATTCTTGCTTTATCTATTTTACTCTATTGGTTTTCTAGGGAGACCATAACAAAGTGCTATCCATCAGATGACTTAAAGAGGACTCAATTTCCTCATAGTTGTTTAAGCCAGAAGTCTCAAGTCAAGTTCTCACCAAGATGCTGTGTTCTGAGGCTCCTCTCCTGGGCTTGTTGATGCCCTTCTTCCTCGGCATACACAAGGTCTCTCTTATCTGTAACCATGTCCAATTTCCTCTTTTTGGAAGAACAACAGTCATATAAATGAAAACTCACACCAAAAAATTCATTTTAACGCGACTAACTCTTCATGCAGACACACTAAATACAATGGCATTTCTAGACGTTAGTGTTTAAAGCATTAATGTGTGAATTTTGGAGACAAATAATTCAGCCAATAGCATCCGTTCTACCCAGTATATTTTTTAAGCATATTGTATCTTTAATTATTGAAAAAGCATTCAAAATATAACCAATATCATCAAGACTTTGATAACCTAAAGAACTTGCTTCCATTTTTGGTTCTTCTACTTGTTTATAATCTCTTATGCAGTATGTTAATATTTTTTCATTTATTATATTTGTGTTTTAATTTTACACATCAGCCATGGGTTCCCCTGTCCTCCCCACTCCTGCCCCCCCCCCCACCTTCCCCCTAGTCCCTCCCCTCCATTCCCATCTCCTCCAGGCCAAGACTCCCCTGGGGATTCATTTAAACCTGGTGGATTCAGTACAGCCAGGTCCAGTCCCCTCCTTCCAGGCTGAGCAGGGTGTCCCTGTGTAAGCCCAAGGTTCCAACCAGCCAGCTCATGCACTAAGGACAGGTCCTGGTCCCACAGCCTGGATGCCTCCCAAACAGTTCAAGCTATTCAATTGTCTCACTTATCCAGAGGGCCTGCTCCAGCTGGGGTCTCCACAGCCTTTGGTTCATAATTCATGTGCTTCCATTCATTTGGCTATTTGTCCCTGTGCCTCTCCAATCTTGGTCTCAACAATTCACACTCTTACAGTCCCTCCTCTTTCTCAACAATTGAACTCCTGGAGATTCACCTGGGGCCTGGCTGAGGATCTCTGCATCCACTTCCATTAGTTACTGGATGACAGTTCCAGCATGACCGTTAGGATGTTTGGCCATCTGATCACCAGACAAGGTCAGATCAGGCTTTCTCTCAACCATTGCAAGCAGTCTACAGAGGATGTATCATTGTGGATTTCTGGGGATCTCTCTAGCACTCTGCCTATTCCTGTTCTCATGTGGTCTTCATTTATCATGTTCTGTTGTTATTCCTTGTTCTCCTTTTCTGTTCTCGATCCAGCTGATATCTCCTGCTCCCCTAAACTTTCTTTCCCTCAAACCTTGCCCTTCATTACTCCCACTGTTGTCCAGGTTGTTCATGTAGATCTCATCCATTTCTCTGTCATTGGGCGATCCCTGTGTCTTTCCTAGAGTCCCATTTTCTAGGTAGCCTCCCTGGAGTTGTGTGGCAGTCTAGTCATCTTTGTTTTACATCTAGCATCCTATTATGAGTGAGTACATACCATGTTTGTCCTTCTGAGTCTGGGTTACCTCACTCAGGATGATTTTTTCTACATCCATCCATTTGCCTGCAAACCTCATGATGTCATTGTTTTTCTCTGCTGAGTAGTACTCCATTGTGTATATGTACCATATTTTCTTTATCCATTTTTCAGTTGAAGGGCATCTAGGTTGTTTCCAGGTTCTGGCTATTACAAACAATGCTGATATGAACATAGCTGAGCAAATGCCCTTGTGGTATGATTGAACATTCCTTGGTTATGTGCCCAAGAGTGCTACAGCTGAGTCTTGGGGGAGATTGATTCCCAATTTTCTAAGGAAGCACCATATTGATTTCCAAAGTGGCTGTACAAGCTTGCATTCCCACCAGCAGTGGAGGAGAGTTCCCCTTGCTCCACATCCTCTCCAGCATTAGCTGTCTTCTGTGTTTTGATCCTACTGTACTCTGTGAAGACCCAAAAGCTTAAGCCTCACTGCCGAGTGCTTATACATGGCTGTTGCTTCTTGCATGGGCAAATATAGCTTCATGGATGGATTCCTCACCTCACTAGCCCTTCACAAATATTCCATCATGCCAACACAGATATGTAAGATATATTTAAAAATACAACTATTGAGCCCAACACTTCTCTCCTGTTGTTGCTTGAATAACATGTCTTGTTTGTTGCCTAACTCTCCCAATTAGAAAACTACAAGGATCTTAGAAAGTACTGAATCTCAAAAAGTGTATAATAGGGCCTAGCATATAGTCAGCATTTAGTAAATATCTGTTGTAATCTTGATTCATTACTAACTGAATTAATTGGCTTCTAAATATGACCTAGAAATGTAAAAACGATTGATCTCCACATCCAATTAGAACTAAGTTACTAATGCAAAGTTCAATTTTGCATGAAAATACAAAGTGCTAATAAATGGCAAATGTGTTTATTCATAAAAATTAGATGGTTTAAAATAAAATAGTGAATGGAAATTTCCATTATGATTTGGAGGTAAGTGATCAGCTTTCTGTAAGATTATGAGTAAAGATAAAATCACTTTATTAATTTTATTTTTAGGTAGGTGTGGACAAGTACATAAGTATATATGCTGTGTGTATGTGTGTGTGTGTGTGTGTGTGTGTGTGTGTGTATGTGTGTGTGTGTGAATTGGTACACATAAGTGAGTGGAAGCATGCATGCAAAATGATTTGTATAGACACTTAACAATGTCAGGGGTTATCCTCAAAAACACAATCTAGTTCCTCTGAGCCAGGGTCTCTCACTGGCTTGGAGCTCCCTATTAAGTAAATCTGATTAGTGAGTAAGCCCCAGGGATCCTCCTGTCTCCATCTTTCTAGCACTGAGATAATAAGCATGTTCTACCATGCACAGCTTTTTACGTGGGTGCTGAGAAATTGAACTCAGGCCATTGTTCTTGCACAAGTACCTCAGAAATTGAACTATCACTACAATCTTTATTATTTCTAACCAAAAGTATTCTTTTCTTTCTAAATGGACAAGGCTACATAATGCCTTTGAAAACAAGCAAGTGCTTTTCCCAGGTATCAAAGCAGGAGTGGGAATCCCATACCAGGTCCTCAACGCATTTCCTTGAACCAGTGAGAAGGGGCTGCCAGAATAGACATAGCCCAGAGCTACACTACATGCAACCACAGAAGCACTTTCCCTCTTGAGGTCTGTCTTGCCTTGTGCTTCCTGGAGCAGAGTGTGGTTGTTAATATATCACAAAGACTGAAGACTACAGAAAGGAGGAAGAGCTGGAGCGCTGCTCAGTAAATACTTTAAAGTGCTGGGGGGCTCAAGCAATGCCTCTGGAGGGAGTGTGGCTGTTTACCAAACAAAGCTAATATTATTACATTTCATATTTTGCCTGATCCCGACTATGTAAGTGACATCAAAATGTACTCAACTGTGGCAGTCCCCTGCTCCACCAGCTTTAATTAAGCTTGCTTTGTGCTTAGGAAATTAGCAAGCTGTTTGCAGTCGAGGGGAGAAAAACATAGATTATTCACTTGGGTAGATTTTTTTTTCCCTTTTTAACTCCCAGGAATCAGCTGCCTTGTCATATTCACATACTCTCCAGTGGGTACAGCACAGTGCCAAAACCCATTAGCAGAGTCTGCTCACCATGCCTGTGGAATGGAATTGCCACCTAAGTCTAAGGCACATGATGGATAGCATCAAAGAAGGAGGTCACTGGATTAGGGCCCTTATCAGAGATCTGTCACTCTGAAAAACAGACCGGGCAGCAGTGAGCAGCAAAGAATGAATCTCATTGTTGGGCTAACAGCTGCAATAGTGTGAGGATTGTCTGGCCTTCACAGCTCCATGTCTGTTTCAAGTGAAAGTGACTGGCTGGTGCCAGAGATCTGAGCCCATGGCAAGCTATCTTCTACCTATGACAAAGAAATAATGTCGTTTGCTAAATCTTCAGGCATGCAAAATTAAAACGTCAGTGGCCGCAGCAATTCAGTAGTTCTGCTGAGAAGTGAGGTAGCTCTCAGACCTAAATGTAAACAGAACCAGTCCTTGCAATAATCGGAACACAATTTCATGTAGTTTAAGGGATAAACACAGTGCTGACTTAAAAGTGACTAAGGCCTCTAACATAATTGGCTCTACCACAGTAATCTATAACCCCAGTAGCCATAAACCAAAAATGACTTGTTGGTCTATTGTGACCATAATTAGAGTTCGAACACTGGCTCTGGGGAGGGCCCAACAGACTTGCTGCAAGGAAGATCCAAGGAAGGATATGGGGCAGGGAAGTGGCAATAACAACATGGTCTCACTGGGAAGAACAGAGCTCCAGTGACCAAAGGGCCATCAGCTGTCTGTATACTTATGGCTGTCTCACCTTAATATATGAGAGAAAAGCAACGGCAATGGTTAAAAGATTTCCACAGCAGTAGTCTAGATAGTCTTGGTTTCACTATGGCTGTTTAATCAATACATTGAGCCGTTATCATGGAATCCATCATACATGTCGTTGTTGCTATCATGAAATTGGATATTCTGTAAGGAGGTGTGCTGGATACTTTCACATCAACTTAATGTAAGTGAAGGTCATCTGAGAGCTGAGAGGAGGCAACTTCAATTGAGAACGTGCCTCCATAAGATCAGCTTGTAAGCAAGCCTATAAGACATTTTTTCTTTCAATTGGTGATTGATGGGGAGGGAGCCCAACCTATTGTGGATGGTGTCATTCCTATGTAAGTGGTCCTGGGTTTATAAGAAAATAGGTTGAGCAAACCGTGGTAGCAAGCTAGTAAGCAGCACCCCCTCCGTGGCATCAGCTCCAGATCCTGCCTCCAGATTCCGGCCTGCTTCGTGTTCCTGTCCTTTGTGTAATAACTAATAATTACTTCCTCAAAATGGCATTCTCTAATCACCAAGTGAAAACTAAAACCCATATCTCATCCTTATATGTTTTCCTTATTATTTGTCATTTTGAGGGCTTCTACTTGCTTGTTTCTGTATATTTTCACAGGCAAAGCCCTTCTTGTTGGGTTGGGTGCTATATCCCTGCATCTTTTGTAGAGGTTTCTCATGTCAACAAAGAAGTGTTGTTGGGTTATTAAATTTATAAAATAAAATGTATTTTTTTAAAAATGTCATCTCCTAGAGTTGAATACATAGCAATGCAAAGCAACATAAACATTTTCTCCAAGAGTAGGTAATGAAGGAGAGAAAGAGATATCTCTAAACATAGGGGAAGCAAGGATCAGATATGCAATAGTCAAAGTTACTATATTTACCCATGCAATGCCTGCAGGCAAATGATTGTGTCCCCAAGCCAAGCTTACATATCTCTTAACTAGTAATGTTTTAATAATAACATTAGCTAATGAGTGTGGTATCAGTAATTACTTAGATTCTTCTTTTGATTGTTGACTGCAAATTCTCAAAAGTGTTGAAGTCTGAGTAATCAGCCCAGAAAGACTTGTCTTGGGCATCTTGGACACACAGAAGGCCTCAAAAACACAGCCACGTTGCAAAACAAGTGTCCTTCTCTCTTTGGTTGCCTGAAGTCAATATATAAGAGGTCTCTTGTTGAAGGTGAGGAGTCAAGAGTATCACAACTAATAGGGAAATCCATCATGGAAAATGGTTAAAGCTGATACCAAAACACAAAGAGTTTTGCGAACGTAACGGCATTGAAAACTGGGCCTGAAAACCCTGAAAAGATGAAAAGGAAAGAAAGCTCGAATCCAAAGTCAGACAAGGGACAAAGAAGTACAGAGCAACAATCGATCAGAATGGCAGTCAGAAGGCAATCGGCTTCTAAAACATTTTTGTGCTGCAGGGAAGTTGTCTGCATTCTAAGTCTTGGTGTCACTGGTAAAATGACAAGTGGCCTGTCCCATGCTTAATGCAGCTGGCCACCTCTTTATTTGCAGTGTCTCAAAACCTGCACGTTAACTTTTCAGATTGGGACCAAATGTTAGGATAAATAACTAACAAAACTAATAAACGATTCTCAATATCTGTTCTCTCTCACGTCTCTTTAAATTACATACCTAATGCTCATTTTTTTAGGTTGGACTTAAGCTATGCCTTTCCATCTAATTTTATGTCCTTACAAAGGATTCATAGCTATACTATACAAAATAGGGCCATATCTTACTGGTGAGAAAGGGACAACAGAATACCAACTTTGTAACTTATACTGAAGTTTGGCGCTACAGCTTCATTAAGTGATTGATTTTTTTCCTATATCTTTTGTGCAGCAACTTTAAGAATCTACAAACCACCCTGTTCTATTGTGCAACCAGCCAAGAGCTGGTCAGTAGATTTCTCCAAGAATCTCATTGTGTCTCTTGACATTGTTAAAATTGACATTTCTTCCTATGTTGGGAGAAACTATATTCTTCTGTTTGAGAAATTTAGAATAATTAGTGAAAATGTATGTGATTTAAATATGTTATAAATGCATAAGTGAAATGTGCCCTTTCTGGATGAATAGAATGCTATGATTTGTTTTTATTTTTTAATTTGCAATTTGTATAATTTATACTAGAAAACCATACTAAAAAATGAAAAGAGAAAATTCAGTACCAGAAGCATAGATCATGATGTAGGTTGTATTTGCTGCAAATCTAACATTAACAGTCCTGACTTGACTATAAAAATCTTTCTGAAGGAGACTGGGGAGATGGCTCAGTCAGTAACAGTTTGCCTTGCAATTACAAGAACTCAAATAAAAGAACTGAGTATGATGGCTGAGGTTTGTAAGCCAGGTGGTAAAGGAGAAAGGTAGGGCCTCAGGGCTTCCTGGCTAGCCTCTATCCCCAGACCAATGAGAGATTCTGACTCAAATATCAATATAGAAGGTACCTAATTAATGACACTTGAGGCTGCGTTTTGGTCTCCTTTTACATACACCACACACACACACACACACACACACACACACACACACACACACACGTACGAGAACAAGAGGGAGGTAGATTTTAAAGGTCATGTTTCTATTGAAGGTATTTTCTTCCAGTGTCCTTATTCATATTTTCTTTCAAATCCTGTCTTCTGACAACTTTCTTCCTCTCACCCACATGCCTCATTCATACAACCAAACTTTATGTAACAATTCATGAAATGAATAAATCAGAAGATAAAATGAATTTTGAAAACTATAGTACTTTCCTGTTTACCAAATTCTGTACATAGTTTATTAATTTTATTTTCTTTTTTTCCTGTCCTTTTACTTAGAAGCCACATTATTTCTCCACTTTGTGCATATGTGAGTGTGTATTCATATGTGGGTAAGTACAAGGATGCACACGCTATGGAAGAGCTGGAGGAGAAAGGACAGTCTAAAGTGTATGTCTTTGTATGTCTTTGTTTTGGACTTTATTTCAGTCGTGGCTTCTTCTTCATGATTGCACACGCCACAACAGTTAGCCCATTATTTTCCAAGGACATGTTGTCTCCACATACCATCTCACCAAAATAATCCTGGGATTACAGAAATTTGTTCTACCCAGCCTTTCACATGGGTGCTGAGAATCCAAACTCAGATACTCACAGGTTGCATGTCAGGTGCTTTACTTCAGTGAGCTGTCTCCCCAGCACCATCTCTCTCTCTCTCTCTCTCTCTCTCTCTCTCTCTCTCTCTCTCTCTCTTTCTCTTTATCTTCATACTTTTGTAGTTTTTGTAGTGATTATAATTGTGAAACTTGTGCCCTAGGTTTTCCAAAGTATATTTTGTTCTTTCCTAAACCTATATAATTTCTAATCATATTCTAAATACTTTATCTTTTTTTTTTTCAAGACAGGGTTTCTCTGTGTAGCTTTGCGCCTTTCCTGGAACTCACTTTCGAGACCAGGCTGGCCTTGAACTCACAGAGATCCACCTGCTCTGCCTCACAAGTGCTGGGATTAAAGGCATGCCCTACCAACGCCCGGCTAAATACTTTATCTTAATATGTACGTGTAAGTGCAGATCTCAACTCTCATCAAAGCAGCTACTTTTTGCATGAGGAGATTATTTCAGAAAGCCACAACTAGGCAGAATTCTGGAAACAATACACCATGGAGTGCCCCACCTCATTTGATATGTCTACAGCACAGCTCCTGCAATCAAAGTTCAGAGAACATTAAGGATGAAAGGATAGAAGGATTGTAAGAGACAAGGACCAGGAACTCTCCAGTGATATTGTGACTTTAAGCTATGACAGGGAAGCTACACACAAGAAATCTCAAAAACAGCTGTCTTAACCAAACCTGAAACATTTCAACAACAGTTGACACCTTAATTTAGATCAAGGAAATCTCACACAACCCTATCCTTAAAATAGGCAATTAATAACTGAAGGGAGAGAGAGAATTAGTCCTCCCAAGGAATGAGTCCTCAAATTAATTATCTGCTGTGGAACATTCTTTGTACACTGTAAATATATATTATTTTCCTTGATTAATGAAGATCTGACTTCCCTACAGCTGGGCAGGAATACATTGGGTGGGAGAACCAGACTAAGAGGAGGCTAAGAAGAAAAATGGCAAAGTCTTGAGAGTTGCCAGACAGAGGAAGCAGGCTGTATACAAAATGAGGTAACAATGGTAGAACTTAGATAAGAAATATGGATTAATTTAAGTTATAAGAGTTAGTTAGTAATAAGCCTAAGCTATTGGACAACATTTATAATTAATATTGAGTCTCCATGTCAGTTATTTGGGAACTAACAGGCAGAAAAGTCCACCTACAATTATCCAATACCAAGTAGTCAATTCTAGAAAGATATACATGAAGTGAGCTATGAACTGAATCAGCAGGTTGTAATTGTATGCTGATTGTTCAGAGGCATATTTCACAACAATGGTTAAAGAAAGGAAGTGGTAAATCTGGAAGGAGGAGGAGCAGACACAGCAGGAACAGGAGGAAGGAAAGAGAAGGGAAAAATGTTATATTTTAAAGAAAATTCAAAGACCCAGCACACATATGTAGTTGATAATTACCTACATGGCTCATGCTGGAATAACAACTATTTGTCATATATTTAAATTATGACCAAGGTGCTCTGAGGAATTGAGAGTAGATAATAGAAAATAGAATGTAGACCTTTCCTTTAGAATCCTATTTATTTATTTATTTATTTATTTATTTATTTATTTATTATCCATTTATTTGTTTGTTTGTTTGTTTATTATTCTGGACAGTGTCTCTTGTAGCTATGATGTCTTGAATTTGCTTGGGATTGTGATTCTCCTGCCTCCATTTTCCAAGTGCTAGTCTTCAAAGCACTATACTCAATTTATGATGCTCTGTGTTCCCAACCTAGTGCTTCATGCATAATGGACAAGGCACCCTACAAACAGAGCTACACACAACAAAGAAATGCACGTGAAAACATGTAAATATACCTTCACAAGCAAAAGTATCACTTAGAATGATTTGTAAATTAATGATCAATATTCTATAAAACTCATTGACAGTATTTGGAAACACTTTTCTTTATCATCCAGGTATACAGCAATACCTTTCATATGTTTTCTATGCATTGTCACACCAGGTAAAACTCATGATATCTGGAAACTAATGGTTAGGGTTTATACCACTTAACCATGAAAATCAGGAAAATTACTTAGACAGCATGCAGCAGAAAATTGATATATGTCAGAACTAGGATGCGAACCCTTTCTTTCCAAATCCTGCATACCATTCCTCTTTCACTCCGCTATGTGCTTCCCATTATCCTTTGAAACTTGACCATTGCATGATCACATAAGTCGCCCTTGTGATTTTTGAGCTCAGAATGACTGATAAGTGTGAAAATAAAATCAAGGAGAGAGAGAGGGAAGTGAAGGGAAAAAATAAAAAAAAATAAAGACTCATCTAAAGGAAAATCATTGCACATTAATTCTGCACATTTTCATAATCTTTAATGACTATTTTAAATCACTGTATGCTCAGGACATTAGGAAATAAAGCACACATACCTCAGCATTCCTTAATGTGCTTGTAGCTCATACCTGGAACTTCATTCCAGTATGATTTGTTCCCATTTTCATTAAATCTAGGGCTTTTAAAATTTTTTATTTCCTTCTCCTGTAGATTCACCCATAAAATATGTTGAGGGATCATATCTTCTCTTGAGACTGCTTTTTTTTCCCAGCTACTATATATTTCAAAATGATAGCCCAGAGGTGGAATAGAAATTAAGTGGTGGAAGATACATGGAGAGGGAGGCTGCTTCTGTGGTTAGGAGAATAAAGCATGGAAAGATTTGAAGAGGAAATAGGCTCTTGGCTTAAAGTATTGCCCTCTCTTAATGCAGGTGAGGGCTTGCACTTTCCAGCAGAGATGTATTTCCATGAAACTCTGTAGTTATTCACAGATCTTAAAGCTTAGAAAGTAAAGACTCAGCTAGAAAGTTTGAAAGCTTGTTAAAATTCAGATACCTCTAGAAACCTTCTAGATTGAGTACACACCTAAGATTAGGGAAGGTTTAGCCAGTATTTCTGTGGCTGTGGGCAGTGTAAGGACAGTCACTTATGAGATTAGACAGAATACATGCTTTGAAAACAACTGTGCCTGGTTACAGAGGAGGGAAAGAGAATCCCATGAATACTAAACACAAATGACTGAGAGGGAGTCAATGAGGAATGTGTCTTCTACTCTCACTGCTACTGATAATTGTTCACTAAAATAATGAAGTATCCAAAGAAAACCATGAAGTGCCTTGTGGTTTAAGTAACCATCTAAGCAATACAATCAAGACAAATAAAATCACTATCATCAGGGGCCAGGAACATAAGAAGCTGAGTAAAGCCTCTTGCTACCAAGTCTTAGGATGTGAGTTCTGTTAGCATTTAGGCATCTGTACTGGCCTGCCCTTAGGGTTCTAAAAGGCTATGTCCTCAGCTGCAGCCGCTAAGAGCACCCCCTGTGCACATTCACTGCTTTTCCTTATAAAAGATGGGCCTTCTCTTCCTCTCATCTTGTTCTCTTCCTTCACTCTTGCCCAGGGACCAGTCTCTGCCCACATCACTGTCCTTCCCACAATAAACCTCCCATGTGAGCCCGGTTGTATGGCATGACTCCTTCCTGCCACTTTTAAATTACCCGAAGTTCAATACTTAGAACTCACATAGTGTAAGGAAAGAACTGTGCCACCACGTTTTTTCACTAACCTCTAATCATATTCATGGCATACAAGCCCTCCCCACATGACAAATAATAAAATATGATCCCTTTTTATAAATTGATGGATACACTAAACTATAAGCTACTTCAAGCCTTGAAACATGCTCCTTTTGTGTGTCTCCCCCACATGATTTGATACCTTCACATATGATTTGTCCTGATAAAATCCTTACTTGTGATCTAGCCACTAGAATAGGAAATCATTTCTCTAGTGTCAGGATTTAAAGAAAGTATCTAAAGGCTTGCATTCAAACTATGTGGCTTTGGCTGTTTCTCTCTTATAAACTCCATAACTTTTGTAAAGCAATTTCTAACGCAGATTTGTGATAACAAAACGGAATAGAGCTTTAAATGTTTAATCCTCTGATGCACAGAAAAATTATGTGAGCTGGCCTTTGGTGACTTGGATATTTATATTATTCTCACGAATAACATGGACACCATTCTAATGATTCTATAATAGTTTAAAATAGACATGTCCAATTTGCACCCTGTGTGTCACATGTATCTCAGGGTAGCTATGCATGTGGCCCAACACATTTGTAGATGAAAACACATTGTGTTGCAATATCAAAAGCTGTTCAACTGTTATTTGAACTAAAGCATAGGATGTTACTTTATCAAATACTATTATGGATTCCAAAGGAGATGTATTTCAGTGCAAACCAAACATGTGACCTTGAATTTATTTCTTAGAAGGAAGGCTGAGCTGTCCTTAATATAACATATTTACATGGCTGTCAAGGGCTGCCAAGGGCTAATAAGACAGAAATTCATTCACTTTATTATTAAAAGGTAAGTATCTGTCCTTTCCCCAGCTTTTGCAAGACAGGCCCTTGTCTCAGGTTGTATTGCTCCTGATGCAAACCTGAAGCTAAGGCATTAAGGAAAACAAGTGATTTATAAAGCAAATTATATAACAAGAAACTAGTAAGGGAATGAGAGAAACTAGACAGAGAAAAATAAGCCAAGTATGGGTACAATTTGAGAGCAAGCCCCAGGCCTCTGGGAGTTGTGAAATGTACATTGCATCTCAAAAACTGTAGCTATACAGCAACTCTGAAGACACTATAGCCAGGATAGTTGGAGGGAGCATATAGACATCATTATCCACAACCTGACCCTGATAACTCTGCTTTCAGAATGCCTTTGGAAATGTCTTTTTAGAAATAGACTTAAGGTGCCCTGAGCTTATTAGCAGCTGGCTTCAGGGGGGTCCAGTCCCAAACCTTAATCCAGTGGCTGTGCTCAGAGTCTTCTGTAAATGTCCCTGATTTCTGCATGTCCAGAGGTTTATACTATGGTGTGGCTGCCTTGTGAATGGCTGATTAAGACCCCACCCTATGTGGTGACTGCCTGCTTTTTGTAGGATAGCATATGGTACTTTCCAGATCCCAGCCATGCCCCAGGACTTTGTAATGCTTCATGTTAACAATTTTTAGGAGGCTTGAAAATAAGGGTGGGGTGTTCTCTTGGTAGAGCCAAAAACTGAGACATGCACAGTTTGGCTCAAGAGTTGAAATTTTTAGTCCAGCCCCACTCCATCAGTGCAGCCAAGGGCAGTTTGCTTGCTGTTCTTCAGGATTCAAAGGAGCACTTGTCAATCATTGGCTCTTGGCAGAAAACCTCAACAGAGGCTGGGAAGCATGACTCAGTCGGAGGCTAGTAGGCTCAGTTGGTTATTCAGTTTGTCTGTCATTCAGTTAGTTATGTCTGTCTGAGTCTAAGCTCATCTAGTCACAAGGAGTCATGAATACCTCAAGGTGAAAGAAATCTATTAATCTGGTAATGTCATACAACAGAATGATGTTGGTCCCTGGTCACCATAGATCCCAAAGATGGAACTTAGTTCAAAAAGAGCAGAGAAAGCTTTGGTCATCTTTCCCTTTCTTCACTGTCTATCTTCCCTTTTCTACATTTGCTATTGCTTGTGTGTATGTGTGTGTGTGTGTGTGTGTGTGTGTGTGTGTGTGTGTGTGGTGTATGTGTACAAATGCCATAGTGCACTTGTCAAACTGAGAGAGCCCATTGCAGTATTCAGTTCTTTCCATCCCTGTAGGTTCCAGGGATCAAACTTGAGTATTTGGCTTGACTGTCATCACCTTTACCCACTGAGCAATTGTGTTGGCCTTGCCTCTGTTTCTTTCTACAGAGACCTCTTATTTTTTTCTTCTGCTGCTCACCACCCTACAGGACTTCCAAAATATTAGCTCAGTTCCTTTGTTTTCCTGAACTTTAAAACTTAAGACACACACAACAACACTCAGAGTTTCTGATTCTGGGGTTCAAAAGTTGCAAAACAGAATCCTCTGGGGATGACCAAAGAGCAGTCTATTACCATAAGCTATCATTGAAGAGCTGAAGTTTATCATAACAAAACTTGCTGGGAATAATAGCTATCCTTGAGAACTCAGAGACAATCAATGTAGACTGAAAAGGGAAGACAAAAGCATTTCTTATGTATTCCCCAAAACACAATTCTCCAATGCATAGGAAGGTGCATGTAGGAAGCAATAATAGTGTTTACCTTAAATGTATTGGAATGGAAGAAAATCAAATTCTGAGATCTGTTGCTAACATCTTAATTATCTCCTATTATACAGTGTCAATATGAACTGGAAACACAGAAATGAATAAAGAAGCATCCCTGGAAGTTGCCTAACTAGTATGTTTGGCCTAAGATAACTGAGTTTCATGCATAGTTTTAGACTTTAAATTAGTAGAATCTTCAAGGAAGAAATTTGGTAATATGCACAGGGCTTATAAAATTGTCAATTCCTCTTGACTTAGTAATTCTACTTAAGAGAAACTATCATAAAGCATTTAAAATATCTGGAAAAGTTTTATGTATTACATGTGCATCACAGAAGTATTTACAAAGAAAAAGTGAAGATAAATTAAATATGCCACAGAGAGAGGATAGTTAAAGAAGCCACAAGAATAGGTTCTAGTCATTAGAGTTTTGGTCATGAAATGCTTATGTATTCTTAAGTGGAACCAACATTCAATACTTGTAGGAAGCCATGAAAATGAATGAGAAAACTCTTATCCCAAGACAAGAGTCAAAATGGTGAAATTATATATCCTTCCTCTCTATATTCTAAGCTGTTTACAATATAAACTCTCATTACTTTCAGAAAAAGGAAATTTGCACAATTGTTGACATGTTATCACTACTTTTTAAGGGGGATAGTTTGTATTCCCTGTAGCTATTTCTTTATGCTCACCTACTACTTCTGGAAAGGATTTTATAAGCTAAATACTGTATCACTGAAGGCTTAGAAACTGATGAGATGAAAATAGAAAAGCCAGCTTAAGCAACTACAGTGAAGAACATTTAGAAAGTCTTAGAAAAGTTGCTTTAAGGGAAAAAATTCTAGTAGAGGTGCAAAGAAACTCAAAACCTGAGAAGTGTCTAAAACTGCAGCTGTCAAAGATAAAGCATGGCTATACTAGAAGCCTGGGCAGCCCTTCATACATATCTCATGTAGCATTGGAGACATTATACAAGAGAGAGTGATTAACACATGTTCAAGTCATAATCAGCTTTATAGATTGTCTTTTCCAATTGACCATTTTAGCATGATTCTCCTGCCTATTTTTGAGGGACTAAAGTATTATAAAATCATCAGGCAGAAGTTTAAAAATTTCTCTGAATAAGTAAAAGGAGGCTTTCTCTTTGAAACAGTTTTAGGAAGACAGTATTACCACTCGATAGCATGAAAGGTGATCTAAACAAAAAATTCACCATCATGTCATGGGTTGTAGGGCACTACAGGATACTTTCTGAAGTTTGCTCTGAATGTACCAGTCCCCAAGGATGCCCCAGTAAATAAATAAAACATTTTGGCTGAGAAACATATTACATACATGTCCTCTTTAAATAATGGGGTATTCCCTTAAAAATACCATAGTAATGAAAACCGTTTGTTCATCATTTCCCAAACTCATGAGCCTCATCTTCACCCATGCCTTCAGTGCAATGACTATTGTCCTTGAGCAAAGTGAAACAAAATTTGTTAAATAGTGTTGACAGATTTCAGAAGTCATTTGCCCTGTTCCAGTGAATTTCCAATGCGTACTAACCACAGGAGACTGAATTAGTTGAGTTGGCTTTTTCAGAAAATGATCTTTAAGTGATTTCAGCCAATCTCATATGAAATCATAAATATACAGGAATTCATTAGAAATGAATATCCTTAATGAATGAATATGTGGTGTCTCTCAGTCTTCTAGAAACAAATTTTAATTTGACTATCATTCCTGTGTATGTTATACCTACACTCAATGTTTGTCTCAGCCTCCCATGCCATCATTATTAATCTTGATAACATGTATAGGTCTTTCCAGAGATTAAAGAGTTTATGCAAAAAATGAGGCAGACTAGCAAAGGCCTTCATAGATCATTATTACTTACTAACCGTACAGTAGCCAAAACCTCAAAGAGAAGTTATCTTCATGCTATAGTGTATCATTAGAGTCATGTGGCATGACTTTTTGGGGAGTTGTAAAATATGTCTTTCTAAACTTGGATGCCACCAAAAAGCAAATTAAGAATTTAACACTGAAAAGATGACTCAGTAGTGATTAACAAAGTACTATCAAAGTCCTCAGTTCAGTTTATAGCCATAATCAGACAACTCAGAATAAACCACCCTTAAATCCAGCTCCGATGGGATCCAATGTCTCCCTCTAGCATCTATGGGCACCTATACACAGGAGGCATAAACACACACACACACACACACACACACACACACACACACACACACCTTACAAAAATTTAAAAAATCCATTCACATTCATCTGGGTAAGTTAAATGAGTTTATTAGACATTGTTTTCAGAGGCAAGCATTACTATAAGCAGCTGTAATTTCCTGAAGTCACCAAGCTCATTTTCCAGGCTTCCAACTTAACCTAGCATTCAGCTACAGAAGAACTGATGCAAACTTATCTTCAGAGAACTACACTGAACAATGACAAAAGACAAGTGAAAACAGGCTAAGATAACATAAGGTACAAACAGATCTAGAGTCTAGGGAAGTGCCATATTTGTGTACACTCTGCCCTTTCATTTAGCAGGGTTCTGCTGGCTTTAGCAAACACTATCTAACAGATAGAGTCTTAGTCACAATCTTGCAGGTAAAACAACCAAAATGAGGCAGCCTTAACATCCTGTTTGATGTAAATGAGGAATGCGTAAAGAATTGAGCCACAAATTACAAGTCAGGCAATGAAAGGAGAATTTACTACTAGAAAATATTAATATTAACTCCTCTATAGCAGTAGCAAATTTCTGTATTTTTAATGTCCTTTTTTCTCATGCCAAACTATGGTGAACTTTTCTTGTATCATTCATTCATCTTTGCTCTCAGTTTATGCAATTCTATTACAATCTTCCATTTTGAACCTTTTAAAAAAATTATATGCATGTGAGTGGGCCTGTGTGTTTGTATGTACACCATATGAATGAAGTACCTTCAGAGGCCAGAAGAGAACAGCAGATCCCTTGGAACTTGAGTGGCAGGCACTTAACCACAGATCTTTGCAATTAAGTGCTCCTAACCACTGAACCATCTGCACAATCCTATATTTTAGCTGATGTACCTTGTTACTAAATCACTTGCCCAGCTTCTTTTAACTGCAACTTAGGACCATCTTCAAAGGGATAGCACTGGTCACAGTGGGCTGAACCTTCCCATATCAATCACCAGTCCAGAAAATATGCTGCAGACTTGGTTATTGGCCAATCTGATGGATGCAATTTCTCAATTGAGAATTCCTCTTCCTAGGTGTCCCTAGCTTGTGTCAAGTGAACAGGACACTAACCAGCAAGTGATCATCTGGCATATTAAAAGTCAGACCTTATTGTTGAAGACAGAACATACTTGATTCAGAGCACATGGAAAAATCAAGTTGGTACCAACTTGGAAGTCTAATTTCTACTGGCTAGCTTCCACAAGTGCTAAAAAGTGTTATGCTTAATACATGAATGAGATTAAAATAAACATCAGCCCTATCTATCTGTGACCACAGAAACACCAGCTTGGCAAGACATGGTCATTGGCACAACAGTGGCATGGGTGTCATGGGAGTAACCAACTAATTTCAAATTGGAGTCTTATATTTACGGACCACTCCACAAGACAAAAGCCATTCCTGACACTGTTACTGGGTCCAAGAACCTATAGAGAGACTGAATGGTCATGGGCTCTGGGAAAGAACTTGATATTAAGTATTAAGCTGATTCCCCATACCTTACCATTACACCCAAAAGTTACTGGATTCCCAATCCTAATCAGAAAACCTTATTTTTCTAGTAGATGGAGATTAACAGAGACTCATTGCTAGTTAACATGAAGAGGACAAGCATGATTATAACTATGTTCAAATAAATCAAAGAAGACATGAATATACTCAAAGAGGACAGAATCAAAGATTAAATAAAGTAAATACAAGATATGATAATCAAATTAAATAATGATACAGAAATACTGAAAAAAATGAAAATAGTTTTTGATGAAAAAACAATTCAACAGATAGTAATTGGCATCATTTCTTCACTTTCACTAATGTACAGGTCATTTGTACAAAATCAAAACACATAAGTGCTGTAGGTAAATCATATATAAATGGGCCAAACAGATATCTCAGAACATTCTACTCAAAGAATAAAAGTACACATTCTTCTCAGCTACCCATAGAACTTTCTCCAAAGGAAAAAACATTAACAGAAATACTTGTAATATAGATGTCTTATACATTTATTTTTACAAATGGAAGAAATATAGTTATATGACATATAAATCTAAATTAACTACGTAGTTATACAAAAATCATTGAAAAAAATATATAAATGATGCAATTTTTAATCACAGTCTCTCACATTGCAACCTTTTGAAGACTCTGCATGGAATCATGATTCTGAGATTTATTCTTGCATGCAATCAAATGACTTTCAATTTAAAAAAATCAATACTATATTATTAACTCTTTTACTATTACAGGGTAAAAAAATGTTTGCAAACTGAATAAGCTAATATATAAAATATTTTTGTAATTACTGGTGAGAAAAAGTATTTAATATGATTTTCAGGTTTTCTTCCTATCTACAAACTTATATTGGTAACTTCTTATGCTTACATTATAAATACTTGGCCCTAATTTTGAAAGAAATGCTGTGTGGCATAAAAAATTCATTATGTGTGAGAAATCTATTTAAAAATGATGATCTCTTTAAAATGGTTAATAAGATATTTGCATTTACATTTGAAAAAGCCAGATATTCTCACTGAAATTTGTAACATCAAAGCATGACACAGATCAGAGGGTATGATTCCTTCTATCATCAGTTGAGCTATTGAACCTAAGTATCCAAGGAATTCTTAAGAAAAAAATAAAATTTCAGCATTTTCACACTTGCAAATTGTTTCTGAAACTTTATGATAATGCTGACACTAAAATTCAATTACAGAGCTTCTAATTTAAGAATCTTGTACTGTCTACTGAATAAAAGCATATGAACAGTGTTGTTGCTATTATCAAAACCCCAAATACTTAATTTTTTCTAGTAAACACATATGGTTTTCAAACTGGTGGTGTTTTTGTTTGTTTATTTGTTTGTTTCTATTTCTTCAAAACTAATCTACTTTGTTACATGGAGTTGGGATAGATTCATGTAAGAAAAAAAACGTGAACAATTATAAAGTAACATATGGCTAGTACTGATGGGGAACTGGAGCATGGTCCGGGACCCATCCTTGACCTGAAACTTGTTCTATACAGTCCTTTATAATAGCCATCATGTGCTTTCCACCCCAGAATACTCCCATTAAACTCAATGATCTATTTTCTCCCAATTTTCTGTGTTCTATCTTGACCATAAGGAGTTGTTCTTTCTAGTGAAGCCACTCCTTATGCAGAAAGAGGCAGAGCTAACCTCATGACCAGTGGATATGGTATGGCCAAGATGCTAGAAGAGGATCAATCCAAGTAAAGATGGAAATACTAACATAGTGACCCATGAGCAACAGAAGAAATGAAAGATATGTCAGGTACTATGCTTTCTGGAAGAGGAGCATTTGACTGAAAATATTTTATAATTGCCACTTAGTAAAATAATTTCAAATTATGTTGCCCATATACTCATATCTGTGTGGCAACCCACTGGAGTCTGGTCCACCCACAAGGAATAACACTCTTAGTGATGACTGAGTCTTCCATTCCCAGCAGTTATCAATTGGCAATAGCTCTTCAGCTAAGGGTGGGACTTTGTGACAACTTCCCTGTCCCAATGCTGGCTTTTTGTGGGGCTTGAGCTTCTGAGGGATTTAGTCATGATGTCACATGTAATCATTATAGGTACATATGTATAACTGTTGTGTCTAGAAAACACTAAGACAAAATAGCTACCATTAACTCCAATTTTTCATCAGGTAAAGAAACTGAGCCTCAGTTTAATGTAGATTTTACTTCATTAATGCCTGCCTGTAGAACTGTACAGTAGTTATTCATCTTAGTTTATTACCTTAAGTTTTGTGATTGCTCACTTGAGAGTTTTATGTGTTTTTATCTTGCTAAGAAATTGTTTCCAATTATATTCTGTCCATGGATAACTTCGTAGATGTGATAAAGAGGTATTCCCTGACATCATCTTGAAGAGTAATATTATTTATGATAACAATTATTTCACATTAACATTTGATAAAGACAAGCTCTGTGTCCCTGAGTTCCTAATATAAATGGAGCAACGTAAGTAACTAACCCCAGCAATTTCAGTAGGGTCTCTGAAGGTGTTTTCTGTTGAATAACATCAAGGAGACATTAAATATATAACTCATTTCCATACTTAGAGAGCTTTTCACAAATCTCTCCCAACTCCTTCATCTGGCAAATCACATCTCTTTCTTGAAGTCTTTTTCCATTGAAGTCTCCTTTCCTAATTTTATGCTCTCCTTGCTCAGATGGCTCTCACACATGTGAAACATACACAGACAGTATATAACCAGTGATAGTTATTAATGGATGTTCCAGGTCCTGTTATTTTGCAAGGCTGGGACCCACATCCAGGATCTTGCATTTGTTAACCACAAGCCTTTTATGATGTTCAAAATGTAGCTATTCTCTTCACCACTATCTCTAGTCTCCCAGATGCAGACACACACTTACCATTGGTGTAATTTGAAACAGAAATACGAAGGAACTCTTCACATCTGTTTAGAAGTGTTCAAATTGCTAAATCATATATGTTCCATGTGCCTATTAACAAGAATAAGATCTCACTCACCTTTATTGCTATAAAACATTCTTTCCTCAGTCCTTCTTTTGTGGTTAGTAATTGTAACCTTGATTACAACTCAGACATATTCTTAATATTAGACAAGAAATAAAGTATGTAATTATATTTACAGTGTAAAATAGTTGATATATTTTACAAAAATGTAAGTTAAACTCCACAGAACTATCCTGACATTGGGAAGGAATGAATGAGCAGTGCTTTATTATGTGACAGGATGGATTAAGAACTTACAGGGTTGGGGATTTAGCTCAGTGGTAGAGCACTTGCCTAGCAAGCACAAGGCCCTGGGTTCGATCCTCAGCTTCAAAAAAAATAAAATAAAAATAAAAAAGGCCGGACGTTGGTGGCGCATGCCTTTAATCCCAGCACTTGGGAGGCAGAGGCAGGCAGGTCTCTGTGAGTTCGAGACCAGCCAGGGCTACGAAGTGAGTTCCAGGAAAGGTGCAAAGCTACACAGAGAAACCCTGTCTCAAAAAACAAACAAACAAAAAAAACTTATGCAACTTAACAAAAGGTGAATTTAAATGAGCATACGATGTAAAACATTAAACTATTTTCATATACACATTTAATTTTTTTAATTTAATTTAATTTTACATATCAGCCATGGGTTTCCCTGTCCTCCCCCCTCCCACCCCTGACCCCACCTTCCCTCCAGTCCCCCCTACCCCATTCCATCTCCTCCAGGGCAAAGACAATATTCAGGTATATTAAAATTCAAAACAAAAATATAAGCTGTGTTATTAGAAATATAGTTTGCATATTATTCCTCATTATAATATAAGCTAATTGATTTTACACCATGATAAAGTAGAGTAAGCTAAATTCATTCATTGTGAGGGATTGTGCATGTGAGTTTGTGTGTACATGTGCACTTGTGTTTGTGAGTGAGATAATCCTTGCACGTACATATATATGAAAGTGGTCAATGTCAAGTGTCTTCCTCAGACATTCTCCACCTCATTATTTTTGAGACAGGGTGTCTCACTGAGCCCAAAGCTTGAGTTTTGAGCTAGACTGAATGGATATCAAGTATACAGTATTTACCTATCCAATCCATCCCCAATGCTGCACCAACCTTTTATGTTACTGCCAGGGATCAAAACCTATGTTTTCATATTTGCCCAGAAAGCACTTTTCCTGTTGAACTGGATCTCCTTCCCAACGATTCATCAACTCAGGTATTTCAGATAACTAAAACAATAACTGTAGCTTTCAGTGTCTACCTAGTTATGATTATAAATGTAGTCGATCTTCATTATTTGTAGAATTTGGGTGTACATACTGCTCTGATCATTAACGTTTCTTTCTGACCCTGTAAACAATCCAGCAATACTCTGAGATGTGCATGCTCAAAGCTACACGTTTGGGCTGTTGAAAGTACCAGCCAAGGTTAAAGAAGGCAAAACTGTTACTTTTTTTCAGCCACCATATCATAAACATGTAGCCTTTTACAATATAAAGCATGACACATGTGTATGTGTGTGTGTTTAGTCAGTGATTATTGCTTTTTAAAATGGTTTATAAGCAGTGTGTTTAAACACTGTCTCACCTTAAACAAAAGAAGGCCAAGGTGTGCTTTCAGAGTTCCAATTAGAAAAATATATGTGTATCCTACAAAAATTCCTTCAGGCATGAATTATAATGCTTTTTTTTGGCTGTGAACTTAGTTTTAATGAGCAAAGGCTATATATTAAATAAGATGTCTTTAAGCACAAACACACATTTTAAAGGTTATATATCGATTGGCTAGTAAATCTGCTGGGACTAGAGGCACTTGGGAATCTATCCCCTGTATTTTGTACAGGAAAAATTATGCTCTATTGGATAATTCAGTGTATAAGGCAGCTTTATGGAACATAAACTGTAATTTGAATTACATGTAAGACATAATGCCAAGACCCGCAGATCTACAAATTTAAAGTAATTTGGGAGAGTTTCATATTGCCCTGTGTGCCTCAGTCACTATGTGGAACCATTGCTAATGCCACATTAAGTGTTTAGTATTTCTGGAACCAGGAATCAAAGTGTGGACAGAAGTGTGAAAACAGATAACCATGCAGAAAAAAATCACTTTTTTTTTTTTTAACAGACTGTAGCATGCATGCAATGGGAATGGAAGGAATTGAGGAGCTGGAGCCTTATCTTTGCCTTTGCTTAACATGTGTGCCCAGTGCTTCCTCGGACTTAAAAGCAATGACCATCTTTGAATAAAGTAATGGCTTTGTTAAAATTTTTGATAAGTTAACTGGACCAAAAGGCTATACAAGTCAATGAACTTCAATATTTCTAGAGAAGTCATTTGGGACTGAAGCTGTGGTGCTTCTCATTGGATTTTATGCTTTCACTTTTAAAAATATTTTTATGCACATATCCTCCACCACACTTGAAGACTCTGTGGCAGAGTTAGAACCAGATAAGCAATTAGCTTTTTATCATCTTTCATAACTCATATCGATTATTTGCATCAGTCCCTCTTCACTCCCTTCTATTTAGCCTTTCTTATTCTTTTTCTCTGCACGTTATACCAAACACCCATATATACATTAGTTTATATAGATACAGTGCTGGCTGGATTCTGCATATGAGGGAAAACATGTATTTTTTTTCCTTAGGTTGTATAACCTCATTTAATATTATAAATTCTAAGTTTATTCTTTTTTTTCTACTAACTTTGTGATTACATTTTCATTTATAGTTGGCAATTGTGTGTGTGTGTGTGTGTGTGTGTGTGTGTGTGTGTGTGTACCAGTTTTCATTATCCATTCATCTGTTGATGGAAAATTAGGTTGGTTCCAATATATTGCTGCAGTTAATAAAGCAACAATAAACATGTGGTTGCAAATATTTCTACAGTAAATTATGGAGTTTTCTGGATATATTCCCAGAAGTGAAATATCAGGGTCATAAAATAGTTCTATTTTTAATATTTAGAGATATAGCCAAACTGATTCCCTCAATGACTGTGTTAAGTTGCATCCCCCAACAAACCATGAAAATGAGTTCCTTTTCTCCACATCCTCTCCAACATTTGTAGTCAGATTTATTGACGGTAGCCACATTGACTGGAATAAAGTAGTATTTCCAAATATTTTTAACTTGTCAGCTAGGGATAGCAAACAACTTTTAAAATATTTTTGTCCATTTTTTATTTTTCCATATCTTATTTTTGTTTGTTTGTTTAAACTACATGTTCAATTCATTTGCCTATTTGTTAATTGGCAATTTCATTGTTTACTTAATTTCGGCAATTCTTTGATTCTGGATATTAGC
Source organism: Onychomys torridus (assembly GCF_903995425.1). Classification (NCBI taxonomy): domain Eukaryota; kingdom Metazoa; phylum Chordata; class Mammalia; order Rodentia; family Cricetidae; genus Onychomys; species Onychomys torridus. The sequence goes on along the minus strand of NC_050450.1, from coordinate 79,829,786 downwards.
CCCTTGTCTGAAGGGTGTGGCTCAAAAAGAATTTCTTCTAATATGCAGGTTGTTTGTTCTGCTGAGTATCTCCTTTACAATAAAGATGTTTTTGTTGTTGTTTGTTTGTTTAATTATCATGTAGTTTCATCTGAACCTTAGGTGATCTATTCAATGTTCTTTTATAACCCAATATCTTGAAGAATATCCCCTATTTTTTCTTCTAGAAGTTTCAGTTTTTACATTAAGGTCTTTGATCCATTAGAATGTTTTATTTTTAACAAAAAGAAAGACTTGAACATAATTACATTATTCAGAAAATATAAATCCAGTTTTGGTGGCACTGTTTCCCAAATATATTATCTTTTCCCAGTGTATTTTTGCCTCTTTTATCAAAAGTAAAGTAGGCATAGCTTTGTCTCATTAGTTCTAGAATATCTATTCTATTCCATTAATCTTCCAGTCTATTTTTATATCAGTATCAGACTGACTTTATCACTATCACTCTATGGTATAATTTGAAGTTCGGTATTATAATACCACCCAGATTGTTCTTACTCAACAGAAATTCTTTGACTATCTATGATCTTTTCTTAGTTTCATATGAATTAGTGTACTGGCTTTTCTAAATCTGTGAAATATGATGCAATAGTTTTTGATAAATATTGTATTAAATCTATGAATTAATTTTGGTAGTTGCCATTTTACTATATTAATTCTGCTAATCCAGGAGCATGGACTGTATTTCCACAGTCTAGTACCTTTTGTTATTTACTTTTACAGTAACTTGAAGTTTTCATTATAGAGTTTTTTCATTTCTTTAGTTAGATATAATCCTACTTGCTTTATTTTGATAGCGTATTTCTTCACTTATTTATCTAAGACTACACTGATTCATAAAATAAGATACATATGTACCTATATTTTATATATATATATATATTCTGAAATTTTACTGTTTTTATATTAGGTCAAATAGTTTTATTTGACTTGATTGGGTGTAGTCAAATTTCTAAGCAATTTTATTAAATAAAAAACAGAGCCAAATGTAGGGATGAAAGCCTTAGAGACCAGGGAAATAGTGAGAGCCACCAACCAACATTACCTCACCAGCTCCACAGTTTCCAAAATGCCACTACTTTCTGTCTACCCAGGTTTTTATTGCCTTGCTTTTCTGCCCTCTCATGGCTCTTAGGCCAGCTACCTCACTTCCTTGTCACTGCCTGTCTGTACAGACCTCCAGGTCTCTATGGTTGGTACTGGGATTAAAGGGGTGTGTCATCACATTTGGCTCTGTTCTGTAGTATGGCCTTGAACACACAGAGCCCCTGCCTGCCAAGTGATTGGATTAAGGGCATGTACTACCACTGCCTGACCTTTGTGTTTACTTAAAATGGCTTGCTATTTCCTCTGATCTCTAGGCAAACTTTATTTAATAACATACAAACAAAATATCAAGACATTTCAGCACAAAAATATCACCACAATTGGGTTTCTTAATTAAAGAATTTTGTCACCTACAAATAAGAATAGTTTGATTTATTCCCTTTATATTGTTATATGTTCTAGGTCTTTCTCTTGTCAAACTGCTATAGGCTAAGATCAACTACTATATCAAATATGAGAGGAGAGAAAGGGCATCCTTGTCTTATTTTAGAGGAAATGCTCTCAATTTCTCTTTATTTAGTAAAGTTTTGTCTATAGGTTTGTTCTATATAACCATTATTATTATGAACTATGTACATCTATTTCTCTTTTTCTTATGAAGGCCTGTCAAATGCCTTTTCAACATTGATTGAAATGAGTATGTCATTTCTGTCCTTAGACATTTACATCTTACGATACAAGTTCATGCTGGCAGTACTTTAATACAGACTTTGAGATAAGAGATGAAAATTGAGAGAAATTTCTGAACCAAAGAAAAGGGCCTTCTTACACACATGTAAACATGGTAATACCTATAAGTTTTAAAAAGTGTTCATCTTCAGAAATAAGTCTCCCAAGTGGCCTTCTATTCCCCATCCATGCCTGAATCTGGGAGGAAATAGTTTCCTGGCTGTGAAGAGAAGTTCAGAAACTCGGGCTTGGACTCTTCTTCTTTCTACCTTGGGGACAACCCCTCAGATCTGTGTTGCTGATGCTTACCCTTGCTGATGTTGGCAGCTTCAGTTTGCATCTCACAGCGATCGAGTGTGGGATTCCAGTTTTTAAGACGTTATCAAGTACTAGTAGAATTAGGCAACTAGTGTGACTGCTACATCAGTTTGTCTGTCTGTTCATTCTATTCTTCATGTTCTTTATGCTTCTGTTTCTATTTTCTTCTGCTTGTATCTTTTGCACTTTTAAATACCTGAATTCAGATAAAATTCAACTATTATGGATTTTGTAAGTAATGGGTACTTTTTCTTTTTCTTTTTTTATTCCTGGGAAGTATTTATTTCACATCTATCAGCTCACGCTGAAGCTTGTTTACAACTGTGCTGGAATAGTTTAAGAGGAACTCTTTGTCTATGGCAAATATGACTCATGACTAAACAGTGTTTGGGAGATTCAGTCATAAGTTATTTTTACTATGGGTGATGAGAACAGGAAGTACTCCCATCCCTGAGCAACTTACATGAGGACCTTGGTGCTCACACAAAAATTCAAGTCATACCTTGTTTGTATCTCCAAAAGCCTTTCTCACAATCTTTCAACATTTCTTTCTCTCTCTAATGTCCTCTACTGCTCTTTCTCTTTCTCCAGTTCTTCTGACTTAGGCTCTTTATATAGGAAATCTCATTTTCCAAACTCTAGAAATACCCACAGACTCTGTAAGCTTTGTATACCCAAACCCCATAGCCTCATTATGCACTGGAAAATTCCAGGTGGTGGGTTCGGACAGTCACAAAGAGTACTTTCTTTACATCTGTTTCTCAGTGACCTTGATATGGTTGCTATCCTGACAGAAAAAAAATCATGAATTTTGATCAGTTTTCTAATTATTTGAGAAGGCAGGGTACATTCAAACCCTTACTCTGTCGTAGCTGGAAGAGGAACTTGAACCTCATTTCTAGTTGTTGTAGAGTAAACCTTAATTTTCTTCAGAAATTGAATTTTGGGTCTCTATAGGAAGATGAGGGAAATAACATTTGCTTTATGGTTAGTCTCCATCTAGCTCTGCCTCCTGAATGCTGGGATTAAAGGTGTGCACCACCACTGACTGGCTTCTTCCTCCATCTTTTATTTGTTTGTTTGTTTAGGCTAACTTTATTAATTTGTTTTTTTAATTATTATTATTCCATTTCTGGAGCTTTAGGCTAACCTTTTTATTTGTCTTTATTATTATTACTTATATCTTTATAGTATTTTTTAATTTTATAATTTAATTTAATTTTACATATGAGCCACAGATTCCCCTATCCTCCCTCCTCAACCCCTCCCACCCTCTCCTCAGTCCATCCCCCATTCCCATCTCCTCCAGGGCAAGGACTTCCCTGGGAATTCAGCTCAACCTGGTAGATTCGGTCGAGGCAGGTCCAGTCCCCTTCTCCCAGGCTGAGCAAAGGCTGAATATTTCTCACCCCACAATTTTTAATATATTTAGACCATACGCATTTTCAAAAGGTTATGTGTTTCATGAATAGGAAGATAGCTAATGGCTTTCTCTTGACTTATTATGGTACAATTGAGAAGGATTTTTGTACTCAGACCTTTTCACCAAGACCACTGACTCCCAAGTAATGACATGGAGACTTATATTAATTATAAAAGCTTAACTGATACCTTAGGCTTGTTACTAACTAGCTCTTAAAACTTAAATTAGCCCATTTTTATTAAACTACTTTTTATTTCATGGCTTTATTACCTGTACTGCCCATGTTGATTCCTTTCTAACTGTCTTGTGAATCTCCCCTTCTTCTTCCTAGTACCCTGTGTGCCTGAAAATTCTGCCTAGCCATCAGCCACTCAACTTTTTATTAAAGCAATTAAAACGATACATCTTCACTATGTATAAAAGATGATTCCACAAATTTTCCCCTTTTGTCTAAATAAAAAGGAAAGGTTTTAGTGCTAACATAAAAAAACTATAAACAATAAGAACAATTATCCTGTATAAGAATTACATTCACCATGTCCAGTCCATTTTTATTTTGAAATTTTGGAGAAAATACTATTATTTATCCTATTTTGGTGATTTCAAAGTTCTGTACCTAATTTATCTTATATCTTAACTAAAAAGCAAAACAAAACTATAACTATTTAGTCTTCAACGCCATCAAAGACCCCAAGAGGATATTACCTGAGTAAACAGGCAGTAGAGTACAAGCTACTTCCAAGATGACGGAGACGTCTTACTTCCTGGACAGTCACCCACTGTTTCTCTGCAATGTTAGCGCATCTGTCTTTGGCCTACAGGCCAAGAATATCTGACAAACTTTTCTGTGATACATGCATTTTTAAATGACTGTCCTACCCTGTCTTAGCAAAGTTTGACAATCACTTTCTTTTGTGTCCTGATGGTCCAGTTTGGACAGCAAACTCTCAGCAGTCAAGGCAAGGGCAGGTTCTTGATCAAATGACTAGCTTTTGCCATAAAAAATTATACTCTTTATGAAGGTTCTTTGATGCCCATCATCTATCTTTGAAGTAGATTGGAGCTACTAGAAACAGACATGTCTCACTGTCAAGAAAAGCTTTATATTATTAAAATATCTTAAATGTCATATGATGTAGGTTTTGAAGTATTCGAATACAATCTTTGTGTCTAAAACATATTTCTGTATGACCTTGAAAACATACCTAACATGACTATAAGTTTGATTGTTATAGATGACTGAATTCTAACCTGTATTTTTAAAAATATCCTAAATATTTTTTAAAGACTAAAACTTTACATTATTTTTAAATGATCTTAGAACTGCCTGGACTGAATCTACCAGGTTGAGCTGAATCCCCAGGGGAGTCTTTGCCCTGGAGGAGATGGGAATGGGGATGGGTTGGGGGGAAGGTGGGGGTGGGGGCATGAGGAGGGAGGACAGGGGAACCCATGGCTGATATGTAAAATTAAATTAAATTATAAAAGTAAAATTACAAAAAAAGAAGATACAATGTCTTAAACAAGAATAGAAATATATATATATATATATACAGTATAACAAAATTAACATTAAATTTGTATCAATATACAAAAGTCCATACCCATGTAAAATATTTAAGATTAGTAGTTTTCTTAGTTTGAAAGAAGATACAATAATCTACCCATTTATCCTATCATTTCTATATTGTACCCCCTTTTCTCTTCAGAAAGAGATAAATCTAATATTCTTTGTTCAGTTTTTCCTGACCATTACCAGTAAAAATTTGTAAGTAACCCCCTAAATGATGACAATCATCATAACCCACCAATGACCAAAATCCACCTACTCCATCTCTTGGTAATGTCTCTGTTGTCTTCTCTAGACTGCTTCCTGTTGTCAGGGGCACTGTCATCTTTAAGGGACCCTGAAAAAATTAAGATAATGATCAAGTCCTGGGGGAGCTAGCTGTTGTCCAGTTTTGGTGTGATGGAGTAATGCAAGGCTTATCTAAAGTTCTGGCTGGCAATTCCCTTTCTTCTTCTTGCCAGTGTCCTATGTACCTAAAATTCTTGCCTAATTATTGGCCATTCAGCTTTTATTAAGCCAATCAGCATGACACATCTTCACAGTGTACAAAAAGACTATTAGATAAAAAGGGGGAAATATTGTGGAATAATCATTTTGTACACTGTGAAGAAATGCCATTGTGATTGATTTAATAAAAAGTTAAATAGCCCTTAGTTAGGCAGAAGATATAGGTGGTACAGCCAGAAACAGGATGCTAGGAAAAAGAAAGTGGGATTGCCAGGGAATTCAGAAGGAGCAAGACGTGCTTGAAGAGAGGTAAGCTATGAGATATGTGGCAATATAATTGATTAATATAAATGTATTAAGTTGTAAGAGCTAGTTAGTAACAAGCCTAAGCTATGGCTGATCTTTCATAATTAATAACAAGTCTCTGTGTGGTTATTGGGGAGTTAGCATATGGGACAGAGAAAGCCTAGTACATGCAACAGTTAAAATATACTTAGTTAGACATTGAGTTGGTTCTATAGGTATAGCATCTGCAGAGATGATTAATACTTCTGGTTTCTTTAAAAATCAAGATATTTTTACAGACTTGACTAAAATCCATCATTTTGAATGTTTCTTTTTCAGAAAAAAAGGTATCTAAGTCTTAAATGTTAAAAAGAAATTTAAAAAAAAGACTTCTTCATATGTTAACATTTGAAATTTTAGGAAAACAAAGAAAGTCAAAGAAACATGATCTTTAATCCCACTATATTTCTGATCCAGGGATGAAAACAAACTCTTGGTGGGGAGAGAATCAATCATCAGTCATATCAATGTAATGTCCAGAGATATGAAATGCTAGTATTGGAGGATTTTAAAGGATTGAGAAAGGATGGAAACTATGTGATATACAGAATTTTTTATTTAGGGACTTTCAGCAGCTCTTTTTTTTTTCTTACTGGTATATAAAAGCATCATTGAAGTGGTTTTCTTTCACCCTACTTCCTCCTACTTCTCAGAATAAATCTACAATCCCATTTTCAGAGCAGCATAATATATTGTCAAGTTTGATTATTTTATCAGACATTGCATTTTAAAATATTCACAAAAACAGATTCCTCTGTGAACAGCTAAATAAGATCAAATGACCTAAAATATTAAAATATGATGAGAACTGTAATAAAATAAGCACTAGAAGTATAGGGGTTGATAAAAAAATAATCATAGAAGAACACAATGAAAACTTCTCCTGCGGCCTTCCTTGTGCAATGTATTTATTTACAGAAAACTTCACATCTACCAGGAAGTTCTAGGATAGTAAATTCTGTGGATCCTCACCTTGGGTTTTACCCTGACTTTTCACTGGATGGCACTCTAGCTGAACTGTGAAGTATGGAACATATATGCTATAGCCACTTCTCTGAAAACTTTGTGTGGTTCTGTGGATGTGTGGGTTGATAAATCTTCTTAAAAGAGTTAGTCTATATTTCAATGGCATACTCACTGCAGCTTTCACTACGCATAACTCGTGGGTGTGGTACCATCCACTGGAGAGTGGTTCTTCTACCAGGATCCACATCATTAAAGAAAGTAGATTCTCTCTCCTCAGTAGCCATCAACAATTAACAGTCCCTCAGCTAGGAGTGAGGCCTAAAGAATTCCTTTCCACTCTGTGATGGGCTGGCGACTGAGCAGCTCTTGTACATGTCTTGTACAGAAATAAAGAATGCAAATTTGGCGTGGGTGGTGTGTATATCTTGGAGGAATTAGGAATGAATACGGTGTGTGAACAAGATCATTGTATGCATGAATGAAATCTTCAAACAATTAATAAAATATTATATTATAAAATTTTTTCTACTTATCAAAGTGCTCCATTTTTTAAAGACAGATATATAAGAAGTTACCGATAAATAAGCACATAAACTAAATGACTTCATGTGGTAGGAAACAACTTTCCATAGACTACTTTTACACCCCTTTTCCAGCTTGTGGGATGATGGCTCCCAGATATGACCACATTCAGATTGTTTAAATCTCTTTACTTGAACTCCTGACCATATAACAGTGGCATGAACTCCTCTTATCACTCCAGTTCATAGCCATAATCAACAACTCAAAGCATTATAGGGGTTTTACACATAGTAATTAGTTTAGTTTTGTATCAAATTAAAAAGTCTTTATTGTCTCCACTTACCAGAGATGGATATTCATTAATATAAAGAAACATACTGTGTACCCTCTATCTGGATCAGAGCAAGAAAATGCAGATTCATCTTATGAATTCTATTATCTTCATATACTCACCTCTGCTTTTTAGAACTTTTTCTTATCTATTTGGGGAGTTCAGTATTGGTGAAATTATTAAGGCCACTCCACGTAGCTAAAAGGGAGGTTTATTTTGTGGTGTAACTTACAAGTGAAGGGATAGGTAGGTTGCAGGGTCTGGGGAAAGTATGGTGCAGTCTGGTGGTGTTCTCTGGAGAACTCTGCTTGTTCTACCTCCAGTGTCCAGGGTCCAGGAACCAAGAGAGGCCCCACATCTGGAACTTGGGTCTTCAGCATCCACTCTCAGCCCTGCCTTGTAGGCATGACCATTACTGAAGCCACAATGGGGGTTGGAACTTCCAGGTCAAAAGCTGGAATGGCTCCCCACTACAGTTCAGAAAGATGCTTCAGTGGTTAAGAGCACTGGTTGCTCCTTCAGAGGACCAAAGTTCATTTCCTGGCACACATGGAAGCTAACAACCATCTGTAATTCTAGTTCCCAAGGATCCAAGACCATCTTATGGTCTCTACAGTCATCAGGCATACATGTGGTGCATAGACATGCAGGAAAGACACCAATACTCATCAAGGAATTTAAAACATAAAAATGGACTTTAAAAATCTATTTGGAGACAAGGAAATGAAGTTAGCCTTGTGCCATGCTGTCTAGAAGTTATAACTGGAAACAATTAGATAATTACTCACAGATTTTGAGTTAATGAGCATTCGAACTCCTTAACACTTAGCATTGCCTGAACATGTAGTACATCTCCAACTCAACATGCTTTAATCATAGTCAAGAGTAATATTCAATCCCATACCTGCCACTGAATTTGGCCTTATACCTTATGGAAACAGAGAAAAAAATTAAATCAAACTCTGTTTGCTGAAGTCAGATTTTTTATTTCTGATTTTTTTTAGGCATGAGTAGACATATATTCCCATTATCTGTAATCTACAAAAGTGCCCATCAATAAGTGAAGTTACAAGGACCTTGTAGAAGCCAGAAAGTATTCAGAAGAGGAGGTTGTGAGTTCACAGAGATTCAGCCCCTTGCAAAGCTCCTTCACAATAGCAAAGACGCAGACAGCCAAGTACCCAATGCCTTTTTGTTCAAATATCAAAGGTATTTTCCAAGGTCTTGTCTGTCCTACTTACAGTATGTGCATTATTCTCTTCACTTCCTTAAAACCAAATTTCTTAGGAAGCATCCTCACTAGAGGCCCTTGGCTCATTCTGCTTTAACTATGAATAAAACCGACTCTTCCCCCTTCAGATCTTTGGCTGCTCCCCCTGAAAATGTTGCCACAGCTGGTCCTTACCTTCCTCAGCAACTTCAGATTCTGCTTTTGACTACTTTGGTATGTTATTCCCTTGGAATTTTTCCCCATCATATTTTCATAAAAGCAGTGAAAGAGAAATCATGAGAAAGAAGAAAGAGATGGAAAAAATTGAGCTAACCTCCGATTTTTATAGAGTTCTTTGTATCACAAAACCCAAATCTGGTGGTAGTTGCATAATGCTTTTCATTAGATATGCAAAGTGAGGATTCCAAGTTAGTATCTGTGTTTACAGATGACTAATTCTGTATTTCACATCTATTACTAAATGCATGGCTTACTCAGACATGAATCAGTTGGTTTTCAACAGCTGCCACACTGAAAGGTATGATATAAACATTTATTCAATCAACAAAGTATTACGGACCTCCTTATATCCATGATTTAGGTGTTAAGCATGCAGAAGTGATTGAAGTTCCTGACACTATGAGCATTTTTCCCTTTCCCTAGTAGTCAGACACACCAGATATGTTATACTACACGCAAATTCTATGTTGAAGTAACAGGGCAGAAAAAAAAGTCATAATGTAATTCTTTGTAACTTTAAATTGCACATGGCCAGTTACCTTATTCCAAAATTGATAATAATGTTCAGTCCATTCCCTATGTTTTGTGCTCACTTGTTCTCAGCCTGTGAAGAGATCATGTACTGTGGTAGGACAGAAAGGTGAGCTGGTATTGGGTAAGCTCAAGTTTGGTTTTATTTCTAGTGTTAATTGAATTCATATCACTCTATTTCCCTCTTCCTTCAAGTAAGAATCGTAAAAAAACTCATATCTTTTTAACATTATTTTTTTTATATTTGAGATTGTAATATAACTAAAACATTTCTCCCATTCCTTTCCTCCCTCTAAGGCTTCAAGTCTAAGCCTTCCCATATATTCTCCCTACACTCCTACACATCCATTGCCTTATTTTTCATTACTTGTTATTGCATATGTATATGTTATACATACATATACCTACACACAGCCCTCTCTGTGTATATAATGTTGTACTTATGTATACTTTCAGCACTGGCCATTTGGCACTGGACAAACAGTTGGTGAGCTTTCCCCTGGGGAAAGCCACCTTTCTTGCTCCCAACTTTTCTCCTGTTTCATTGTCCCCCTCTTGCCCACTAGACCAATGCTTTCTATTTCTTCTGCCGCTCTCCCACATGGACCCTTAGTAAGTTGCTGACCTTCATGGGTATCACAAATAAAAAACACCTGAAGATTCAACACTGGCAGCCACAGATAAGAGAAAATGTTTTGATGTTTGTCTTCCTTGTTGTGGATTACCTTACTCAGAATGATTGTTTCCAGCAACATCCATTTACCTGTGGATTTCATAATTTCTTTTTATTAATATGTTAATAATACTCTATTGTATAAATGTACAACACTTTAAATTATTCATTCTTCAGTGGATGGACTGTTTCCATCTCTAGGTTACTGTGAATACAACAACAGTGAAATCTCAAGCACAGGATATGGATTCCTATCCTTAGGAGTATATACTCGGGAGTGTTACAGCTGGATAATACGTTGTATCTCTTTTTGAATGTTTTGTGGAACCTTCATGCTGACTTCCACAGTGACTGCATCAGTTTGCAGTCCTGCTAGCAATGAGTTCCTTATTGCATTGATTTGTTTCCTTCCAATTTTCAATCCTGAAGGGCTCTTCATGGATAGAGTGCTTACATTTATCAATATACTACCATCACTGGGGGTAGGGACTGTTAGGTAGGTAAAAGAGTGAACCCCTCAGAACAGAGTAGATTAGATGCAGGCATGGCAGAAATAAGTCTGTTGACAGATAAAAAGGAAATTGTCCCTGGTGTAAGCCTAGAAAGAATTTCCAAACAGGAAATTTATATAACATGATGGGCTGAGGCCTCTTTATTGGAGCAGCCATTCCTTAGTTAAAGTATGCCACTATCTATGAGATTGCAAGTGATGGTAGATCTGATTGGTCAGTTCAATGCACAGGCTGAGTTTTCAGGTTAACTTTGGAGATGATATTCAGTTGTCCAGTTACAGATTTACCCATTATTTTTCTCTTTGAGGATGTGTTCTGGACCAGACTTAAATCTGAGAATAGGATCTCCTTTTGATCACTCAAGAAAGGATTTCCTTCAACACAGGGGTAAGAAATTACTGAGAGGGGATGCAAGGCTGTTTCATGGTGTTGGCAACATTCTCTTTCTTAAGTTGGATAATGGCTACACAAGTGTCTTGAATTTGTGACTATTTACCAAATTTCACCCCCACAAACCATGCGTATTTTTGCACAAATAGTATTTCAATAAATATAAGTATGGAGGCTGGTAAGATGGCACAGTAGGTAAAGGAGCTTGATACCACGCTTTATAACTTGAGTTCAATACCTAGAAAACCTATATGGCAGAAGGAGATAATGGGCTCCTACAAGTTGTCCTCTGATATCCATGTGTGCACTGTGGTACACACACACACACACACACACACACACACACACACACACACAAATATATGATTTTAAACATTTTAAAAATACATACATAATGTAGATTTAAAAAGAACAAACTGATTCTGAAACTTAATAATGTGTCTTTAAAGAAACAGATTATCCTTGCTACGTCTCATAAAGCATAGAGTATATATTGAAAAAGAAAAGACAAGGATTCAGTGCTAGATGGAATAGGGACTTTCAGAAGCATTTAAACATGTTTCCCACAAAAGGTTTCTGGTTTTCTTCTAATGAAAATTATCATTGTGTAGCAGATGATCAGTGCTGAAATATTTAGAAGGCAATTACAGTGAAGAAAATCCCATCCAACAGTATTTGAAATCCATCTGAAGATTTCTCTCTGAAGACTAGAAAGGAAAAGGATGGCAAGCTTGTTAGTGGGTCAGCTTGCCTTCACACAGAAGGGTTTGAAGATGATAATACACTCAGTTAACTCCTTGGTATCAGGCCAGTGGAGAAAGCCCATGTCATAGAAGAGCATGGCTTCTATGTTGGGAAAGTGTAGATGAGTATACCTTCATTAAGATGCATTCTGGGCAAGAAAGGGAGCCTGTTCAAAACAAGAATGCATACTATATTGTGATATAATAAATATGCCCTGTCACTACTCCCTAGTTCCTGATCAGAATGCTCAAAACCCTTATACTTTCTGAAGTGATAAAAGGGAAATTATAGGAGGAATCTTAAAAAGTCTTATTAATAAAAACAAACCTGGTACCAGTTATTGGGGTGAATGCTGGGAGATCAGAGAAGCAGAACAAGCCACAGCTACCTCACCTCACCAATTCCTCAGCTGATCCTGTTTCTTCAGACTGGAAGCTTCTGTGTCCTCATCCAAATGAACTCAGCTGAACTGCTGATCAAAAGCCTAAAAGCTTAACCAGCCTAGTTCCTGGTCCTCATGCCTTATATATCTTTCGGCTTTCTGCCATCACTTCCTGGGATTAAAGGCATGAGTCACCATGCCTGGCTATTTCCAGTGTGGCTTTGAACTCACAGAGATCTGGATGGATCTCTGCCTCCCAAGTGATAGGATTAAAGGTGTGTGTGCCATCATTTTCTGGCCTCTATGTCTATCTAGTAGCTGTTCTGTCCTCTGATACCAGATACATTTATTAGTATGCACAATATATTGGGGGCACAATATATCACCACAGGAAACAGGATGTTCTTTGTTTCTCATAAGAAGGTCCTTCAGGTCCTGGTTGAGTTTATGCTAAGGATGTGACTTTTGTGAAGCCCTAAGAGATGGTGAGTGGGTTGCCAAGGAAACCAACCAGATAGATGTAGAGTAGAAGATTTTTGTTCCACCCTCCAGCCTCTGTGGAAGGGAAGAAACTGGAGACAGAGTTAATGACTCATAATCAGCACTCTAATCAATTGTGCTTGCACACTGTAGCCTTCACCAAAATCCCTCCATGAAGGATATTGAGATATTCTGAGCTCCCGAACTGGGTCTCCTTCCTATCTCCCTGACCGTTTGTATTAAGTTAATCGATGTCAATAAATATTTAGGAGGCATTATAACAGATTTTTGGAAGGGAATACTGCAGAAGCATCCAATGTGTAGCTGCCCAATCTCTTCTCTTGAGTTATTTCTGTTAGATGTTTGGTCACATACATAAGAACAATAACTGATGTACGCTTTCATGAAAATACACAGGGTGTTCTTTTTCTTTTCAAGTTCACTAACTCAAAGGGAGCCTTTATTCTTCTGGTGACTACTCTTCACAGTTAACAGCAGTATAGCCTATTCAAATCCTTAAGATGCCCTAGACAATGCTGAATCTGTACACAGAATGTAACCAAAGTATCTGTTTAGGGTCTATGTACTAAGAAAGATGGAGTACTATTACTTGTGTTCTCCTGACATGCTTGGGTTTCCAGAGTGCAGCTTCAGCTTGGTTGTTTAAAGCACACAGTGAGGCCATGAAAAGAACAGACCCCGATGATGCATGTGACAAAGGGGATGGAAGAAAAGCCACCCATTCTGATATCCTATTCCTTCTCATCTCAGTCTTCTATTAGGGTACAAGCCATTTGTTAGCAACCTTGAGTATAACTGTTCCTCTGGCTGATATCAGGTGAAGCAGAAGAACTGTACTGCAAAGCCTGAGTAATCAGGTTGTGAGAATAATTGGTTGTTGTTGTATTAAGTCAATAAGTTTTAGAGGAATTTATTATTTAGCAACAAAGCATTAACTATACCAACACTAGTATTGCCTTATATCCTCAACTGCAAGGACTGAAGGAGAAGTGTCAAGCTGTCTTTAGGGACTATGTAAATATAAGGCCTCTGTCTATATCTTAGTATAAGATGAATTGCTGAATGGTCTTATTAATAAAAAACCCAGAGCCAGATATTGGGTAAAAACTGAGAGATCAGGGAAGCAGAAAGAAGCCAGCCACATTCATACCACTAGAAATCCTCAGCCAAAGAGAGCTACTTCCTGTATACCCACACCTATATCCTTTCTGTGTCCTCCATCTCACTTCCTCTCTCTGCCCAGCTACATCACTTCCTCTTTCTGCCCAGCTCTATCACTTCTTGTCTGTCTGTACAGACCTCCAAGACCTCCATGGTTAACTAGTGCTGGGAATAAAGATGTGGTCACACCTGGCTCTGTTCCTAGTGTGTCCTTGAACACACAGAGATCTGGATGAATCTCTACCTCCTGAATGCTAGGATTAAAGGCATGTGCTACTATTGCTTGACTTTATGTTTAATATAGTGGCTGACTTTTTCCTCTGATCTCCAAGTAAACATTAATTATTAGAGCACAATTAAAATATCACCACATCTCAGTTCTCTCATCTCAGCATATGAGAGGTGGATCTAGCTAAAGAGTTAATTAGGATGGCTATTTCAACAGTGATTCTTCCCAAGTCATTTATCTTCATCAAAATAAAGATGCTGAGTTTAAGCCATGGATTCTTACCTGATTTTGTGACAATATTATTCATGATGATGGCAGTATACTAGTCTCATATATATCATATATAATAAAAATTATAAAATCTTGGAACAGAAAAGAAATACCCTCAACCCTTTAGATAACTTCCCTCTACATCTCTTTAGATCAAACAAATATCAAGGCCTTCCAGATGGATTAGCTATCCTGGCACTCAAAGCAAACACAAATTCTTATGTGTGGATGTTAGTCTAATATTTCATTTATTATATCAGAGACACATTAGAGTACATCATCAACACAGATAGAACGAAGCCTAAGTACCATACAATAAGCATTTGTTTGGATATTTTGGACACTTTGGTAGAGGAAGCTTTCCTCAATAAGATTCCTAAGCTGGGGCTGGAGAGGTGGCTCAGAGATTAAGCGCACTGACTGCTCTTCCAGAGGTCCTGAGTTCAATTCCCAGCAAGCACATGGTGGCTCACAACCATCTATAATGAGATCTGGTGCCCTCTTCTGCCCTGCAGACACATATGCAGGCAGAGCACTGTATGCATAATAAATAAATCTTTTAAAAAAATTTTAAAAAAAGATTCCTAAGCCAGGATCACTAAAGTCAATCCCAAGTGATCAAAGAGGGTCTCAGAAACTGATCCTTACTCTTCTCAAAATTTTATGCATCTTCTTTTATTCTGTTTCTGTTTTGTAGACTGAATTGTTCTTCCAGTCCATTTTGTTTTAAGAAAAATAAATGTCCCAATCTCATCTGCTCACACTCAGGTCCAAATGCACAAAGCCTTTTACAAAAAGATGTGTTAAATAATTCAATGAGCAGATTATTATTGCAGTGAATTAAACAAATGGACGTGGTATGTCTCTAATACCCTTGTGTGAAGCCTGTTTAATTCTATAATCCCACTGGATGTGATGTTCTTAAATGAACACTCTTGTGTTTTTTTTTCCTATTATGTTTAGAAACATAATAAGAGTTGAGAAACATTTGTTAAGAAAACATTAATTCTATTTGCAGATTCTTAAGGAGAATATTTGAAACATCGAATTTGAATTCTCATGTATGCAATTTGTTAATATAATTACAATGAAATAGAGTTAGGTACTCAGATCTTTCAGTGTTAATTAAAAGGCCAATAACGTGATGGCTATTAAAACTTAATTAGTGGGGCTAATGCTCCTACAGTTGAGCCATTGTCATTTACTGATCACCTAATTGGGTCACTGTCTTATGTCAAGCAACTCTTTGTCAGCAAAACTGCCTGAGATGTGCATTTCCTAAGTGTTAGATGGTATGTCCTTTGGCTCATGCATTGCATTCTTATTTGGGGATTTCCAGGCAGTCAGCACCACTCCTTCAACCATGTTCCCTGAGGGATTTTTACTGTCATTGATTTCTCTACCACCCTAAATCAAAGGCATGATTTCTAAGTAAAAACAAAACAAAACAAAAACTATATACCTGTAGAAAAATGAAAATAGATGCCCCAAGCTCTGTTTAATAGAAATTAAATTGTTTTAAGTAAGTTTATCCCAGAGTAACATTATAAAAGTGAACTGTGGGCATCAAGAGAGTTAATGTCAAGAATGGGCAGGATGGCATCAAACTAGGGTTGATACGTTTTACAATGACAGAAATCCTTGGGCACACTGGGCACTTTGGAAGTGTGTGAGGGTGTCATGACTTTATTCTTATAGCTGGTAAATAAAGTGAAAGGATAGAAAATGTTCTTCCTCTTTTACAGAATATAATTCAGGGCTGCTCCTAGGGTACCCCTCTTAGAACAATATAGGAATGAGGAATGCTAGCATGTCATCATATTTCAACCCATGAAAAGTGAAGCATTGAAGAAGTGTTCATCAATTATAAAATATCAATCACAAAATATTACGTTAAAAGAGGAAAAAGCAATCTGCCTGAAACCTCAATCAAGGAGTTAATGTTTATATTTACAGTATTAAAGCTTTGACAGAGTAGAGTTGTTCAACAAATAACCCTTCAACCCAGTAATTTTCAGCCATTGCCATTTATCACTTAATTATGTAAAAAGAAGCATGGGCTGAGAGTCAGCTGGACCTAAAATGGGCTTAATTCCAAACTGTGGATTAAGATTCCGGTTGACTTTTATCATCACAATTTGTAACCTAAGAGTAAAATACTGGCACCATTTGAAACACATAATTTCCAACTGAGAAGGCAGGAGTTCAAAAGAGGCTTGGGTAATGCCAACACATCCAAAACCGTAGCACAATGTGCTGTGCTGTGTCTCATCACACTCTGCAGGCTTTGGCAATCCAGTCGCTAAATTCAATACTGATATAGTGGTGGCATATACTTCTCTTTTGAGGAATAGAGAAAGGAATAATCATAAAGGATTATCATAAAAGGAAACAGCTGTGCATTATGTATTACTCCTGTGTGCTCAGACAAGAAGCACAGAATCCAATCCAAAGAACATTCTAAACAAGTACATCAGTTTTCTAGAAATAAAAGGAGTGGGGGAGGATGCTGGTAAACATTACAATGTAGTAGTTAGCAAATTCTAGAAAGTGACAGTACATAGCAATGGTTTGTTTCGTTTCATGTACAAACTGTAAGATAATAAAAGTGGAAGGATAACAGATGAAAATAAAACTCAGATATGATCAGATATCTTAAATAAATGCAATGTGTGATCTGTTGATCATAATTTGAACATATCAAATAGAAGTGTTGATGAAACTATCAGGGCTATTTGAATAATGATTACATATCCAACAACAGAAGGAGGCAGTAATTTGTTATATTTAGTAAATCAATAGTCACCATAGCTTTCAAAACAAAATTGTAATGTTGCAGAAATAGAACATGAACTGCTAAAGAATTAGATGAGACACATTTCAAATTCTTCTGAAGATGGTTAAGAATAAGGAAGCATAAAATTTTTAAATTAATTTATCAATTAATTTTCCCAGCCTTATCACAGTTTCCCCTCTTTCCCTCCTTTCCTCCCGGTCCCTCCCCCCAACCTCCCCCACTCCTCCTCATCCACCCCCTTTCCCTTCCCTTCCCTTCAGAAAATTGTAGCCATGGGCTATCAAGTTGCATCAAGACTAAGAAACTCCTCTCCTGTTAGTGCTGGACTATGCTGTGGATATCGCTCTGTGTAAATAAAGTTCTGATTGGCCAATGGCCAGGCAGGAAGTATAGGTGGGACAAGAGAGAAGAGAATTCTGGGAAGTAGAAGACTGGAGAGAGACACCGCCAGCTGCCGCCATGAAAAGTAACATGTAAAGACACTGATAAGCCACAAGCCATGTGCCAAATTATAGACTAACAGAAATGGGTTAATTTAAGAGAAAAAAGTAGATAACAAACAGCCTGCCACGGCAATACAGTTTGTAAACAATGTAAGTTTCTGTGTGCTTTCTTGGTTGGGTCTGAGCTATGGGACTGGCGGGTAAGAGAGATTTGTCCTGACTGGGCCAGGCAGGAAAAATCTAACTACAGGACTAGGCAGCACAGCAGAAAGAAAGGGTCCTAAAAGCATGTGAAAAAGTAGAAACAGCACCCACTCACTCTGCCAGGGGTTCTACAAGAGGATCAAGACACATAACTGAAACACGCATGCAGAGAGCCCAGGGAAGTCCCATGCAAGCTCTCTGATTGGCAGTTCAGTTTTCATGAGCCCCCATGACCCCAGGTCAGTTGACTCTATTGTTTTACCCTAGTGTCCTTGGCCCCTCTGCCTCCTGTAATCCTTCATCCCACTCTTTCAAAGAATTTCCAAAGGTCCACCTAATGTTTGGCTGTGGGTCTTTGTATCTATTTCCATCAGTTACTAGGTGAAGCTTCTCTTATGACAAATAGGCTGTGCAATGATCTATGAGTATATCAGAATATCATTAGGAATCATTTTATTGAGTCATGCTTGGTTCTATCCTAGATCTCTCCACTGTCCAGCCTCTGGGTCCTGGCCCTCTAGGCATTGTCAGGGATAGGCTCCCTCTCATAGTATAGGTCTCAAGCTGGTCAAGTCATTCATTGACCACTCCCAAAATTTCTGTGCCACTGTTGTCCTGGCATATTTTGTAGGCAGGGCAAATTGTAGGTCAGAAGCTTTGTGGCTGAATTGGGGTCCCAATGCCTCCACTGGAAGTCTTCCCTGTTTACAGGATATGGAGGCCTAAAAGTTTTTTATGGGTGATGTGTATTTTGCTTTACTATTCTCTTTCTCTTCATTGAGTTATTTGAAATTTTATGTAGCAGACAAGCAAAGGGAGAGGAAGAAGAGAAGGATAGAAAGGAAGGAAGGAAGGAAAAGGAAGGAAGGAAGGAAGGAAGGAAGGAAGGAAGGAAGGAAGGAAGAAAGGGAAATGGGGAGGGAGAGGGAGAATGTGACAGGAGAAGTGAGAGGGGAGTATATGGGAGGGAAAAATACAAGACATTTCTTTGTACCAGATGGGTATGAATGCCACTAATACTACGGTAATCTTTTGCCTGAATCCTAATTGTGTGCACTCTGTTAAGGTCAATAGCCATCCATCGCAATACAAAGGCATAGTAATGGAAACTGACAACAACAAAATCTGTGTAATTCAAAGACCAAATATTATAAATTTTAAAGCACTTTCCTTAAGAAATAATACAGTATCAGAAACCCTGCCCTTATGAAACATCAAGAACTTACCTCAAAATGAAGTGTGTTTAGATACTCTTTTTTAAAAAGCCCCTTTAATGATCATGCATGCGGTCTACATGGCAAAAGAACTCAATTAACTGGGAAAGGGCAAAGAAGCTTCTTTAACCTGTAGACAGCTACATTTTATTTCCTCTATGGAAGCAAACAGAGTGACTTATGAATGCAATTGTATTTTCTTAAGTGAATGGCAAGTGCATGATGAAAACCCCAATGTCATTTGAGATTCTCATCAAAAGGCAAGGTATTTTTGGAGACACGAAGAAAATGGAATTGCAAGGGAACTGCCATTTTAAAAGACAACCATAGACACAGGGAACAAATACTATCTTCCATGCAAGAAAATATGCATGGCTACCCCTGCATAGCCTTTCAACCCACAGTGAAGGAGATCATTATGTCTTCCTAGCATTTTATAATAATAGCATGATGATGAGACACCCGAGAAGCACTCAGAGAAAACATTGGCCACAAGTACCTGCCTAAATTGTTTAATGTTTCTCAGACTTAAATTGTATTGAAAGGTTACATTGCTAGAAATAGGTTTCCAGCTTGATTTCCACACCAGCCAGGTTTTGGAGCCATTAGAAGCTGTGGTGTATTGTCACACATTGTGTACTAGATGATTTTTGTGTACAGGTACACAGACATAAAGGGGTGAAAATATAAGAAAGTAATTTCATTTATTGTTCAATAGACAGCAGTTGTGAATAATTTGGATATTTTTCTATATCTCATTTGTAGAGAATTCTTGAATCTACTCAGGGCTGATGACTTACAGCCTTGCTACTAAATATTTTGACTATAGGCAAGGTTGGTATTAATTTCTAGTGGAGTTTGTTCTAGCTGTAGAATTTCAGCAAATGTCACAAGAAGAATGCAAGGTTTGATGAATGCAGATCCTTAAGCCATATGACTCACATTGATTAGCTGACCCTGGCCATATAGTTTATTTTTTAACATCATTTTCCTCTTCTCAGAGCATTAAATAGTCCACCCTTCTTCAGATGACTGGAATGAAAATTCCACAGATTTAGGTCAATAGGTACCATTAAAGCAAGAATTCAAAGATTTTGGGTTAATATAAATTATTAAACAAACACTAATAGACAAATGAGTTTTGAAAATTAAAAAACACTGTAAAACAGCAAAGTCAATGGTGCGTTACCACTTTTTTTGGCTAAAATAAGTTATTTTCAAATGTTTCAATAGTGTTTCCCAAGGGACTATTGTCAGTAAAGAGATCTTTTCATAGGTCAAAACTGAAACCATTCTACATTCTGAAATATAATTGAAAAAGATGTGGAACTCTTGCAATACAGAATGGTTTCCACGTGATATTGTTTGGACCCACAAAGGTCACAAGTTACTAAATGACCAGGGATATTCTGTGAATAAAACCTTAGACACCACAAAGTGAGCAGCTAGTCTCTCACTTCAAATTCCATAGAAGCTGTGCCACTTTTCCTGCATGGCTTTGATTCACAGCCACACAATCCTTATTTTATGCACAAATCAGTGGAATCAGAGGGAATGTGTATGTTCTTTATGTTTCTGGCACCTAGCTGCCACTTTCAGTCCAAAATATTCTCGAGTCTGGCCAACTTTATTCAGCACATTGGAAGAATCAGTCTCTTTTGGCGAGATTCTCAGTAAGTATTTTTGGGTGCAGACAGAAAGGTTTTGTTTACAAATTCATATGGGAGGAAGATCAAAATCCAAAGTCAAAACAGTCAAAAACTCTGCTGCACATGGAGTCACACCTCCAGCTTTGGAATGAGAGCTGGCTGCACTCAGTGAGAAGGGTAATTTTCTTTTTCAAGCCGAGCAGTTTTCCACATAGAGAACGCACTTGCAGTACACTTGGCGTGTGTTGTTATTATTCCCCAGTTTTGCACAGAGAATTCTGTACTCTGCTGAGGATATGCATAACAACTTAGCTGCTGCAAGCAAGCAGAGGCTAAAACAGCAGGACTCATGAAGTCTCCATGGAGATGATCAAGCCAAGTGTTTTGCCAGGTCAGATCCCATCTCAGAGCTATCTAACCCAAAGCAAAATGGCACAGGGCTGACTGACAGATTGTCTTCCATTTCTATGAATTAAAAATGGCAGTTGTTGTTAGTTCTAAACAGTTATTAGAACCCAGTAAAATATCATCCTCTGGTGAATGTTTCATCTTTCAAGGTGTACTATTCTGTTTTCATGCATTGTGGTTCATAGAAAATCCTCTTTTGTGATAATGTTTTAGGCTGTAAATTGGGAACAGTGTGTTAGGCAAGAATAAGAACAGACTTTTAAATAAGCTTAAATCCCAGCCACTATTTTTTTTTCCCTGAGGATAATGAAAGAACAGTACAAAAACCTAGATGAGTGCAAATATCTGTACTTCAAAATTATCATAACTGAACTTCTATCTTCTCATCAGTTGAATGAAGATAATAATTATTTAAAGTTATTTAAAGCTTAAATGGAATTAAATTAATATATGTATACATATATACATATACTTGGTATATATATATGCAATTATTTAGACTTGTACATCTATATTTGAATAATGTACATACATAATGATTTACCAGAAAGAAAAATAATGTGATGATAAGAGAACTATGAATCACAAAGTAAAATTCAGAGATAGAGACAGGCAGACAAAGAGATCTAAAGAAGCAAGGAGTAAGAATGGGGCTGGTAGATGACAGAGGCTCCCTAAACAGTGTTTATTATCCATTTCAGTATGCATTTATTCAGCTTTCACTCACAGATATTTTTGAATAACATCTACATGACAGGAGACAAAGTAGTAAACAAGTCAGTCACTGAATTGAACAACTTTATTCCATAGTGTAGAAAACATGTAGCATGAATACTTTACATCAACCAGTGATAGTCTCAGTGGGTAAAGGAGATACTGTCAGGCCAAAGAACTGAGTTTGATCCCAAAAGGTGGCAGGAGAGACCCAAATCCTCCAAAAGCGGTTCTCTGAATTATACTATGGTATACACTATGGTACACACACACACACACACACACACACACACACACACACACCACCTCTAAATTAATCAATTTTAAATGATAAGCTATTAAATATTAAAAGTGTATAGATAAAATAGTTAAACAAAAGAAAGAACTGAGAAGTCCAGCATTCTATGTCAAAGGATAATAGAAGCAAAGAAAATTAATGATAAGAATATTTGGAGTACATTCTGTTGATCACATAGTATACTGACTTACAGATCTCATGAGATCAAAATCAACAACCCGTCTTCAAGAATTGAGGTCCTGGTCTCTAATGCATGAGCTGCTTGCCAAAGTGACAGCTCACTTAGGACCTGGGCAGTACAGTTTGGAGATTGGAGCACAGAGTCAGACAAGCAGAGTGAAAAATTAGAAAACGAAGGATAAAGGTATTAGTGACTTGGATGTCAATGCCAACAGGACCCCATGCAACAGGGAACATACCTCATGTGTTGTTGTGTAATGCTAGTTTATGATGTGTTACATTTGTTTGTGTTGTGGAATATTTGTTTAATGATGCAAAGATGTGCTTCATTCTTTTATGTCCCATTTGTTTAACTCTGTAAAGCTGTGTTAGTTTGCCCGTCTAAAACACTTGAGTGGTCTAATAAAGAACTGAACAGCCAATAGCTATGCAGGAAAAAGTATAGATGGGGCTGGCAGGCAGAGAGAATAAATAGAAGAGGAGAAGAGGGAGGAGCGAGAAAAGGAGAAGGAGAGGAGGAAGCCAAGGACAGCCACCCATCTACACAGTCAGCCTTGTAGTAAGAAGGAAAGAGAGGCATATAGAATAGAGAAAGGTAAAAGCTAAGAGGCAAAAGGTAGGTGGGATAATTTAAGAAAATCTGACTAGAAACAAGCTAAGCTAAGGCCAGGAATTCCTAAGAAAGAAGACGTCTCCATGAATTTGTCTGGGAGCTGGGTGGCAGGCCCCCCAAAGAATTAAAATAAAAACCAAATACAGTGTATGTGGTTTATAAAATGATAACTAATGGCTCAGTGTGTAAAACTGGCTGAATTGTAGAGCAGCCAGGAGAAAGCAGTGCTAGTTAAGATGCATTATTGTCATCAATATGAGAAGTGATGGTGACTCCTAATAAGAAAGTTATTCCTTGGAGAAAACTGATTTTTCCTTTTCCAACAGATATCAGTTAGAAATACCTTTCAGCTAGGGATGGACATTTCTTATCTACTTCTCTTTCTCAGTAGTATAACTTTGTCTGGTTTGAACCTCTTAAAATCTTGTGTGTGAACAGTACCCACACTCTAGAGCAAGCCTCATGCAAAAGAGTAGCTGGTCAATACAAAATGAACTCCATTTTCTACAGGAATTTGTTTTGCTTTTGTTTTGTGTGTATGTGTTTATTTATTCTTTATTCTAGCGATTCAACTTTCTACTGTATCTATTTTATTTTATTTATGTATTTATATTAATCAATCAATTAATTAATTTTCCAGCCTGATCACAATTTCCCTTCCCTCCCTCCTCTTGTCCCAGTCCCTCCCTCCAACTTCCCCTGCAGTTGGAAGATTTCCTGTGTCCTGCAAGGCCCACAGTTGGGACAAATCTCTCACCCACTGTCCCACAGCCTACTTATAAAATAATCGCTCAGAAGCATATATTAATTATAACTGCTTGGCCATTAGCTCAGGCTTATTACTGACTAGCTCTTACACTTAAATTGACCCATAATTCTTATCTATGTTTAGCCATGTGACTTTGTACCATGTCATTTTGCTTCCTCTGTGTCTGACTGGTGAATCCTGACTCACCTTCCCTCTTCCCAGAATTCTCCTTACCTGCATATCCCACCTAAACTTCCTGCCTGGTTACTGGCCAATCAGCATTTTATTTATCAACTAATTAGAGCAACACACATTCACAGCATGCAGAACAACATTCCACATTATTCCCCTACTCCTCAACATCTACTCCCTCTCCTTTTCCTTCAGAAAAGTGCAGGATTTCCATGTGTATCACCTAGCTATGGGATATCAAGTAGCAACAAGACTAGATACCCCCTTTCCTATTAAGGCTGGACTAGGTAACCCGGCAAGAGGAAAGGGTCCCAAGAGACAGCAACAGAGTCAGAAACAGCCCCCACTCACTTTGCTTAGAGTACTATGAGAAGATCAAGTCACACAACTGTAACACATGTGCAGAGAGCCCAGGGCAATCCCATGCAAGTTCTCTGGTTGGCAGTTCAGTTTCCATGAGCCTTCCTGAGTCCAGGTCAGTTGACTAGTGTGCTTTCCTATGATGACCTTGGCCCCTCTGCCTCCCATAATCATTCTGACCCCTCTTGCACAGGATTTCCAGAAGTCTACCTAGTGTTTGACTGTGGGTCTTTGTACCTATTCCCATCAGTTGCTGGGTGAAGCCTCTTTAATTGACACCACTCACGCTGGGCAATGATCTATGAGTATATCAGACTTTTTTTTCTTTTTTCTAGTCATGTTTAGTTCTATCCTAGGTCTCTGGGCTCCATTTTGACTTCCATTGTTTATTTTTGAGAGGAATGGATGGATACAAGAGTGAGAAAGGGAGACAGAAAATGGAGTTGGGTAGGTAAGGAAGTGAAAAGGAACTGGTAAGAGTTGGGAAAGGGGACATATGATCAAAATCTACTGCACACACAAAAAAAACCAATTTCATATCAAAAATATAAAAAGGAAAGAAACAGCAGTGAAATGTGGACACACTGAAGAGATTTTTTTAAAAAAATGTACAGTTAAAAGAAAACAACAAACAGCCAAATGAGAGATCAGTGTAAGAGGAGAACTAGGTGTAAGCAAAAAGATAGGTTAGCAAAAGGAAAAGAAGTGGCCTTTCAAAGACAAAATCACAGAAGATGCAAAGTGAACACTAGAGACACTTTATTCTCTCTCTCTCTCTCTCTCTCTCTCTATATATATATATATATATATATATATATGATTTTTTTGCCATAATGTACATCTTGCTTCTAGCTTCAGCACTCAGCATTTCATCCAATAGAGAT
This sequence comes from Onychomys torridus, assembly GCF_903995425.1. Taxonomy (NCBI): domain Eukaryota; kingdom Metazoa; phylum Chordata; class Mammalia; order Rodentia; family Cricetidae; genus Onychomys; species Onychomys torridus. The sequence goes on along the minus strand of NC_050450.1, from coordinate 79,804,502 downwards.
GTACATTTAAATTGTCATCTGCCAGACCAAGGAAGGATTTTATCATATCAACCAAGTAGCAGATCTGGTCACTATCTTTTTTTATGTATATACATTTCCCTCATAAGAAAAAACATACCAGCTCCCATCCACCCCAGAACTCCCATCTGGACCAGAGGTGAGTGCCTGGGGTTATAGTCAGAAAGGCAACTACCCGTGGGTCCCACCCCTGGACACCAGCCATCCCGGGAGGACCTGCCCAACTTGGCCCCAGTTTCCGGCCATTCAGCAGGCCCTGCCGGTAGGCTTCCCTTCTCCAAGACTGCAGGCAAACCCTGCAGTCTCCACACCCTGCTCCAACACCCATTTGCCTGAGACCCCAGCTACTTCCTGAGAATCAGAGACCAGCCCCCAGCTTCCATCCTGCCCAGGAACTCCCACCTGGACCAGAGGTGAGTGCCTGGGGTCACACCCAGAGAGGCCCGACCTGCAGCACAGCCTGGAGCACCAGCCACTTTGGGGAAGACCTGCCCAACTGGGCCCCAGGTTCTGGCCGTAGGGCAGGACCCCCCATCCCCACCAGGAAGGTTCCCCCTCTCTCAGACCCTCTGGTGAACCCTACAACCTCCATGCCCTGCCCCTACACCCATCTGCCCAAGACCCCAGCCACTTCATGAGACTTAGAAACCAGCCTCCAGCTTCCATCCTGCCCTGGAACTCCCATCTGGACCAGAGGTGAGTGCCTGAGGTTATAGTCAGAAAGGCAACCACCTCTGGGTCCCACCCCTGGGCACCAGCCATCCCAGGAGGACCTGCCCAACTTGGCCCCAGTTTCTGGTCATTCATCAGGCCCTGCGGGAAGGCTACCCTTTTCCAAGACTGCAGACAGACCCTGCAGTCTCCACACCCTGCCCCAAAACCCATTTGCCCAAGATCCCAGCCACTTCCTGAGACTCAAAGACCAGACCCCAGCTCCCATTCTGCTCCGGAACTCCCATCTGGACAAGAGGAGCTCCCATATTGACAAGATAAGGAGACCCCAGAGACTTCATGAGACTCTGAGAACAGCCCACAGCTCCCATGCAGCCAGCAGTCCCATCTGGACCAGAGCTCCCATCAGGCCCAGAGCTTCCATCTGGACCAGAGAGAGACTCCCTAAATCTGTCAGCTCTTTCTGGACCAAGTACACTGATAAGACCAAGAACGAACCTACCAGGAGATGGGCAGATGTCAAGGCAGAAGTACATACAACAAAATAAAAAGCAATACAGCATCACCAGAACCTAGCCCTTCTCCAACAGTTAGACCTGAACGGTATGGTAGAAGAAAAAGAAAACAACCTTATAAGTAACATCATGAAGAGGCTAGAGCCTTATATAGAAGAAATCAAAAATAAAGTGGAGGAACAGACAAACAAAAAAATGGGAAGAACGCTATAAAAAACTAGAGAAAAGGACAATTAAAGCAGAAGAAAACAATAAGACCCTGAAAGAAATCATGAAAAAGCAAGGGAAACAGTCCAAGACCTGAAGAGGGAAATAGAAAAAATGAAGAAGACACTAGCAGAAGGAATGCTGGAAATAGAAAATCTGAGTAAACAAACAGGAACTTCAGAGACAAGTATACCCAACAGAATGCAAGAGATGGAAGAGAGGATCTCTGGTGTTGAAGATATGGTAGAAGAAATAGATTTATTAGTCAAAGAAAACACTAAAACCAACAAAGTCATGACCCAAAATGTCCATGGAATTTGGGACACCATGAAAAGACCAAATGTACGAATAATAGGGATAGAGGAAGGAGAAGAATAACAACTCAAAGGCACAGAAAATATATTTAGCAAGATCACAGAGGAAAACTTTCCCAACTTAAAGAAGGAAATGCCTATGAAGATACAAGAAGCCTATACAATACCAAACAGACTAGACCCCCCAAAAAAGTCCCCTCGCCACATAATAATTAAACAACTAAACGTACTGAATAAAAAAAGAATATTAAAGTCAGCAAAGGAAAAAGGCCAAGTGACTTATAAAGACAAACCCATCAGAATAACACCCGATTTCTCGATGGAGACTTTGAAAGCCAGAAGGACCTGGACAGATATAATGTAGACACTAAGACACTATGGATGCCAGCCTAGAGTAATATACCCAGCAAAACTTTCAATCATCATAGATGGAGTGAACAAGACCTTCTAAGACAAAACCAGATTTAAACAATACTTATCCACAAACCCAGCCCTACAGAAAGCACTAGAAGGAAAATTCCAACCTAAGGAAGGCAGATACACCCATGAAAACACAGGCAATAGATAACACCACAGCAATAAACCCCAAAAAAGAGAAGTACATACACACTACCACAAAAAAATAAAAATAAAAATAATAACAGGAATGAACAATCACTGGTCATTAATATCCATTAATATCAATGGACTTAATTCACCTATAAAAAGACACAGACTAACAGAATGGATATGAAAACAGGATCCATCTTTCTGCTGCATACAAGAAACACAACTCAAATTCAAAGACAGACACCTCCTAAGAATAAAAGGCTGGGAAAAGACTTTCCAATCAAATGGTCTTAAGAAGCAAGCTGGTGTAGCTATCCTAATATCCAGCAAAGTAGACTTCAAACTAAAATCAATCAAAAGAGATGATGAAGGACATTACATACTCATCACAGGAAAGATCCACCAAGATGAAGTCTCAATTCTGAACATTTATGCCCCAAACAGAAGGGCATGCACATACGTAAAAGAAACATTACTAAAGCTTAAATCACATATAAAACCCCACACATTAATAGTGGGAGACTTCAACACCCCACTTTCACCTCTGGACAGATCGGCCAAATTGAAATTTAACAAAGACATAATGGTCTTAACTGATGTTATGGCTCAAATGGACTTAATTGATATCTACAGAACATTCCACCCAAACAAAAAGGAATATATCTTCTTCTCAGCACCCCATGGAACCTTCTCTAAAATCGACCACATACTTGGCCACAAAGCAAATCTCAACAGATACAAAACAATTGGAATAACTTCCTGTGTTCTATTGGACCACCATGGTTTAAAGTTAGATTTCAACAACAACAACAACAACAACAAAAAAAGACGTACAGAAACCTGAATAATGCTCAACTGAATCGCCAGTGGGTTAAGGAAGAAACAAAGAAAGAAATTAAAGACTTCCTAGAGATCAATGAAAATGAATACAACACATATCCAAACTTATGGGAAACTATGAAAGCAGTGCTAAGAGGGAAATTCATAGCACTAAATGCCCACATAAAGAAGCTGGAGAAATCTCACGCTAGTGACTTGACAGCACACCTGAAAGCCCTTGAACAGGAAGAAGCAAAGTCTCCCAGGAGGAACAGATGCCAGGAAATTATCAAATTGAGAGCTGAAATCAATAAAATAGAAATAAAGAGAACAATACAAAGGATTAATGTAACAAAGAGTTGGTTCTTTGAGAAGATCAACAAGATAGACAAACCCTTATCCAAACTCACCAAAAGACAGAGAGAGAGCATCCAAATTAAAAAAATCAGAAATGAAAAGGGGGACATAAGAACCGACAATGAGGAAATGCAGAGAATCATCGGGTCATACGTCAAAAACCTCTACTCGACAAAACTGGAAAATCTAAAAGAAATGGATAATTTTTTGGATAGGAACCACATACCTAAGTTAAATCAAGACCAGATAAACCATTTAAAAAGTCCAATAACCCCTAACAAAATAGAATCAGTCATTAAAATATCCCAAAAAAAGCCCAGGACCAGATGGTTTCAGCACAGAATTCTACCAGATCTTCAAAGACTTAATACCAATACTCTTTAAATTATTCCTCACAATAGAAGCAGAAGTAACATTATCAAACTCCTTCTATGAGGCTACAATTACCCTGATTCCTAAACCAAACAAAGATGCAACAAAGAAGGAGAACTACAGACAGATCTCCCTCATGAACATTGATGCAAAAAAACTCAATAAAATACTGACAAACAGACTCCAAGAACACATCAAAACAATTATCCACCATGATCAAGTAGGCTTCAACCAAGGGATGCAAGGGTGGTTCATCATACGAAAGCCCGTCAATATAATACACCAAATAAACAAACTCAAAGAAAAAAACCACAAGATCTTCTCACTAGATGCAGAAAAGGCATTCGACAAAATCCAACACCCCTTCATGATAAAGGTCTTGGAGTGATCAGGAATACAGGGAACAAACCTAAACATAATAAAGGCAATCTACAGCAAGCCAACAGCCAACATCAAATTCAATGGAGAGAAACTCAAAGCAATACCACTAAAATCAGGAACAAGGCAAGGCTGTCCCCTCTCCCCATACATATTCAGTATAGTACTTGAAGTTCTAGCCAGAGCTATAAGACAACATAAGGAGATTAAGGGGATACAAATTGGAAAGGAAGAAGTCAAGCTTTCCCTATTTGCAGATGACATGATAGTATACGTGAGTGACCCCAAAAAATTCAATCAAGGAACTGACACAGCTAATAAACACCTTCAGCAATATAGCAGGATACAAGATCAACTCAAAAAAATAAGTAGCCCTCATATATACAATAGACAAACAGGCTGAGAAGGAAATCAGAGATACATCATCCTTTACAATAGCCACAAATGATATAAAATACTTTGGGGTTACTCTAACTAAGCATGTAAAGGACATATATGACAAGAACTTTAAGTCCCTGAGAAAAGAAAATGAAGAAGATGTCAGAAAATGGAAAGATCTCCTATGCTCATGGATAGGCAGGATTAACATAGTAAAAATGGCGATCTTACCAAAAGCAATCTACAGATTCAATGAAATCCCCATCAAATTACCAACACAATTCTTCACAGATCTGGAAAGAATAATACTCAACTTCATATGGAAAAACAAAAAACCCAGGATAGCCAATAAAACAACCTCTGGGAGCATCACAATCCCTGACCTCAAGCTCTACTACAGAGCTACTGTAATAAAAACAGCTTGGTACTGGCATAAAAACCGACATGTGGACCAATGGAATCGAATTGAAGACCCTGACATTAACCTGCACACCTATGAACATATAATTTTTGACAAAGAAGCCAAAAATGTACAATGGAAAAAAGAAAGCATCGTCAACAATGGTGCTGGCATAACTGGATGTCAATGTGTAGAAGGGTGCAAATAGATCCATATCTGTCACTGTGCACGAAACTTAAGTCCAAGTGGATCAAAGACCTCAACATAAATCCAGTTACTCTGAATCTGATTGAAGAGAAAGTAGGAAGTACTCTTGAATGCATTGGCATAGGAGATCACTTCCTAAATATAACACCAGTAGCATAGACACTGAGAGAAAGAATCAATCAATGGGACCTGTTGAAACTGAGAAGCTTTTGTAGAGCAAAGGACACAGTCAACAAGACAAAGCAACAGCCTACAGAATGGGAAATGTCTTCACCAACCCCACATCTGACAGAAGGCTGATATCCAGAATACATAAAGAACTCAAGAAATTAGACATCAAAATGCCCAACAGTCCAATTAAGAAATGGGCTATAGAACTAAACAGAGAATTCTCAACAGACGAAGTTCAAATGGCTGAAAGACATTTAAGGAATTGTTCAACATCCCTAATAACTGGGAAATGGAAATCAAAACAACTCTGAGATACCACCTTACACCTGTCAGAGTGGCTAAGATCATAATCACAGAAGACAGCTTATGCTGGAGAGGATGTGGAGCAAGGGGAACTCCCCTCCACTGCTGGTGGGAATGCAAGCTTGTACAGCCACTTTGGAAATCAATATGGCACTTCCTTAGAAAATTGGGAATCCATCTTCCCCAAGACCCAGCTGTAGCACTCTTGGGCATATACCCAAGGAATGCTCAATCATACCCCAAGGACATTTGCTCAGCTATGTTCATATCAGCATTGTTTATAATAGGCAGAACCTGGAAACAACCTAGATGCCCTTCAACTGAAGAATGGATAAAGAAAATGTGGTACATATACACAATGGAGTAGTACTCAGCAGAGAAAAACAATGACATCATGAGGTTTGCAGGCAAATGGATGAATCTAGAAAAAATCAACCTGAGTGAGGTAACCCAGACTCAGAAGGACACACATCGTATGTACTCACTCATAGGAGGATACTAGATGGAAAACAAAGATGACTAGACTGCTACACAACTCCAGAGAGGCTACCTAGAAAACAGGCCCTAGGAAAGACACAGGGATCACCCAATGACAGAGAAATGGATGAGATCTACATGAACAACCTGGATGACAGTGGGAATAATGAAGGGCAAGATTTGAGGGAAAGAAATCTTAGGGGAGCAGTAGATCCCAGCTAGATCAAGAACAGAAAGGAAGAACGAGGAATAGCAGACCATGATAAATGAAGACCACATGAGAACAGGAATAGGCAGAGTGCTGGAGAGGTCCCCAGAAATCCACAATGATACATCCTGTGTAAACTGCTGGCAATGGTCGAGAGAAAGCCTGATCTGACCTATTCTGGTGATCAGATGGCCAAACACCCTAACAGTTGTGCTGGAACTGTCATCCAGTGACTGATGGAGGTGGATGCAGAGATCCTCAGCCAGGCCCCAGGTGGAGCTCCAGGTATCCAATTGTTGAGAAAGAGGAGGGACTGCAAGAATGTGAATTGTTGAGACCAAGATTGGAGAGGCACAGGGACAAATAGCCAAATGAATGGAAGCACATGAATTATGAACCAAAGGCTGTGGAGCCCCCAGCTGGAGCAGGCCTTCTGGATAAGTGAGACAGTTGAATAGCTTGAACGGTTTGGGAGGCATCCAGGCTGTGGGACCAGGACCCTTCCTTAGTGCATGAGCTGCCTGTTTGGAACCTTGGGCTTACACAGGGCAATTTTCTCAGCCTGGAAGGAGGGGACTGGAGCTGCCTGTACTGATTCTACCAGGTTTAAATGAATCCCAGGGGAGTCTTGGCCCTGGAGGAGATGGGAATGGAGGGGAGGGGATGGGGGGAATGTGGGTGTGGGGGCGTGAGGGGGGAGGACAGGGGAACCCATGGCTGATGTGTAAAATTAAAACATAAATATAATAATAATAAAAGAAATATTAAAAAAGAAAAACATACCTAATATTTTTAAATGTGTCTACAAGATTAAGTATTTCAGATAAATATATTTTGCAAAAATATATAGTTGTCACAAAAGCACATCATTAATGGTATGCCTAGTATATACCTGGTATACAATAAGTTACCAATACAAGGCATATTGGATGAAAATAGTTTGTCAGTTCAACTGACTAGGTAAGTTCTCAGAACACATTTAAGTCTCGACACAAAAAAAATGTATGATCACTTGGCTGCTTATCTGAGAAACATTCAGAAACAGAAAAAACTGGGAATTATAATCTTTTCATGTCTAAAATTCTGTGATCCCAACCAGAAGAATACCAAAAATTCTGTGTCTCTGAAATACACCATTATAAAAATCATTATTTTGCAAACATATCCATCCAACCAGAAACTACAAAACAGAGTAGACAAAAAGTCTATAACTACACAAAAGTCTGTAGACATTTGTTCACATATAATAAATTCAAGGCAATATTCAGGAAATTAATATTTTATCAGTCATGAATATTTCTCATTGTTCTTTCATTTTGAAGATATGGCTATTTTGCTGAGTTTATAGAATTGTTTCTATTGGACAAGTGTTCCACTAAGATCCATATGATTAACTACGGTCCTCAACACAGTACTAGAGACATAAGCTACCACTAATGTCTACATAGGAGGTATAAAACAAAAGACTTGATAATGAGATAGGTAAAGACTTGTCCAATGCTTAGCTTATATTTAATTCTGATTTTTATGTATTTCAGATAAATATATTTTGCAAAAATACGTAATTGTCACAAAAGCACATTAATGGTATGCCTAGTATATACCTGGTATACAATAAGTGACCAATTCAAAGCATATTGGATGAAAGTAGTTTGTCAGTAAAGAACCACAAATTTACCAGCATTCTGTCCCAATTTGTCATTTTCATAAATGTTAATTTGTGAATATTTTCTCTAAATTTAACCTTTCTAATTGTTCAGTTGTAAAAAAAAAAAAAAACAGCCCTACTTATATCAACAGGTTTTGAGAGAATCAAAAATGATGTGGGATATGGAAATAGTGGGTCAATAGCAGAAAATACTTACCCATAAACAAGTCTACTTTAGTGCTGTTAGCCTGGGTCAAAGTTATTATTAAATTGAAACCTGAATTATCAGAAACTTGGCATGATTCAGCATTGGCAGCAGTGATGTTGCATATAGGTGTTTTACTAGTAATACTTAAACTTTCTCAATACATATAAAATTACTAAAAAAAACCTATTGCATCTCATTAAAGAATCAAATAGATAATTTAGTACTTTCAATTTTGTTAAATCATTATAATGGGTAGGTTTTATTGGTTTGATAAAATGTATGTATTTAATTAATGGCCCTGGTAATTTCAATACAGAATAGAATATATTAAAGGAGACTGCTTCTCTACTTCCAACTTGAGATGGGTCTTTTCTATAAAATTAAGTTTAATGGCTGGTAAAATGAAATGCAAATCCATCACAAATGAATCATTGATAACACAAATCCTATGATAAGTTAATGCCCATCTTTGTATATCATGCTCAAATATCCTGATTCCTGGAACATATATTTTCATTGTAATGAAATTTAGGACTTTTAGAAATATTTCATGAATCATCTTTTATATTTTCCTAATAGTTTTGATCATGTAGCATAAAGAGATAAAAAAAAAAGTCTATGAGAAGAAATGGGTTTTATATAAAGATGTATGCCTATTCTCAATCAATTCTGGGTGGAAGCTAAAATTTTTATGAGTTTTTGTTCAAATTAAAGAAATAAATATAAAGAATCTTGACACACTTACTCAAATTCACAGCAGGAACAAACTCTCTACAGTTTTCCACAGGACTTTAAGATCAAATCTAGTGGCCTATTAAATCATTGTATTCTCATGAGTGTGTATGCATGTGTGGATGTTGTGAGTGCACATTTCTGTACTATGAAGGTGCAAGCATATGCATGTGTAGGTAGAGACTAGATGTCTGAGTTTCTTTGATCTCTCCCTAACTTTCTTTTGTAAGTGCAGATCTCTCACCAAAGCTTAAACTCATTAGTTCAGCAAGAGCCTTGACCAGTAAATTCCTGAGTCCCTCCTACCATTGCCTCCTCAGCTCTAGAATTACAGTCAGACCATCCTGTCAGGCTTTTTACATGGGTGCTGGGGATCCAAACTCAAATCCTTGTGTGCATTCCCTCTCTACCACATACCCGATCCTTCCTGCTCCCATCCCTATCTGCCCTCAGTCCACCTATGAAATCTACTCTTTCTCCAGGGAGATCCATGTATCACCCTTAAGCCTTCATTGTTACTTAGTCTCTCTGTGTCTGTGAATAGTAACATGATTATCCTTTATTTTACACCTAATATCTCCTTATAACTGAGTTCATGCCATGTTTGTCTTTCTGAGCCTAGATTACTTCACTTGGGATGATTTTTTTTTAGTTCCATCAATTTGTCTGAGGATTTTATGATGTCATTGTTTTTAACAGCTGAGTAATAATATTTCATTATGTAAATATATCACATTTTCTTTATACATTCTTTGTTTGTGAAACATCTAATTTGTTTCTACTAACACTGGAAGGGGATGAGGGGTTCACACCACAGCAGACCAGGAAGTAGATAACAAAGCAGTATCTTGGCATAACCTTCTGAGGCCTACCCCAGTGATTTGATTGCTCTAGCTAAGTTGGTCCCCATAAAGGTTCCACAGCCTTCTCAAACAGTACCAGTATCTAGATAAACAGGTCTTCAAAAGGAGAGCTTGTGGGGGCACTTCACATTCTCCCCACAAACTATTTATTGTCCATGTTCTACAAGGTAGAAGGATGGGTGGGCCTGACCTTAGTGAGTAAGCTCTGATCTCTTGTTCTTTTCTCCATGCTCACTATTCTGCAATGTGTGTGGGAGTCTTAACATTATTAGTGGTTATGGTCAACTTCATATTTATTGCTTTGAACTGGAACCCAGAACCTGTAACATTCACTGTTTCTACAGTCTCTTTTTACAAAATCAATCTCTACCATGAAAGTTCTACTGTGACTGATTGATGTTAGGCTAGTGTACAAATCCAGCTGAGTGACATGCCTACTGTTGTCATTATAACCCAAAACACGCTTGCCTTGATCTCATCCTGAGTGAAGTTGTCTCTGAGTTTATTTGTATTAGCTGAAGGCTAGGAAAGCTGCAAGCTACTGGTGGACAGTGGGCCCTTGTTCAATGATGCTGACCTGTGTCAGTGAACCCATCCTCCCCAGCATGAGGGAAGTAAGTTCGGATGTTATGGTAGTGGGACCAGTCAACACTCTCTAGGGCCCTCTTAACTGCCAGTTACATTGTATCTTCTGACTCCTCCTAAACTTAACTGCTAACAGTTTAGCTGCTGTCAGAAAGCCTTCATGATAACACACACAATTTCTTAGCATTGGAGCTAATTTTGTGCATTTATGGTTTAATACTAAATTTTTCCCATGTGTTTATGTTTCTTTCAACTGCCAAACATACCATCATCCATCTGTGCATGAAGAACGTCTGGCAAATTTCAACTTTCAATAACAAATTTGTATAAATTTATACCTGTAAATGATAACACAGATGATTTTATATATATATAACATATCTGGATTTTTTCATCTTTTTCCTCTGTTTATAAGGATTATTGGAAAGGTTTTGCTCTGTTTCCAAATTGCTGTATGTCTCAGAAAAACAGGCATGATGGGCTCCAACCTATGCTTGCCAAGGGTCAATCACACATATATTAACTAACAATAAAGAGTTGTAGGTGGAAGATTACGAATAATTTCTGAATTGGAGCAGCCTGTTGATGCATGTACTTGAAATATACAATAGGTATTCAGTAATCTCCATTGAATCAACTGACTACATAGATTTTCTTTTCCTTTGAATGAATTGCTTATTTAGACCTGATGTTCTACTCCTTGCAATTTTAGTCTACTTGCTTTGTAGTCTCAGGGAGAAAAAAGAAAAATGGTAAATCTGCATTACTTTGACAAGCAGATATCAGACTCTGAGAAAGATAAATAGTGCTTATTACATGACCTATGGAGATACTACTGGGATATAGAATGTGTGTTTTCGTTTGTGATAACAATTTTATCTTGTTCACTTAGAAAGCAGTCAATAGCAAGAAAAGGATAGACACTCTGGAACATCATGGACTTACTTGATTTTACCCAACATTTACACATAACAAGTATTTATTAAATATATACCTTGTGCTCTTCTGTACCACCATAGGAGTTGTAAAAAATGACATGGCCCTGTGCTTACAAATCTCCTTTAATAGCATGAGGTCTTGATAGCATATGATTTTTACTTCATGTTCTTAAATAATAATGTCAAAGATTATATTTGCAACACACCTTGCAGAAAGCAAAAAGGCTACTTTTCCAGAAAACAGCATTCTTTTTCATTTGTTGAAGCAGACAGTTCAAGCATTGAATATTTAAACATTCAAATCTTAAAAAAAAAGAAATTCCATTGACCACAGTTGTGCAGAGAATTATCTTTTTTATTCATGCTACAAAGTCATAAAATCTTTATATAGAAAACACTAGTATAGGGTTTAATTCTTCCCAGCTTTCCAATGATAAAAATCCCCCACTGAACTCTTTATTAATATAGATTTCTAAGGCTCTAGCCCCTAGGGATTACATCAGAAGGTCTGGGTAGATCCAGGAAATCCATACTTTTAAAAACTGTTTCAAGGGATTGTGAATCTTAGCCAGGTTAGAGAACTGAAATCTAGCCCAACTCCAGTATCTATTACACAAATGTTTTCTGAATGTCAATCCCCAACAAGATGCTATGTATTCCGTGTTTTAATACACATGAAGTAGGAATTTGACTTTTAGCTATAACTTACTAGTATGTTTTATATATATATATATATATATATATATATATATATATATATATACATACACACATATATATGTATATATACACATAATCTTTGTATAACAATGTCATATATATGTATGTATATATATACATACATATATATATGTGTGTGTGTGTGTGTGTGTGTGTGTGTGTGTGTGTATGTATATATATGCTGATACATATCAAGGTCCCTCTCCAAAAGTCATAATAAAAAGCCTTCAGACAGAGGACCTAATAGAGTTTTTATTTTTATTATTATGTAATCTACATATTGGCCTAGGCATTAATATTTATAAGATGTGTGTGTGTGTGTGTGTGTGTGTGTGTGTGTGTGTGTGTGTGAAATGCATACTGGGTTGAATGCAATCCCATCTTATTTTAACTCAAAGTCTCTCTGAAACATCTATCTACTGACTTCTTTTGTTTCCAGGAAAACTTACAAGTAGAGATCCTGGAAACATAAACAAGAACTCTAACAGCAACTAAGAGTGTAGATGAATTTCAAAACAGTCTTATTAAATAAGAAACCAAATAGATCAGAGCAATAGACGCCAACTGACCTTAGCTCACCACCTCGCCATAGCTTCCCAAAAGAGCCTCTTTCTATCTAACCTGCACGTTTATTGCCTTACTATTCTGCTTTCTCATTGGCTCTAAGCCCAGCCACATCACTTCCTTGTCAGTGCCTTTATATACAGACCTCCAGTTCTCTATGGTTGTTACTGGGATTAATGGTGTCTGTCACCACGCTTGGCTGTGTCCTTGAACACACAGAGACTCTGCCTGCCATGTGGCAGGATTAAAGACATGTGCTACCACCTCCTGACTCTGTTTATGGCTGACTATGACTTCTGATCTCCAAGCAAACTTTATTTATTAACATACAAATAAAATATCACATTTCAGCACAAATAAAATATCACCCCATAAAAGAGAATGCTTAATTTAGAGAGCTATAGCTGAATTCAAAAGTTACCCACCAGAATGGTTTCTTCAGCTTTGCCTAGGGATACAAGCAAACAACACTGTATAGAATACAAATAAAATTCAGCCTTTCCCTCAACATGCTTTCAAAAAGTAAAAATTGAGTGATAACCTACATGCACGGTTTTAAAGTGGAACATTGATGCATGATGTCTTAGATAAATTTATGGATGAATATCCATAACTAACAGACATATAGGTTGGACAGAATTCTCACCAGGTAAATTTACTAAGTACCTCTGGACTCTTTAAAGAAAAAGATTCTTTTAAACATAAAATGATCAATTTTTCAAAGAGATTTGGGGAAGTCTATTGATCTGTTCTGAAGAACTAAATCTCCTTAAGGTTGCATTCCTATACACCAGATTTCCATGGTGATCAAACACACCCAACAGCTGCTCCATGTCTACTATAACATTGCTGGAAAAACACATTAAATTATCCTGAGGGAGCCACATGTTAAATTAAAGTAGAAATCACGTTCTGATCTGGGAAGCAACTTTGAAAAGCCTCAAAATGGAAATGTTTGTAGTTGATAAATGAAATTACTGATGTCATTTCCTTTTTACTTAATCCCTCACCACTTTCTCTTGTGGATATATTCAATTGCTACGTGGTAAGCTTCATGAAGGGAGAGTTTTGGATGAATAGGCTCTATTATTCAGTTGTACATTGAGGCACAGGTTTAGCATGGACATGGATAAGTGGTATCATAGTTAGTTTTTTTGCTCAACTAACTCCCTTTCTCTGCTTTATATAATTCAGGTTCCCCAGCCTGGGGAATGTTTCCTCCTGGACTGAGAGGAGTCTTCCCACATCAATTAATCTAATACCCCACAGTCATTCTCAAAGGCCCTTCCAGCACATGGTTCTAGATTCTGTCAAGTTGGCAAATACCTGCACAAATGGTCAGGATTCCTTTGGAAAAACTTCATGAAAGGATTTCCTAGGTGCTTTTGCTTGGTTAACTTCCCTCCAATACGTTAAGTGGTGGCCTTCGTCTCTATAATCTGCAAACTATTCATCAATCAAATGGCTGTCTAGGTCTTTGCCAGAGGTGGGCTTTCACACTGTGACAAATGCTCCTTTTATCTCATTACTCAAGATTCTCATTGTCTTCTTAAATGAACTCATCCCTCAGAATAAATTGCAGTAGGGAGAGTTAGGTGGATGATCTTAAACCTTATGGCAACAGAGATAAATTTTGTTGCAAATGAAATTCCAGATTATCCAAATTGTAAATCCACTTAAACAACTCTCTGTAATTTGAATTACAACAGTACATTTGGTAAGCTTGAATTTCTTCAGGTAAGCTCATCTTTAGACTGACTCTTGACAGTGGCAAGGTCTAAGGAGTCAGAGGAAACAGATGACAATGTGCCATATGTGCCATCATACAGAATTGGTGCTGCATCTATTGAGTGATAGAGAACCACTAATGTGCTTTAAAGTGGAGGAACTAATAAATGTACATTCAAATAACTCCAGGTTCAGTGTAAAAAATGACCCAAGTCCCTAACTAGATGGAGCTGCTAGGGGAAACCAGGTCACAATTGTTGAGATGTCAAATGCTTTCCCAAGTTCAGAAGATTTCTATTTACTAGCAAAGGACAATGTAGCTCTAAATTATAAGGGAGAAGATGAAAGTATGCATTAGATTTTAGAAGGGGAATAGGTAGCAAGAAACTGCAATGAATACTCACAAAGGACAGGATAAGGAGAGAGCACTCCATGAATGGAAAACTTGCTATGCAGGCCTAGGATCTGCAACCAGATCCCCAGAAACCACACAGAAGCAAGGCACGATGGCGTGTCTGTAACCACTGCACTGGGAAATGGTGAGAGCAGGAGCCAACCAGTCTAGCTGAAGCAGCAAGGTCCACATTCAATGAAAGACTTTGTCTTCAAAAGCAAGGGAAAGAGTGATCATCAACATCTGACCACACACACACACACACACACACACACACACACACACTTCCAAACAGATACCCTTTTCAGAAAGAAAATTCAACCCCATGAGTTTTTTTGAATTTGAAGTTCCTGAAGGCATTTGGAGATGCAGGACTCTGGAATCTTTTTTTTTTTTTTTAAATCAATTATTTAGCCAGCAAGCTGTACTTGAAGTTAATCTGAGGAAACAAATGAGATATCTTAGAGAGACCAAGGAAGACTGGAACTGAGAAAAAGGTCCACAAAAGGGGACGGGAAATCATTGTTGGTATGCTAGCGACAAATAGGAATCAAAAGAACACACAAAAAACTTTAGTCTCTGATGTTTTGGCATAGCAGTCAAGGCCCTCTGTGGTCTAGCTACAAGAATTACTAGCCTAAGAGAACAAACTATGGCTAGTGTGGGAGAGAATTTTGATTGGACACTCAGAAAAATATAAAATCTAATGTGGCACTGGAGAATGGAGGCAGGAGGATGAAATTCCAAGGTCATCCTCAGCTAAATATACAAGTTGGAGGCCAACCTGTGCTACATGAGATCCTAAGAGCCTATCTTAAAAAAAAGAAAAAGACAAGAAAAAGTAAAATGTAACAAACAGAGGGCATGAGAGTATTTACATAATGCCTGTGGAATAACAATTGAATAAAATAATTTACTTAATGTATAATATTGTTGCTAATATGGACAATTAATTTTTTTTAAATTATAAAATGACAGTTCTTTATCTACTTTCTCCCTTGGTATTCAATACCATATCTTGTCCCTTATCGAGTGACCTAAGCTTCACCAAATTTACTGTAGATGACTAAAAGGAAGTGGTGTTATAAGAGAATTTCTTTCTGTAGTGATGCCTGTTCCTGGAGAAAGTTGGAAGGAAGCTGTGCTGCAGCATATTTTCTCAATTACAACCAAACACCCCACCCAGAGGACTATGTGTATTAGTTGAATGGGGTTGGGCATCTGGTGTCATCTTCATCTTCCTCATCTGAACTAGTAATTTCGATTTGAAAGGAAGTCATCCTATAGAAAATTTGTGCACTCTTGCCTAAATATACTTTTTTTAAACATAATTTCTTTATTGATTTTTTGGGAATTTCACATCATGCACCCACCCCATTATGCTCATTTCTCCCCATATCTGCCCTTGACCCTTGTAGTATCCCCCTACAAATTTAAAAATAAAACCAAACCAGCCAAACAAACAAACAAATAAAAATCCTCTTTGATCCTTCATCTTGCCTGCCTCTCCAACACCTCTTCATTCATCTTAGTGACAATGGGAGCCTTGGTGTCACAAAGTACACCCTCTTGTTCAATCAGCTTTACTTGCAAATGTTCACTGCAATGAGTCATTGATCTGGTTCAAGCCCTCTAGTTTCTGGTATACCATCATCACTGGACCCTCACTGAAACTGCAGATAATAGATGGGGTAGACATTAGGGTGGGCCAACCCAAGGCTCTGGATGTGGGCCTGTGTGATAGCTGAGTTGCAATGTCCAGCAAGGGGTAAGGCCAGCAAATGGTAGGAGATTCTCTTAAGTTTTCGACATGGAGGAGCTCTTATTTTTGTTTGGCACCAGAGGTGTGTGCCTGCAGTTATAGTCAGAGAGGCCCCCACCTCTAGGTCCCTCCCCTGGGCACCAGCCATCCTGGAAATACCTGACCAACTTGGCCCCAGTTTCTGGCCATTTGGTGGGCCCTGCAAAGGTCCCCCTCTTCCAAGACTGCAGGCAGACCTTGCAATATCCACACCCTGCCACCACACCCATCTGCCCAAGACTCCAGCCCCTTCCTGAGACTCAGAGACCAGTCTCCAGCTCCCATCCGCCCCAGAACTCCCATCTGAACCAGAGAGAGACTCCCTAAATCTGTCAGCTCTGTCTGGACCAAGTGCACTGATAAGACCAAGAACGAATCCACAAGGAGACAGGCAGATGTCAAGGCAGAAGTACATACAACAAAATAAAGAGCAATACAGCATCACCAGAACCTAGCCCTTATCCAACAGCTAGACCTGAACATCACAGAATGGAAGAAGCAGAAGAAAACAACCTTATAAATAACATCATGAAGAGGCTAGAGCCTTATATAGAAGAAATCAAAAATAAAGTGGAGGAACAGACAAACAGAAAATGGGAAGGACGCTATACAATACCAGAGGAAAGGACAAATAAAGCAGAAGAAAACAATAAGTCCCTGAAAGAAAATCATGAAGAAGCAATGAAACAGATGAGGGAATAGTCCAAGACCTGAAAGGGGAAATAAATATACTTTTCAATCACATGATCTCAGCTGTTTTCCCACAAACCCTACTCCTGCTTCTTCCTTAGCAACATGTAAAGTGCATCACACACACACACACACACACACACACACACACACACACACACACGAGAGAGAGAGAGAGAGAGAAAGAGAGAGAGAGAGAGAGAGAGAGAGAGAGAGAGAGAGAGAGAGAGGAGGGAGAGAGGAGGGAGAGAGGGGGGGAGTTTTAGGATGAGATAGAATCTTTCTTTCCCTTGATGATGGCACTCCTTTAACGTAATGAGGCCAGAGGTGTGATTACTGAAGGGGTTTGAGGTTGTAGTTACTAAATTGCTCTGGAGTTCCTCGGTGACAGCAAGCACAAAACAACACTCATATTGTAGCTGTCAGAACCACTGGGGATGTGATAAGCACCTTGTGTTTAAAAGCTCAGATGCTGTACCAAAGAAGTTCTGCTTTGGCAAATCACTACAGTGATGACTTGCTCTGTTCATTCTGATTTTGTGATGAGAAAGTCCATTAAGCTTGCATAACTTTATACTGTGAGCACCAGACAAGTGTGGAAGAGGATGGGGCAATTAGAGGATTCTTCTGCAGCAGTGTTTTTTGTTTTTTGTTTGTTTGTTTTTTTCCGGAAGCCCCAGATTTGTAAAATTCCCTGCCTTCATCGGTTCCCAATGATACACGGAGAGTTCAAAGGGATTTCATAACTGTGCTTAAACTGAATTACAGAAGTCAGGTTAAGACCACGGGGGAGAATGGATATGTCTAAAGCTTAAGTCTGAACATTCATGGTGCTTACATGAGTCCAAACCACAACTCCTATGACTTCTTTGTTTCCTGTATTCCATCCTCATCCAGATCCAGACACCACTCCACACTCCAAACACACATAGTCCTTGGATCTATCCATGCTCATTGGCAGGACACAGACTATTTTAGCTGCCTCTTTCTTGTCAAATACGGATGGTGTACCAAAGATCCTTTACCTACAGGCCTTCATCTCTCCAGCGTCTTCTTTCAGTCCTCTTTGTGACGTGAGGGCCCTCAGCCAATGCCCTGGCACTTGCCTCACAAAGGCCTGGGCAACCTCACACCTGCGCTCGAGCTCCAGGCATTCAGGCTGGCTTGGACTCAGGTCCTGCCGCGCCAACGCCAGAAAGGCTCAGAAAGCGAGCCCTGGTAATTCCACCACTCATCATGGCCAGCCAATTCTGCGTTCCTCTAGCCCCACGCCTCTCACCCCTGAAACCTTTGAAATCCCACTTCACAGACTTCCAGGTGGGCATCTGTGTGGCAATCCAGCGCAGGGACAAACGGATCCACCTGGCTGTGGTCACAGAGATCAACAGAGAAAACTCTTGGGTCACAGTAGAGTGGGTTGAGAAAGGAGTCAAAAAGGGAAAGAAGATCGAACTAGAGACTGTATTTCTGTTGAATCCAGCTCTGGCCTCTGCTGAACACCAACGGTCACAGAGACCCCTGCGCCCGGTATCTGCAACTCCCTCTACTGCCATCGGGGACCAGCGAACAGCCACCAAATGGATTGCGATGATCCCACACAGAAATGAAACACCATCAGGGGACAGCCAAGCCCTGGTGGTCCCCAGTAACCCTTGTCTGATGAAGCGGAAGAAATCCCCCTGCCTAAAGGAAATTGAAAAGCTGCAGAAGCAGCGAGAGAAGCGCAGGCGACTGCAGCTAGAGATCCGAGCTAGACGAGCGCTTGACATCAACACTGGAAACCCGAACTATGAGATTATGCGTATGATTGAGGAGTACCGCAGGCATCTGGACAGCAGCAAAATATCCAGCCTGGAGCCCGCAGAAGACCACCGGATCTGTGTGTGCGTGAGGAAGCGCCCTCTTAACGAGAGAGAGAACACCATGAAGGACCTAGATATCATCACTATCCCCTCGCACAACGTGGTCACGGTGCATGAATCTAAACAAAAGGTGGACCTAACCCGATACTTGGAAAACCAGACCTTCTGTTTTGACCATGCTTTCGATGACACGGCATCCAACGAGTTAGTTTACCAATTCACTGCCCGGCCTTTGGTGGAGTCCATCTTCCAAAAGGGCATGGCCACTTGCTTTGCCTACGGGCAGACTGGGAGTGGAAAAACCCACACCATGGGTGGAGCCTTTTCTGGAAAGGCTCAAGATTGTTCGAAAGGCATTTACGCCCTGGTGGCTCAGGATGTCTTTCTCCTACTGAGAAACCCTGCCTATGAGAAATTGGAACTCAAAGTCTTTGGAACATTTTTTGAGATTTATGGTGGCAAAGTCTACGATCTGTTAAACTGGAAGAAGAAGCTTCAAGTCCTCGAGGATGGAAATCAGCAAGTGCAAGTTGTAGGGCTGCAGGAGCAGGAGGTGTCATGTGTGGAGGAAGTCCTGACTCTGGTGGAGCTCGGAAATAGCTGTCGAACTTCGGGACAGACTTCTGTCAATGCCCACTCATCCAGGAGTCACGCGGTGTTCCAGCTCATCCTGAAGTCCGAAGGGAAACTGCATGGCAAGTTTTCCCTTGTTGACTTAGCTGGGAATGAAAGGGGGGCAGATACTGCCAAGGCCAACCGAAAGAGGCAGCTAGAAGGGGCTGAAATAAATAAGAGTCTCCTTGCCCTGAAGGAATGCATCAGGGCCTTGGGTAAGAATAAGTCCCATACCCCATTCAGAGCCAGCAAACTCACGCAGGTGCTCCGGGACTCCTTCATAGGCCAGAACTCCTCCACATGCATGATTGCTACTATCTCACCCGGAATGACTTCGTGTGAAAATACCCTCAATACTTTAAGATACGCAAACAGAGTTAAAGAATTAGCCCTAGAGGCCAGGCCCTACCATCATTGCCTCTCTCCAGCTGGCCATGAAGTACCAGTAATGTTAGAAAAAGACAACACGAATTCAGAAAAGTCCCTTCAGGGGGAAAAATTTATTCAAATACCTACTGTACAGAGTGAGAAAGAAAAAGAAAGTGATGAAATCACACTAACAAAGGACCGAGCCGCTTCATGGAGAAGACCTAGCCAGTGGTGGGAGGCCATCCAGGAGACAGCTGATGGAGTAAATTGCGATGTGGATTTTTGCATTGCCCAGTCACTGTCCATTCTGGAGCAGAAAATCAGTGTGCTGACTGAGATCCAAAAGAAGCTCCAATTACTACGAGCTGACCTCCAAAAGAAAAATCAAGTCGAGTGACAGTGAAGGCCGGAGATCAGAAATGAAGTCTTGGATCTAGTTCTGAAGTTTCTACCTATTATTACAGGAGAAATCTGTCCAAATTATCTAAGTATAAAGGTCCCCTGAAGAGCTTACATCTTAAATCATCCTCGTCAAAAATATGTGGTCTTTTCTTCTTCTTCTGTATTTCCATAGAGTAGTCTGCTTTCATTCTGTGTGTCACTGTAACTAGCAGTGTTAAGAAACTTACTGATGGTTACAACTGGGATAGAGGGATGGTGACATAATGTGGATCACTAGAGAGCTTGCTAAATATTCTATAATGTGAGGAACTTCCTCCCACACATATAATTATCTATTTTTTTTTTGAAAATTAAAATAGTCATAAGGTTGAGAAACCCTGCTGTAGAAGAAATCGTCTGCAATGAAATTAGATTCCCTGAATTTGTAGTAGGCAAAGCAAAATACTGTGATTTAAAGAGATGAGCACAAAACACCAAGGAAGAGTCAATCAGATACCCACTTATAAATCTTTCTCATTTGCACTGTTGTGTTGATTCAAATGGTTTCTGAGACTGAATCACTCTAGGAAGAGAAAGAGAAAAGTCAGCTGTCTGGGAGCCTAGAATTGAGAGGGTTTTGTTTGTATATCTTAGCATTTAAATTGTAATTATTACCTAGTGGGTTTTTTTTTTTTTTTGGTGTGTGTGTGTGTGTATGTTCATGTAGAGAATTTTGATGTCTAATTTTTTACCCATTGTTATATTTTTCACTGGTATGCTATGAAACCAGAATTCGGGTTTCAAATTGGGGCACGAGTCAGCAAACAAACAGGAAACTTTCCATATACAGGGCAACATATCCCACAACTGCCTAAAGCCCTTGAAAAAGTCATGAAAAAATATAATGTCTTGCATCAATTAAATATAGACATAGAACTTTATAGATTCAAGAGTCAAGAAGTCTATCTTTTAAAAAGAAGAATGTTAATCTAATATGGGAATGGAAATATAATAATTTAATACACACAATAAATTAGTGTCCTAATACGAACAAATATCTAAGAATAGGATCTTGTGGCTCCAAATCTGTCAATTTACACTGTAAGTATAAGACAAGTGTGGGGAAATGGGGACACAAAAATGTAGCCTCCAAATTTTGGAGCCACATCAGCAAGAATAGATTATTGTTTCAAACTCTAATAATACGAAAGTCTGAGAGGAACTGATGACAATTATATATAAGGTGACTATATATACAGTAATTGAATACTAGCACCTATGAAGAGCAGAGTGAAACCAGCATGGACCTTCGGTCTTTAGTAGCTCATATACTTGTCATTAAATGTGTTTCTATGTTGATTGATTTCTTCAGATAAAATTGTACATTATTATTAAAACAACCAGAACTTTTCAAATTAAACTTTAATATAAGTTGACTGATTCATTAAATAAAAAAAACTTCCTTCAACAAAAAAGAATGGGACATCCACAAAATACGGCATCATAAGCTGCCATAAGAGCAGGCACCTATAATCACATCAAAGCTGGAGGAAGTAACTCAGCAGGAGGAGAAGGGTCACACAAGTTGGCAAAACAGTCTGAGACAGGGCCTGCTCCCACCGTTAGGACTCCCACAAGAACACCAAGTTACTACTCAGCTACTACTAATATGCAGAGGACCTATGTTAGACTACTACAGTCTAGCCCCTGACTTCTGTGAGCTCCATTAACTCTTGGTCAGATTATTCTGTTGGCCTTGTTCCTTTGTGTTCCTGAACCATCTGGTTCCTTTGGTCCTCCCACTCCTTCCTCCACAGGAATCTCTAAGCTCTGCCTAATGTTTGGCTGTGAGACTTCGCATCTACTCCCATTAGTTGCTGGATGTCCCTGGGAGGCCTGCTCTTTTCTCAGGGAAGAGGGAGGGTAATGGATCTAGGTTCAAAGAGAGAGGCTGGGGAGAGGAAAGGGAGGGAAAACTGTGGTTGGGATGAAATATATGAAAGAACAAAAAATATACGCCTTAAATAAATAAAAGAATGGGGTAAAAATCTGGCCTTAGGGGCAGAGGAGGGTGGTTCAGTGGGTAAGATGTTTGTACAAGCAGGTAGATGTGAGGTCTGAGCTCCGACACCCATACTAAGAGCAAAATGTGGTAATTCGCTTCTATAACACTAGCATTAAAGGGGAATGGGTATGTATCTATCAGGAGAGATTGCTGGAGAGCAATCTGGCTGCAAAGTGGCAAGCCTCAACTTCAGGGAGAGACCCTGTCACAAGAGGATGCAGTGGACCTTGATAAAGCAGGATGCCTGACGTCTTCAACTATACTATATAACCGTGCACATGCTCACACACACAAACAGAAATTACCCTCACTTGTAGTTCTTACTGAGATGATTTAATGAAGAGATAAGGTTGTTTGATTTTCCCCTCCCTTTGTCTCATCATTTATAGAATTAAAACATATATTTTTATGATCACCATTGTTCTACTTATGATTTCAAGTACCCTAACAGTTCTATCAAACAAAAGTTTGGATAAACTACTTGGACTTTGAGCCTTCTGATATCAATTGTTTTGTTTCCTAAAAAGTATAAAGTACAAAGTCATTAGGGCTCAATGCTTTACAAGGTAAATTCACCTGGGCAAGGACCATACACTAGATATAACAATAGTTTTCTAGCAGCTTCTTCCTCTCTTCATATGGGATAATGTTTCAGATGTGGGTGCAGCCCTGGTTTGCTTCTTTCAATCACAATCATGTGTATTCTAACTTTTGACATTGCTCCTTGGGATTCGGGTACATACACACACACACACACACACACACACACACACACACACACGCACACACACGCACACACGCACACACCATATATATGGAAAGTGTGTGATATATGCACGTTCAGCAAAATTGGTCATGCTAACGGGTTTTCTAAAAGATTTTTTTTACTAACATCACATAATCATACTCATCTATGTATGTTAGTGGTGCTTCAATTTTACCAACATGACAGATTCTTTCGTATATACACGTGTACACACATCTGAAAGATACTAGTGAGCATATCAGTGTACAATAGTGTTACTTTATCTAAAGTTGGGTGTTCACTGTAGCACATAGACAAGTCATGTAATTAGCAATTAGCCCATGAGTGGATTAAAAAAATGTATGTGCATAGTTTTTTTAAGCTGAAAGAATGAAATTGTGTCCTCTGAAATGAAATTGATGAGATGAGACTAGTGTCACAAAGATAGCAGTCTGTTTTCTCTCATATGTGGAATCTATGAGTTTAAAAAGAGGCAGTGGCCAAAGGAGAAAACAGGAAAAGAGAGAGGAGATTGGTAAAAGGTGAAGTTAGAGAGGAGAATAATTAGCTAAGCCCAGAGATGAGCTCCTTGATTGGTTATCCAGTACAAAGAGTTCATCCTTGAAAGCATATACACACAGATAACAAGAATGAACTCAGCAGGTTTGCGCACATTATATGATGTGTTTGTAGTAACAATAATAAAAAAAGCTATCAATTTGAAAGTGGGTGTGACAGAGGAGGGCTTAGAGAGATAGGACATGGGGGAGCTGGAGGGAGGAATTTAAACTTTGTTTTTGTTTTTCTTTTTTCAAAATAAACTTTCTCTATGTAACCCTGGCTGTCCTGGAATTTGCTCCATAGACTAGGCTGGCCTTGAACTCAGAGATCCACTTGCCTCTTCCTCCTGAGTTCTGGGGTTAAAGGTAGGCACCACCACCTCCCAGCTTAAATATTTAAAACTAACAATTTTAAAAATATTTAAAGTGATAAAAATAAAAAATAAGGTAGGGTGAACATGATCAAAGTAAGTACATGTATGTGTGTAAATGTTGTAATGGAGTACATTACTTTGCATAATTATTATATGCTGACAAATATTAAAAACCAAAAAAGTCATTGGAAAATGAAGCAAATTCCTGGTAGCAATTCCAACTCCATTTTTTATTCTTCCATCAAGAAGATGTTATAAATGTATCACATTGTATATTTTTGCATGTGGTGTGTAGTATACATATTCATATATATTGATAAATATATTTACCAGGAATTCTGCTGTGCATATCTGAAGAGCCCTGCTCCTCTTGAGTTTCTTCAATTCATCATCAGTCAAACGCATATTACCCTGTCCACTGGTTTTAATCATTTTCTCGGCCGTGCTTTGTGGCTTCCTCCTGTCACCCCAGTAGTAGTGAAGCAGAATACCACAGGACTCTGATTTTAAGGCCATCCTGGTGTACATAAGTTCTAGGACCACCTAGCTACATAGAGAGATCCTGTCAAAGAAAACAAAACAAAACATTTATTGGGAATCCAGATGGCCCTTGAAACAATGGGAAAATATGTATCAAATAAAATATTCTGTAATGAAACATTTTCAGGAAGCAAGTAAACTGGAGTTCACTAGAACTGTTGACAATTTGAGCAGATGCCATGCAGTTAAAAAGGATGATTGTAAAGTAAATTAACACTCTAATAAGATTGTAAGGAAGATGTCAGAGCTCCCAATCTGAGAAAAATAAATATTCCTAGTACTTTGAAAGCATCCATTTACACACGAAAACCTTGGCATGCTAATTATAAGCTATGCTTATCTATTAATTAAAGTAGATTTTCTCCTGTAGTGGACAGACATTTTAAATTACTGTGTGAACTTGCAACTAATAAAAACTGGCATTAAAATTCTAAACTAAAGATTTCATATCTGCAAAATTTCCTTCTATTATTAGCTTACAATAACAAGTTTGTAAACTATTATTCTATTACTTTCATTTAGTCAATTATTTTTAGCCATCTACATAAAAAAAATTGATGTGATATATATGTATGTGTGTATGTATATGTGTATATGTTGAGTGAATGAATAAATAATTTTTCTTTGAACCATTCCCACAGCAGTAATACAGTTACTAATGTCTACTCCCTAAGAAAATCAATGTCAAAAGTTGCCTGTTGTTCATAGTGTAAGATATTATCTTCAAAGCAAACCTGTTATTTATAAATTATTTGTGCAATTCTTTTTATTCTTCAAACATATTACTTACAGAAAACCTTATCATTTTCTTGAGATACGATTTTTTTCTTTTCATGTCATTTGTGTTTTAATTTTAAATAAATTTAATCTTAGAAGTTAAAAAATAAAAAAAGCACAGAATGTTTTAATGCTTTAAGCAAGATATGGAGCTAAGTTGGTAACTGTGGATAAAATCATCTAGGCAGCCTCTGCAGTTGTGCATTTGAGATGATCCTGACTGTGCAGGATGCTACTGCAGTCATTAGCAGACTAGAAAGACTTAAATGGTGCTATAATTTGAATATAAGTTGTCTTTCCTGACTCCTGTACTGCTATTCAGTTGAAGATGAGGCAATATTGAGAGGACATTTCTAAGAGAAGAGAGTAAGTAGCTCATTACTAGGCATCAATCTAGTTCTGTCTTGGGAGGGAGTAGACTGACCCTACTATTCTTTCTCTACACACCCAAATATTGTCCTCAATGTTTCCACCATACAATGATACCATATTGGGACTTCACAAGGTGGGACCACGTGTATGGACATTCATCATTCAAATCAATCAACAAACTTCTTTGTATATGACAAGTGTCATGTATTCTGTTACAGAGTTAGGAGACAAATACAAAATGTAGCAATAAAAAGGAATGAAATGATTCTTGAGAAAATGAGGAAATCATCACAGTAACTAATGCAAATAGTGTTACACTGAAATAATTGCTGAGTTTTGACATAGTTACCTTATATTCCATGCTTAGGTCCAGGTTTTATCTGGTCCACAAGGATGAAAAGGAAAGATGCACTGGGCCATCCTAGAGAATGAATCATTTATCTTATGCTATCTGCACATGGTTTTAAATTGTTATTGGGAATAAACAAGATCAATGAGGAAGAATTATCAAACCTAGAGTCAGATTCTGGGTTTGATTTAATTATTTGTCATCTGGTAGCTATGTGAATTCTCTAGGCTTCATTATTTTCTCAACTGCTTCATAACTGTGAAAAATTACTTATAAGTACTTATTAAATTAATCTCAGAATCCTTTTGGATAACCAACATAGGAAGTACTAATAAAAATTTTAATCCTCTATAGACTAAATGCTATAAATAGAAACATAGGTTTATGGTGGCCCCTGTCCTTGGTGAATTTATAGTTTAAATGAGAAGATAAATCCTTGCAATAAGGAAGATAGTTTTGTTTAAAATTCTAGGTTAGTGAATGAAGTGCCTTGAGAACATAGAAACAGTTCATTTAGACAAAAGGATTAGGAAAGCTGTCACTGAGTGACAATCCTTTTCTTATCAGTAATGTGGCAGGATACAAGATTAACTAAAAAAAATCAGTAGCCCTCCTATATACAAATGATAAAATGACTGAGAAAGAAATCAGAGAAACATCCCCCTTTACAATAGCCACAAACAATATAAAATACCTTGGGGTAACTCTAACTTCGCTAAGCAAGTGTATGACAAGAACTTTAAGTCACTGAAGAAAGAAATTGAAGAAGATATCAGAAAGTGGAAAAGTCTCCCATGCTCATGGGTAGGTAGGATTAACATAGTAAAAATGGCAATCTTTCCAAAAGCAATCTACATATTCAATGCAATCTCCATCAAAATCTCAACACAATTCTTCACAGACCTAGAAAGAACAATACTCAACTTCATATGGAAAAACAACCCAGGATAGCTAAAAGAGTCCTGTACAATAAAACAACCTCTACAGGCATCACAATCCCTGACTTCATGCTCTACTATAGTGTGACAGTAATAAAAACAGCTTGGTACTGGCATAAAAACCAACATGTGAACCAATGGAATCAAATTGGTTCCTGACATTAATCTGCAAACATATGAACACCTAACTTTTGACAAAGAAGCCAAAACTGTACAATGGAAAAAAAGAAAAAAGAAAGAAAGAAAGCATTTTCAACAAATGGTGCTGGCATAACTGGATGTCAACATGTAGATTACAAATAAATCCCTCTCTGTCACCATGCACAAAATGTAAGTCCAAGTGGATCAAAGACCTCAACATAAATCCAGTTATTCTGAACCTGATAGAAAAGAAAATAGGAAGTAGTCTTGAATTCATTTGTGCTGGAGATTACTTCCTAAATATAATACCAGTAGCAGAGACACTGAGAGCAACAATTAATAAATGGAGCCCCTTGAAACTGAGAAGCTTCTGTAGTGCAAAGGACATGGTCAACAAGACAAAACAACAACATACAGAATAGGAAAAGATCTTCACCAACCCCACATCTGACACAGGGCTGATCTCCAGAATATATAAAGAATTCAAGAAACTAGACATCAAAATACCTAACAGTCCAATTAAAAAAATGGGCTACAGAGCTAAACAGATAATTCTCAACAGAAGACTCTCAAATGGGCGAAAGATACTTAATGATTGCTCAACATCCTTAATCATCAGGGAAATGCAAATCAAAATGACTCTAACATACCATCTTAACACCTGTCAGAATGGCTAAGATCAAAAACACTGAAGACAGCTTATGTTGGAGAGGATGTGGAGTAAGGGACACAATCCTCCCCTGCTGGTGGGAGTACAAACTTGTACAGCCACTTTGGAAATCAGTATGGCAGATTCTCAGAATATTGGGAATCAATCTTCCTCAAGACCCAGCTATACCACTCTTGGGCATATATTCAAGGAATACTCCATCGTACCACAAGGACACATGCTCAACTATGTTCATAGCAGCATTGTTTATTGTTGTTACAAAATACCTGAGAAGAAGCAATTTAAAGAAGAAAGGAGGGGGAGGGAGGGGTGAAGAGAGGGAGGAAAAGCTTATTCTGTTTATATTTCAAGGGGATACAGTCCAAGACAGTGGGAAGTCTTGGAGGCAGAGACAAAACTGTGGCCATTCACATTGCATTGGCAGTCAAGAGGCAGAGAGTGAAGAGCAAATGTGACCAGGATATAATGCCCCAAGGCTTACCTACTTCTTCCAGCAAAGGTTCATTTTTCCAAAGGTTTTCTAGCTCTCCAAAGCATTGTGTTGTAAATTCAAAGCCAAATGTCCCAACATGTGAGCCTACGGACATTCCCATTTTAAACCATAGCAGTGGCCCATCCATGTGTGTACAATAATGACATGATGTTGGAGGGATCTTACAGCTGAGGTGAAAGTAAGGCCACTCAAGAAAGGTAAATAAACCAAGTCTCTGAGTGTGAAGGACCATTAGTTAGAAACTTGTTCAGAGTTCTCATTCCCTTTTAAAATTGTCTTTGGGAGGGAGGGTAACATTTTTTGTTTGATGGATATCAAGTTCATATATACCTCACATCATACTGGTACTTTGTAACTATTCAAAATTCATGTGAGAATAATTATACCTTCTATCACCTTTAACTATCTCGATTGTAAGAGAAAATGCATATTTTTTCTTAATTTCTTTTTGAAAAATAATTCTAGGCCGGGCGATGGTGGTGCATGCCTTTAATCCCAGCACTGGGGAGGCAGAGCCAGGCGGATCTCTGTGAGTTCGAGGCCAGCCTGGACTACCAAGTGAGTTCCAGAAAAGGCGCAAAGCTACACAGAAAAACCCTGTCTCAAAAAACCAAAAAAAAGAAGAAAGAAAAATAATTCTTTCCAATGACAGATACTAAAATTTTCATATGGGCATTGACACGTGGAGGCTTAGTCTTCAGTATTTGCTCACATTTGTAAGGAAGCAGTTACATGCCTTTTCTGCATCTATCTTACTCATATCTCCAGCTAGACAGCCAAGACAAACCTCTACAGTGCAGCTACTAATGCTCTTTCTTTGATTTAACCACAGGGTATTCTCAGTCTTTGTCATCTACTGTTGAATCTATACTACACTTTGCCAGATAAGCCAATATTTGACTCTTTTCTGATACCTGCTAGTAACCTTTAGCTTGATAATTTTGGCTTCCAACTATTGTTGGGCAACACACAATGTTCCCTATTCTGATAGAGGATCTGCCAGCATTAAGGATCCCAACAAAATAACCTGTTTGAATCAGTTTTTGTACCTGATACCAGTGTAGAATCTTATCTTCACCCGTATTATATGACTCAAGAGGAAAATGGTACAAGGCTACTGTGATGGTGAGTTTAATTGTCAATTTGATACAACCTAGAATCACTTTGGAATTGTGTCTCAATGAAAGATTTTTCTAGATTAGATTGGCTTGTGAGCATGTCTGTAGGGGATTGCCTCAATTGCCTTGACTGATGTGAAAAGAGCCAATCTGGAACTGGGTGACACCATTACTTGAGATTGGGACCTGTGTTGTACAAGTGCAGAGGAAGCTAGTTGACATGTTCACTTATTTTCTCTTCTCATAGCTTCGAATATCAAATGATCAGCTGCTTCAAGTTCTTGCTACCTCATTTCCCTGCTGTAATTGATGGTAACTTGGAGTTGTAAGCTAAAGCCAATCCTCTATCCTGCATATTGTTTACTTTGTGAGGGAATTTCATCACCATAACAGAAATGAAAGTAGAACAGACTTCTCACTTCCAATAGTGTTCTGGATTTTTTTCTTGATTTTATTAGGACAGGAATATGGGAAGAATGTTTATGAATATATTTTATGGCACAAGACTTAGAAGATTATACTTAGGCAAAAAAAATAATAAAATGGAAAAAAAGTGACACAATCTTTTGCATACCTACAATCTGCCTCAGTCACTACTGTAGATTCCAAAAGTTGATTTTAAAATGCAAGGCTAGAATGTGGATCTATTTCCTTCCCTCTGAATCTCTGTATTAACAAGCTTCTCATTAAAAGGCATGCTGTCATCATTATCCAAATGTTATGGAGGGGATAGAACTGTAAGAAACTGTATTGAAGGAGAAAGAGTACCATAGAAAAAGGTGTATGTACAAGAATCAATACTGCAAAAAGGAATTAAAAGTCTCTGAAGTCGAGAGGCAGAAACCCACAATCATGAATGCTAAAGGGTGAAAGAGTAAACAGTTGTTAAGTGCAAAGTGTTAATTGAGAAGTCAGAACAGGGAAAAATAGGGGTAGGAAGAAAGAATGATATAGAATTCACAGGAGAAAATGATTTAAATGGAAGAGAGTCATTATCTGTGTTAAAAAGAAAGCACTGTTGTAGGATAATGACGTAAGAGCAGTGGTGTGGAGGTGTCAGGTCATTAATAACCTCTGAGTGATCAGGTTGATACTGAAGTCAGATAGCAATAGGCTGAGGAGTTAGAGAGCAGCCTGGATAATAAGAATGAAAGTGGTTCATAAATCCTAACCTGCTTTATAAATACAAATAAGGAGATACAGCTTGTTAGATTCAGGGCCTGGCTGTCCCTCATTCAGCAAACTCTGAATTGACCTATTTCTGCTTTGTGTATCCAGTATACACAAATGGGACTTTCTCGGACTGTGTTATATTCCATAGAGAAATTCAGAAAATGGATGATAATTTTTTCAGTCCTTGTATGCCTTTGACTAGCCTTTTTTCAAGACAGATTCAAAGAGATGCATCATCATTAATCTCTAAATATTACCCACTGTTTCTCTGAAGTCAACTTCCCTCTGCCAATACTTTAACAACTCAATCTCAGCTTTTTCAGCAATTCTGATTTGTTTATTTCAAATTGACACCAGTTTGAATATGACCTTCACTCCAACCACAAGGTCTAGAATACAACCATTATTCAACCATCCTTTATAGCTGGCCTCAGTCACATTTCTTTAAGCATCTCTTCCTTCCTGGCAGTTCTATCCCTGATTTCCATGTTTATAGCTACTCTGTCAATCAAATCTATCTACTAGTCCTTAGATGGACTTAAGATGTAATTATAATCTGAGAGATTTCTTTTCCTTTTCTGAGAACATATTTTATGAATAACCTTTTCCCAACTCTTCTTGTAATGATGTTTAATTGCTAAAACATAAACACGAGGACATAAAATAAGTAATTTTAAACTGGTTGTGTTTTAAATGATTCAGAAAATAATGAATTGAGCATATTAATTTGTTTCTTAGCAAAAGCACTAGCAGATATTAATATTTAAGAGATACTTCTCATGTTTGAGAATTTTGTACCAGAACTTTATAACTTATATGTTCAGCAAAAGGGTCGTTTATGAAAGAAAACAATCAAATAAAATAATTTCATATTTATTGGCAAAACAGTGACATCTATTGTTCAATATTATATAAAATGGAATTTAGAAAGAAATGCAATGTCATATTCTATATATGAAGTTCCAGTGCAATGAAAACTGATATAAATTCTTTGTTTTAAAATACTAATAAGTTATATCCAATAATTTAATATGAAATCAAAACAAACTGAGTATCTAGGAATATGCCATTTAATCATAATTTAACAGGTCCAAAGTCTGTCTAGAAGAAGAAATAAGGCACTAAATGATAGAATATAATACTTTAAAATAGATGTCATATCTTACAGTTATTTTTTTCACTTTATAGACCAATTAAGTAAGTATGATTCATGATTGTAAAAGTCCAAACTGAACCCTGAACTTAAGACAAGGTGCTATTTCCACGCCACATCTGTTATTAGCTAGGCTCATCAATTTAAGTCTACTTACCTACCATCTTGATAAAGGTTTATGATCTCTAAGTTTATGGAACTTATCAGAGGAGGTGGTTTCTGCCTAGGTCTTATGTGTATGCGTGTGTGCTGGGCATGTGTGCATTTGTTCATGTGTGTATGGGCACATGTGAGTGCATGCATATGGAGGCCAAAGGGTAACCTCCGGTGCCATTCTTCAAACCCCACTCACCGTGTGGCTTTGAGATCAGTTTTCTCATTAGCTTTGAACTGACCAACTAGGCTATGGTGGAAAGCCAGAAAACTCCAAGCATTCTCCTGTCATATACACCATATCCATCTAGTTTTTTTTCTGAAAATGGGGTCTCATGAAACCTAAGTTGGCCTCTAACTCTTTTTGTAATCAGGAAGCCTTGAATTCCTAATCCTCCAGCATCTGCCTCCCGATCACTGAGATTATAGTGTATTCCATGAAACCTGGCTTAGGACTCACTTTTCCAGAAGCTGCCACTAGCAGTTGTTAAGAGCTTGTTAATCAGTCATCTCATCACCTGCCCTTTAAAACCTAAGTGAAGCAGTGTTTATTCTAGTATATAGTTTCAGAGGAATCCATCCATGACCACTTGGCTCCATGTTGTTGTGCCTACAGCGAGGCAGCACAGCATGAGAGGAAGAGTGTATCAGAGCCTGTTTATCACATGGTAGAATAAAGTTAGAGAGAAAGTAAGGGACTATAGACCAAGTTTAACTTTTAAAAGACCCTCCAGCTAGGTCCTACATCCCAAAGTTTCCACAGCTTCCAAACTAAGCACCATCAGCTGGGCACTAAGAGAATATGGAAATCTCATATTCAAATTACCATATCCCATGCCTGGACTACAAGGCTTAAGGCCATCCACAAATGCAAATGCATGTAGTCCATCTCTGAGAGTCTCCAAAGTCTTAGCTATTCTAACACTGTTCAGAAAGTAAGTCTGGGTCCAAAGTCTCTTCCGATACAAAGTAAATGGCTAGCTATGAGAACCTGTAAAGTCAAAAGGGAGTTAGTATGCTTTCAAGATACATTGGTTCAAAATCAACACTCTCATTTTGATAACAGAATATTTAGAAAATATTCTCTTTTCTAAAAGGAAAAATAGAATAGCTAGGAAGGGGTGCTCAAAGCAAGATCAAACACCATAAAGGAAAAAATCCAAGCCTAAAGCTCAATGTCCAGCACATAGTGTCATACAGTGATTTCCATTGGACTACTGATTGCCAGCCACCTGACTATGGTCTTGATGATTGCAGTCCATACAGCCTCTGATTTAGGCTGGCTCCACAGCTTGAGTGATACTTCCATCAGCAGATATTCCATACGTCAGACACCTCCACCCGTCTTCACCTTCACAACTTCATGCATCACCATCTCAGAGGATGGTTCAAGGACTTTAAACCTGTCACACACTGCCTAGCCTCATAGACTTTCATGGAAATCTGTATGGAAGCTTCCCTAACCCATAACATTTGCATTCTGTGTGTCACATGAATTGTATGATTGTCTCCTGCCAGTTCCATCAACAGCAGGGCTCCTTAGACCGCAGTTGCATTAACATCTTGAGTGAATGAGAAGTATCATACTATCATACATGGGCATGTTTGAGCAGGTTCTCTGTTTTAAAGGTCAAGCCTTTCAAATAAATTCACTTTCTCATACCCTTAAGCCTATGATGGTTGAGTCTGGTTAGTTCCTCAGATGCCCTCCAGTGCCTTTCCTAATGCATGGTATGGTAATTGATTTCTTACTGATGCTAATTTTTTTTTTTAAAAAAACAAACCTTTCCCTAGCTTTTTTTTATATGGGCTTTTCTAATGAAATTGATAGTTTCTTGAATCTTTCCTCTATGCTTTTTTTTCCTAAATTTAGTGTAATAGTGAAAAAAGCTAAAAGACCTCATGGTTCTGCTTGAATGCTGGGATTCCTTGAAATTTGTTTAACAAACACAATCAATACACTACTTTTAAATGCAGAAACCCACAATTTTTAAAGGCATGGAGACAATGTGGCCACGTTCCTTGCCACAATTTAGCATGAGTGATAGCTAGACTACTTCCTAAGAGGCCTCTGACCTGAAAGCCTACAGACTTTAGGGCCAACACAAAATAATGAAAAAAAAAAAATGAACTATCTGATTTTGCTTTCAGCATTCTAAGTTTTTTTTCCCATTATAACATTTTAAAATTTTATTTTCTGGGTATAAAGACTTCTCCATTCAAAATGTAATGTTTTTCTCCTTTTTTTTCTTTTATAGAAAATAGATTTTTTTCCCTCACACTGTATATCCTAATTACAGTTTCCCTTCCTTCTACTTTTCTCAGTTCCTCCCCAACTCCACTCTATTTCTGTCTCTCATTAGAAAATAAACATGATTCTAAGGGGTAATGACAGGATAGGATAAGAAACTAGCATATTGAAGCTGGGCAGAGGTGGCGCACACCTTTAATCCCAGCACTTGGGAGGCAGAGCCAGGTGGATCCCTGTGAGACTGAGGCCAGCCTAGTCTACAGAGCAAGATCCAGGACAGCCTCCAAAACTACACAAAGAACTCTTTTTTGAAAACAAAACAAAATAGCATATTGAAATTGGCAAAAACAAACAGAAGGAAAGGGGAGCAAGTAGTTGGTTTTAATAGTGAGAATTTAGAGTCAACCTAGGAGGAGTGTCCCAGAGTATTTCCAGAGATGGTTGTCTGAAGGAGGAAGATCCACCTGCCAATTGAGAACTTCCAGCACAAGGCTGGAGGAAGCACAGGGTTTCTTGCCTATCTTAGCTTCTTTCTGAGAAGTATATCTTACTCACCATGGCTGCTATTCTCTGCTGACATAGACTCAGCTTCCTCACCCTTCCTACTGAGATGGAGCAACAGTGGTTCTTCAGGGGACTTCCAGGTCTCCAGCAGAGCTTGGGGACTTCTAACACGTCCACTGAAGTGGATTAAGCAGCTATTGTGTTCTTTGCCTTTTCTGTATGCAAATGGCTGTTGTTGAACTACTCAGTCCCCATGGAAACAGCAATCTTGTAAATCTCCTGGTATGATTCCTATGCATTCTATTGGTTCTGCTTCTCTAGAGCAAGCTACCTATTACGCTTCATAATACCAACTATTTCAGAAATTGTGGGAGAGTTGGGCTTTTCAAGGCCTATAGTAAAGAGTATTAATTAGTACATTCCATTTGTCAGTATTCTGAAATTTAGAGAAATAGACTTATCCCATCATGCTCTATTTCCATTCAGGTCATGAGAATACAGAAAAAAAAAAAATCAAAGTAGAGGATATATTACACGATAATGCAAGAAACTACCAATATGCTTTATGCCACAGACCATGAGCATAAAAGAATTGCAGTAAGGCTGTATATAAGGCTCACTGGTGGAGTGCCTGCCTAGCAGCATGAGACTCTGGGTTCAATACCTAGTGTGTCTAGGTGAGAATTTAAGTTCAGTAGCATCTACCATCATGAGTAAGTTTTTCAAATAAAAAGAGTCTATCATTTATTTATCTATCTATCTATTTATTTATTTACTTACTTACTTATTTGGTGAGTGTGTATTTGTGTGTGTATTTATTTGTGTATGTGCTCTCCTCCATAGAAGACTGTAGACAATAAAATTTTAAAATGTTATAATGGGAAAAAAACTTAGAATGCTGAAGGCAAAGTCTGATAGTTCTTTTTTTTTTTTTTTTTTTTTTATTTTTTTGTGTTGGCCCTAAAGTCTGTAGGCTTTCAGGTCAGAGGCCTCTTAGGAAGTAGTCTAGCTGTCACTTATGCTAAATTGTGGCAAGGAACATGGCCACATTGTCTCCATGCCTTTAAAAATTGTGGGTTTCTGCATTTAAAAGTAGTGTACTGATTGGGTTTGTTGTGAGCCTCCAACTCACCAACTTCCCCTTTAAGGAAGAGTCTCTCACTGAACTTAGAACTTGCCATTTCAGAAAGCAGGCTAGCTGCCAAGCCTAGAGGCCCTTCCTGCCTCATTTCTTCATGCTGGTTCATGCAGACAGACATGCCTCGTTTTCAGCTGTGTGGAAGAGATCTGTCCATCACACATGTTCAGCAAGCACTTCGGCCGACTGGACCTGCCCCTTACTCTGGTTTTTCTTACTTTATATATATAAAAAAAGCTAATGTGAAGCAAAGTAAAGCAAAATCATGAGCTTTTATAAAGGAATCACAGGCCCAATGCTGCTGTGAGATGAGCATATTTGGGGCATTTTTTTTTCAATTTCCATATAAAACTCCACTTCTGAGTTTCAAAGAAAAGAGTGAGTATCTGTATTCATCTCAATCTGAACGTTCAAGAACAGAAAACTGAGGTGCTTTGGGGAAGGAGTTTAGTTTTATGAGAAAACATGTTTATTAGATAAATGGTTTTATTTTCTCTAGAAATGATTGGTGAATCCAATGAATGTGATTTGACTATATGTTCCTTTTTCACAAAGTAATGAAAAAAGAAATCATAACCCAAAGAAATCTGGACATGCTATTAAAAGCATTTCCCAGTACATAGGATGGTAGATAGTAGTTTTCTGGAAACCTAAACCTTAATGTGACTTCAAAGAGCTTCCTGGTTCAGTGTAGATTGTAGAATGCTCTGTTTCCCAGGAGTTCCAGGGACTGATAATGGAAGGTGAGTATTAGGTGGTTTCACTGTTACATGAAGTCCCAGGCTCTGAAAGCAGGTTTTCTTTTACCATCATAAAAATTGTACTTTTAAATAAGCTCCTCTAAATCACAAAGAACATCAAACACAGTTGTGAAGACAAAAAAAAAAGGGGGGGGGGGGCGCTTTAAAAACAATGGAGACTCAAAAAAGTGTAATTTGAAGAAACACTAGTAAAAAAAAATGTTTCTGTTTCATCCCATTTAGAGTTCTCTTTTAAAATTCCCCTGTGAAACAGATCTTTTGCAATTCTACGACACAATGTCACTTAGTTCATTAACATCTCGAAGTCTTGTTCATAAAATCCAGTGGAAGAATCTGGCATGCTTCACTTAGACAGACGTGGGAGGCTAGACAGCACATGAGTTCAGAAGTAAGGGACTGTTACTTTGAAGCATGGGACATGGCTGCTTCGTATCCACTTGTTCCAACATCTCCAAATCTGACCTTGTACCCCACTTCTAAACTGTATGCAAGATGTGATAATCATATTAATACACATACATAATTTATGAATTTATATTACTGATGTAACAAGATCATAATAAATTTAGTACCTTAACAAATAGAAGTTATTATTTAACAGATCTGCAGGTCAGATGTCTCTTCTTACTTGCCAGTTCTGTGTTTCACATGACTGAGCATGGAAATGACCTGGCAGATTTTCTCTGAGTTTGAAATCTGAGCTAGTTACCCTCTTGAATGTTATTAGCACATAGCATCTACCAAAATACAAATAAACCTGTTACTCCCTTATCTGGTATCAGAGGCAGGAACCATATCCTTAAATACTATATATATGTGTCTGTGTGTGTGTGTGTGTGTGTATGTATACATATATTTACAGATATGTAAAATATCTGGAGTAATATCTACATAGAATAGGGTCTAAACAGTCTCCACCTTAAAGCTCTTTATTCAAATTCTGGTAATTAAGATGAAAAATACTGATTAACACATGATAAGAAAGAATTAGTAATTACATGTCTATAATCCCAACATTCAAGAGACAGAAACAGCAGGATTGTCACAAGTTCAAGACAAACCTATGTTTACTTAGTAAATTTCAAGCCAGTTAGGACTACATAGTGAGACTGTGTCTTGAATAAAATAGGGAAGTGATGAGCAAAAAGGCAGTGAGGAAAAGAACTGAGAATAATATTGCAATAAAGTTGTACTGCCAGTGAAAATGAAGTTTAGATTTAAATCTAAATATTTCATTTCCCACTGTAAATTTTCATGTTTTGATGTCTGTATGCATGAAGTTAGATAGACTCTAAAATAAGTAGTGTATTTATAAATAATTAAAAAATTATGTACGCTCACCCTCCAAAAAGATAAGTGTAAAAGGTATTACGCATAGGCACATTAAGGTGTGACTCTCTAAAGATAAAAAGAGCAAGCACATTGGTCTAAGTCAACTGCTTCTCGGATCCACAGCAAAATAGGTTAAACCTGACTGCAGCATTCTCCTTCAGACTGTTTTCTATCACACATAATCTGAGGAGAGCAAACCAGTATTTTATGCTGAAAGTTGTATCTAAAATAAGTAACTAGTTCAGTGTATCTTTAGAAGATTATCTAGTGTCAAAAAAGCAAGTTTCAGAGAGAATGTTTAATATTTTCATGGTTTTGTGTTTGATTCATCAGCTGATTGCCCAAAATAACAATGACATTCAAAAGCAGCTGCATATGTTAGTTTATGGCTTAATGTGTCTTTTTTGAGCCAATTAAAATCCACACCTAATGGAGATCTGAATGTTTGGTCCTCAGAATTTGCCAATAAAAATACATTCGATCACTGAGCATGGTGGGTTATTATAATGAGACAAAGTGATCGCCATGAGCAAACACAAGATACCATATGTAGACAGAACTGGGCATGCACAACACACAGCAAAATTACCCAATACATCTACTGAACATACCTGAGGCCATTAAAATGTGCTGTTAAAATTTCCACTATGATGCAAGAAAGTAAATTCTCTCATTTTTCATATTGGGTCGTCAGTGAAGAGTAAAGAGAAAATACAGAAGAAAAACATGGCCATACAAGGGAAAATATGGGGACAGAAGTTTTATGATTCAGAAATAATAATCATGTAAACAAAGTACACAACTTACTTCAAAAAAGAGAAGAGATATTAAGTTTTAAAATATCATAGCAGAAAGAAAAACCATGATATCATGGCTTTCATCCCTTATTACTTTCATGGAGTCAAAGATAATCAGTTACAAAAGCAACATGGCTGTCATCAAAATACAGCCCCTTGCCTTCTACTGTGTTGCTGAGTTTTTCATTATGTAAGTGCTATAGGTTGTATGGACTTTTTCAATGAGTTTTGGGATGGAAAAATATTGATATTCTTCCCTGGAAATTCTACAGATATTTCAAAGGAAAATATTTTATACTAATATATTTGGTAAAATACATTATTTGTTTAGTATTAAAAGGATTATTTTTCATTCTTTTTAAAGAATTATTTCTTTTGGTTTTGTATTTTTTATTATATTTGTATTTTAATTTTACATATCAGCCATGGGTTCCCCTGTCCTCCCCCTCTCACCCCTGCCCCCACTTTCCCCCCATCCCCTCTCCTCCATTCCCATCTCCTCCAGGGCCAAGACTCCCCTGGGGATTCAGCTCAGCCTGGTAGATTCAGTACAAGCAGGTCCAGTCCCCTCCTGCCAGGCTGAGCAAAAAGTTTCTTGAGATTATAATTATATAATTTCTGTGTTTTAACATTCCATTTCTGTGTATTCAATTTATTGTCTCACTAATGAGGAATTTTAATGGTGGTTTACTTGAAAGTCCCCAGAATCAGACCTTAGGGTGAAGTTTTGCATGTGAACTAATATAGTAAGATTAAAAACCTTGTAGTTGTAGATCAAGAAAACAGAAGAAACAATGCATGTGTGCAATATGGACATAAAAGAACAAAGGATTTTTTTAACCTCATCTATGGGGAAGAATTCCATGGACACCCTGTGAGAAATCTGAGCTTTCACATCTCTGTAGCATTCAGACACTGACCAGGCAACTCCAAGGAGAGTGTGACTTTCTATCTCTTCCCATTCATGAAAATGTAGGCCTCAGAAGCCCAAGGGATGTCTGTTTGAAGGCATTCATAAAAAGAGAGCACTAAATTGGGAGAGAGACATGTTGGGAGGTCCCAGAGCAAGCTGGAGGGTAGCAATAGGGAGTGGGGATGATTAAAATACATTACACACATATATGAAAATTTCAAAAAATAAAAAAGTATAATTAAATAGCAATAAGATAATAGTAACAAGTGAGCTAAAGGGATATGAGCAATGTCAAAGCATTGTGCCCTCTAGTCAGATATTGCTATCTCTCTTTCAAAGCTGATAAAACTGAGATTGAAAAATGGAATAAGATAACTATGTAATGTTATGTGTCGGCCTATAGTATTCCCTTTGTGCTGCCAGCTTACCCCCCTCCCCATCCCCACATATCTGCCAGCTTACCCCCCTCCCCACATATCTGCCAGCTTACCCCCTCCCCATCCCCACATATCTGCCAGCTTAGCCCCATCCCCATCCCCACATATCTGCCAGCTTACCCTCCCTCCCCACATATCTGCCAGCTTAGCCCCATCCCCATCCCCACATATCTGCCAGATTACCCCCCCACATATCTGCCAGCTTAGCCCCATCCCCATCCCCACATATCTGCCAGCTTACCCCCCTCCCCATCCCCACATATCTGCCAACTTAGCCCCCTCCCCATCCCCACATATCTGCCAGTTTACACCCCTCCCCATCCCCACATATCTGCCAGCTTACCCCCCTCCCCACATATCTGCCAGTTTACACCCCTCCCCATCCCCACATATCTGCCAGCTTACCCCCCTCCCCACATATCTGCCAGCTTACCCCCTCCCCATCCCCACATATCTGCCAGCTTACCCCCCTCCCCACATATCTGCCAGCTTACTCCCCATCCCCACATATCTGCCAGCTTAGCCCCCTCCCCACATATCTGCCAGCTTGTCCCCCCCATCCCCACATATCTGTCAGCTACTGATCTTACTCTCTCTACAGTTTTGGTCTTCCAGAATGTCATGTAGCCGAAATCACACAGTAAGTAGAATGTACAGCACACAGAGCACCCTCATGCACTTGCAGGTTTTAGTGAAAACATCCACACCGCTTCATCAGTTCTAACAAATGTACCACATTAATGCAAGATATTAATAATAATAGAGACACCATGAGTAGGAAATTAGGGTGCAAAAGATCTCTCTGGGCCAACAGTAAGCTTACAGCTGCTCTTAAAGTAGTCCATTTGTTAAAATAAAAGAGTAGTGTGGTTTGTACAAACTCATTGGTAAGTAAAGGAGTAAAGCAGAATACATGACCTTGCTATAGATCTC
Organism: Onychomys torridus; assembly: GCF_903995425.1. Lineage (NCBI taxonomy): Eukaryota > Metazoa > Chordata > Mammalia > Rodentia > Cricetidae > Onychomys > Onychomys torridus. The sequence continues at coordinate 79,763,372 of NC_050450.1, read as the reverse complement.
ACATTGGTCTTGCTGTTTTCACTATTGCATCACCTTATACGATGGCATGATTTCTATTAACAATTAGTGTATATTTCATAATAAAATGTGACCTTACAGTTGACAGAACCCCATATATTTCTGCTTTCATTGAATTTTCTTGTTTCTTTTACACTTTTGTATCCAATTAAGCCAGTGGTCACATACACAGAGGCTCTGGCAAATATAGTAAATCAATGAGTCAGGTCAGCTGTGGAGAGACAATAAAGAAGGGGACCCTCTGGGGAATGGCACCTGTCTAAAGGAGACAGTCATTTTTCAGCCTAGAATATTGTGGCCACAGGGATTTTTCCAAACACAGCAAAAAATCAGAATGTTTCATACATAGTCTCCCACTTTTATGTATTATCAACCCCAGATTCATAAAGTCTCCCATGCATCACACACATACACACACACACACACACACACACACACGCACACGCACACGCACACGCACACGCACATGCACACACACACACATGCACACACACACACACATACACACAGGGGAGGGGGATGGAGGGAGAGAGGGAATTGTGTGTGTGTGTGTGTGTGTGTGTGTGTGTGTGTGTGTGTGTGTGTGAAAGAGAGAGAGAGGTGGGGGGAGAGGGAGAGGGAGAGAAAGAGAGAGAGAGATGTTTTCATGGTAAGCAAACTCTCTGAAATAAGCCAGCAAGGCTGATGCAATTTATTTATTTATTTGTTTGTTTGTTTGTTTATTTATTTATTTATGTATTATTTTTGAGCTGAGGATCGAACCCAGGGCCTTGTGCTTGCTAGGCAAGCGCTCTACCACTGAGCTAAATCCCCATCCCCATGTCTTTCATCTAAAGCTATCCATACAAGTTAAGGGCTGGAAAGATAGCTGATAGAATGTTTGTCTTGAATGCATGAGACCTTGAGTTACATCCATAGCATTGCAATAAATAAATAAATAAATATTAAAAAATACTGCTTGAAACCATGACAATGTGCAGGTCTACTTATATGTTAAATAGCTTATGTCTTTAATGCTTTGGTTTGTGCTTGAGTTGTTGTTAGAAACATATATGCATACACACAGATACACAGTAGATAATATAGCTATGGTCTTTAGTTTGAGTTCCCTAAATAATCAAAGGCTTTTGTGAACTATAAATATTCAATTCAGTTATAAGAGATATATTATTTTCTAAAGTAAATAAGGACTTTTGATTTTGAGTCTTGTTCTAAATGTTTAATTTTCCATGGATTTATAACTGCTCTAAATATAAAGTCAACTTCTGATAGAAGACAAATCTGATTTTCTGTGAGTGTGGCTGATCATCTAACTCCAAGAATGACAGTGGAAGATCTCCACATTCCTTTCTATCAAAAATCTGTGAACAAATAGTAAACACATATTTTTTTCTATCACACGACATCATAATGAGATCTGGAAATTGTGAAGTAGGAACATATGATTGTAAAATCTTAATAGAATTATTTACATTATGAAACATCAAGGGTGCAATGATAAAAGGAAGGCTAACTTTTTAGGGTATATCAAATGTCATGTAGAATAGGACTAATCCATCCCCCTATGGTAGTATGAGGGAAAACAGACAATGTTGGCTGAGTCAGATAAAATCACAAGGAAAGCATTAAGAACCAAGGCAGAAGGAGAAATTCTAACCTAAGTGCTCAACTATTGAGATACACTGCTTGCAGAGCATCAGGTAAGAATTGATGGATCAGTACTGCAGCCATTAGAAACAGGCTGAATTCTCAGATTCTACACTCATTGAAAAATGACAAGGGTATGGCAGCAAGGAGGGAATTTAGCAAATGAGCACCTGTACTATTCAGTTGTCTGCATTTTCAGGATATGAACTTTCTATTTTGTTTCTCAAGTCTTCCAACATATTTAGCAAATAAATGGTCACCTCGAGGAGCCAGGGGAACTGTGCATGATGAAATCAGGAGCCATGCTGAGCCAGACAGCACTTCTTCACTGGCCCAGGGAAAGCTGGTCCTGCCTCTAGGTGGATACAGAAGCAAGAGAGCTGACCCTAACCCTCACGAGATAGCTGGCCCTTGTACTCTTGAGAGATGGACACACCCTTCGCCACAGGTGAGGAGAACAAGCCCTGATGTCATGGGCAAAGGGAAACTGGCTCTGCCCTCTCTTCTGAGGTGGGTGGTCCCAGTGGCCCAAACCAGTGACCAGCTCAGCTATCACCCAAGACCTTGTATTGACCCACCCTAACATCTAAATCATCTAGGACCTGCTGGAGCTTGAGAAGGGACTGGTCCTGTGAAACAATACCTGCAAGATCTCCATGAATCAGGATGTCCTAGGGATATCCCAGAGGAGTTCTGGTGATAATGGTGTACCAGAAACATGAGGCCTTGAACCAGACTAGTGACTCATTGCAATGAACATATGATAGTAAAACTGACTGGACAAAAGGGTACACTATGTGACACACCACTCTCAATGCCACCAGAACAAATGAAGAGGTGTTGGAGAGGCAGGAAAGAAGGAGAAGTGAGAGAGTTTGTTGTTTTTTGTTTTTCTTTCTTCTTTTTTTGGTTTGTTTTGTTCTTGCTTTTGTTTGTTTGCTGTCTTTCTTGCTTTGTCTTGTTTTGGTTTGATTTTTTTCTTTGAAGGGAGTGCTGCAGGGGTGAAGGGAGACTGGTAGGTGAGCAGAATTAGGTTGCATAATGTGAAATTCCCAAAAGAATCAATAAAGAAATTGCATTTGAAAACAACAACAAATATAATATAATCTGTTTATCGGTTCTCAGAAGTCAAATGAGAACTCAAATATCAAGCAAATCAACTCCCAATACTCATGTTCTCGGGTACATCACTAAGAAATTATGGGCACCAAAATGCAAACAATAATTTTTACATATATATATTAATTACAGTTAATAATATTAATTTTCTACTAAACATTACACAAGCAAGGAAATTATATTATTATTCATTTTAGTATGTCAAATGAAAAGAAAACGTGGAGTGAATGTGTATAAAGTACAATGACATATATGTGAGAAAATGTCATGAAGGAACACTAAAAAGAATTTGTAGATTATCATATTCACTGAAAGAATTTTAAAATACTGCCATATTTCTAAATTGCTACTTATAACAAAACATTTACATATCTCAAGTGCTTTCTGATTTTCTATTCATATTTCCCAAACATAGACAAGGACAGATCCCTTTAATTGTTGAGCATGCTTTAAATACATCTAATGTAACACATCATCTGCTAACTATTAGGGAGATACAATTAATTTCAAGTTATTAGCTAAATGCTGCATATATTCCTCAAACCTAAACATGTATAAACCAATGTGAGTTGAAAGTCTCAGGAAACACATGTGCTGAGGGAGAAGACAACCTCCAGTTTCAGAGATCATATAGACTTACAGATTATAGACCTAGGACTTTAAGGGAAGGATATATCACTGCTCAGATTGAGGTTGATAAGATAGGGGAGTAGAGAGTGATTATTTGCACAGTAGAAGTTGTTTTGGGCAGAAAAAACTAATATTTTTAGGTAAATATCAGAATTTTACATGCTTACATGAATATAGGTTGTGTAGAAAGAGACAGAACTGGATAAGACTGAAAAAGCAAAATGTGAAGAAAGCAATCAATGGTAATAGGATCCTCTGAATATTTAAAAGCGCTATGCTGATGCGGGAGGGGCTTTTTATTTTAAGAACCATTTTTTTCTAATAAAGCAAAGAGGACAGTTAGAGCAACATACAATCATAATGGGGAAGAGTGGAGGTGTCTTCCAAAGATGGTGAATGTTTCCAGAGGAAATATATCAGCAAATGCCTTTTACAATCTCTTTATGGAAGCCAATAATATCAGGGAAATATAAAAGAACACAGAGACATAATTTAAATTTTATACACTTGATATGAGCTTTAGGTTTATATGCACAAAGACTTGATGCTCAACACAGAGGACAGGAATCTACCTCTCACTATGCTGTCTTCTTCTAAAATTGCAAACATCCACATGATCTCATTCAGTAGAAAATTTCCATCCATGCATTGCCTGCAGAAGCTATCCATATTTTTTGCATTTGTTTATTCAATTTTCCATGAGCTTAATCTGAATAGCTATCTAATTTATTCTCTGAGGATAGAGCAAAACAGCTTGTCTCCTTTCTTAAAAAAAAAGTAGACTGAATTATTTATTTCTAACTTCTTATGAAGCTTATGAAATGCAAGATGAAAGGTCAAGATTAATTATGAAAAATTGTGTGAATTCCAACAGAAGAAATATATGTTAATTGGCAAAGGATATACACTGTAGCTCTTACCCTATTGATATTCAGCAAAACTTGATGAGACCAAAAATGTCTTATTTTTAACAAGTTGTATGTTGTGATAATGATGATGTTAATGTTGAAATGCCTACAATTTTTGAACAACGTGTCTCCTCACAAGTAGTTCTCATGGGCATTTGTGCTTCCCTTTTTTGGTAAAAAAGTAAGACATGATCATTTGGTATTGGATAATCAATCATTGTGCTCTTCCCCTGGGAAAACTATTTCTCCTGCTCTCAGCATTCTTTAGTTGCAGATAGTTAACTGTTATCTTGAATCTTTTTTTAGATTTAATTGCTTTTCTTTTCTTTTTTTTTCTTTCTCTAGGTTTTTGACACAAGCATCTACATTGCTGATTTGGGATTTTTTTTTAATCTTAAATGTATTAATTGTTTAAAATATCTCTCCTATAACTGCTTTAACCACATCCTACAAAGGTTCAGGTTTTACATTGTTACTTTATTTAGTTCAGTGTATTTTTGTTCTTCTTTATAAAAGTGTGTGTGTGCATTAGGGCCTGCACACATGCATGCACAGACTCTTACATGCCATAGAGCTGTGCACCTGTGGAGGTCAGAGGACAAGTCTTTGGGATTTATCCTCTTCTTCGGATCTAGGGACCCAAATCTATTTTCAGGTCTGCTCTGTGGCACCTCTACCCACTGAGCCACCTACCTTGCTCTTTTGTTCTTTTTTCTTCTTCTTCTTTTTTTTTTTTTTTTTTTTTTGAGCTGAGGAGCTAACCCAGGGTCTTGCACTTGCTAGGCAAGCACTCTACCACTGAACTAAATCCCCAACCCTCTTTTGTTCTTTTTGGGACTCTAATTTGACCCATGCTTTTCTTTTTTTCTTTTCTTCCTTTCTTCTCTCCTCTCTTATTCTTGCCTCTCCTCTCCTCTCCTCTTCTCTTCTTTTGCTCTTTTCTTTTCTTTTTGCTTGTGCTAACATGAACTCTGGGCCTTGCCCATGCTAAACAAGCACTTTAACTGTGAACCAAATCCCTAGCTTTTGGTATTCTGAGAAAAGTTCTTACTATGTCACAGGGAATGTGACAAACTCGCAATGATGTCGAACCCAGCACTGTCCTTCCTCTGTCTCCTGGGAGCTAAGATTGCAGCACCATACTTTTTACAGACTAAAGATTCTTAAACATGTACTGCTTAGATTCTAAATGTCTCCTGTTTTAATTGTTGTTCTGGTTCTAATCTGACATCTTGGCCGTCATGGTGCTCTGAAAATAACTATCAAGTTCTTTTTTTCTTTTTGGTGTACGTATGATATGTGGGTAAACATGTATGTGTTTTGTGTGGCTAGAAGTTAGATGACAATGGTGGGTACTGGTCCTCCCTTTCCCCATTGCTAGTTTGCTGTGGCATGTGCCAGGCTAGCTGGCCCGAAGCTTTCAGAGTTTTCTGTCCCGATTTCATATCCCCCCTTAGGATTAGAGATGCTAAAGATGTGTGCTCTCATACCCCCTTTTACCAGAATTCTAGGAATCTCAACTTGGACCTCACACTTTTGTGACAAGCTTTCACCACCAGGCCATCTTTCCTGCACCCTATCAGATTTGGCTGATTATAGTCTTGTTGAGTAATAATTATATCTCTGTTGACCTTCCGGGTTTTTGTTTTTTGTTTGGTTTTTTTTTTTTTTTTTTTTTTTTAACAAACTGTTGAAAAACTAATATTGAAATTTCCAACTCTATGGATTTGTCCCTTAGTTTTAGAGGTATCACTTCTGCCTTAAATATTTTGCAACTATTCATAGATCTACATTTAGAATTTCCATGTCTTCATGATAAATCAGCTTATTTGTCATTATTCATGCCTATCTTTATCTCCAGTCTTTGCTCTGAAGTCGACTTCATCTGACATCATAGATACTTGTCCTTTTTGTTATAATTTATATAATGTGGTTAAAGCTCAGAATCTTAGAGTCCCATAACTATAGATTCAGCCAAACACTTCACAAATACTTGAAAAGTAAAACTGTACTGTCACAGATTATAAATCGTCAATATTCCCCCAAGCAATGCAGTGTGACAACATTTATATAGCATTTGCATAGAATTATTATAAATAACTTAGAGGTGATTAAAGTGTATGGTAGTGTGCATAAAGGTTATACAACATATAGCCTTTATATATGACTATAACAGGGGCTTGGGGATCCATGGACTTCAGTTTCTACAGGAATTCTCAGAAACAAGCTTTCAAAGATCTTGAAGAATGACATGCCTTTGTATACACTTTTAATTTCAGTCTTTCTTCGTTACTATATGTGAAGTTTTGCATAGTTTTGTATAGAATCCAGAGTAAAATAGTTTTTAATAAAACCTACTTTTATTTTTCACTTGGAGATCTTCCAGGTTTTAAAATTTCTCCTATAATTGAATTCATTTTTTTTATATTAGGGAAGTCTTGATTTAGTCACACACTACTTTTGTTGTTATTACTCTTGTGATTGTTTTGAGACATGGCCTTACTTTGTCACCATGCTGACCCAGATCTCTCTAGTATACCAGACTAGCCTTGAACTTGCAAAGATAATCCTTCCTCTTCTTCCTGCACACTGAGATTAACAGTGTGTGCCATAATTCCCCACAACAAAATTTAATTAGTAAACTCCCAGGTAGAATTGCAGTTTCCTCACTCAGCCTGGATGAGACTGCTCAATATTTGCCAGGAATAGATTTGCCAGCTCCTATGACGGACTTCATTGTAGACAAATGTCTAAACAGTCTTAGTAAATAAGAAACACAGAGCCAAATACAGGGTTAAAAGCCAAAGAGATCAAAGAAATAGTGAATAGCCAGGACTAGCTTCAGCTTACCACCTCACCATCACTTCCCCAGAGAGAACTTATTCCCATCTAACCCATGTTTTCATTGCCTTCCTGTTCTGCCTTCTCATTGGCTCTAAGTCTAGCCACATCACTTCCTCATCATTGCCTGTCTATACAGACCTCCAGGTCTCTATGGTTGGTACTGGGATTAAAGGCTTGTGTCACCATGCTTGGCTGTGTCCTTAACCACACAGAGACTCCGCTTGCCATGTGATCAGACTAAGGGTGTGGGCTACCACAGCCTGACTTCCTGTTTATGGCTTTGTTATGACCTTTGATCTCCAGGCAAACTTTATTAACATGCAAATAAAATCACATTTCAGCACAATTACAATATCACCACACTTCATTGGTCATAAAAGTTAGTATATCTTTATTGACACTCAGCTCTGGTGATATTTCCTAGTTTCCACCGGGAGTCTTCTGACAATTTTTCAGTGGACAAGATGAATGCCATCTTGTGACTGTCAGGTTGGCTTGAAGTCTAGGTCTCCATGTATGTTCTCAACTGTTGTTGTGTGAATATGTATGTGTTTGTTTAAGAGGAACACAAATCCATCCTTGTGTGTCCTGTTCTGACACCATCTGCTCAGTGTTGATGGCATGTCTTATCACAGTTTCACAAAGATAACAGGGTGGGCATCCACTTAGCTATGAGGAGTGTCAGCAAGCAGACATGTTAGTAGAGAATGAAGTTACTTGGTAAATGTCATATTGGTAGATTATCCTTTTATTACTCCACTTTTAACTTAAGAGAGGACATTTATATGGGGGATTTTTGTGTTTGAGCCCTTTGTCATATGCAGCAACTTCAACTCTAATATATGTAGGTTAATGTGAACCAGTACAAAAGACTAGGTAACTAGCACTGTGTTGTTCTTGGATCTCAAAATCTCTTTTTTCTCTGCCCTATTCCCTCCACCATTCAGGGAACCTCATGTTTTATTTGGGTTTGTTTGCATGTAGTAAATAGAAAAACAAAATGTTTCTGTTTCGTTTCCCTAGATTGCAGAGTTGTTAGAAATTTTAAAATTGTAAATGCAGAATTTATATCCTAAGATACCTACATTTAATCAGTAAGGAGCACAATACATGAAGTGCTCACAGGGACCTGAGTTCAAATCCCAAGCACCATGTAACAGGCTTGTAACATCAGTTTGGGGATAAGGGTGAGACAAGAAGATCCAAGGGCTTCAGTAGTCAATCAGTATAACTGAAAGAGTAAGCTCTATGTCAAATAAAATATCATGTCTCAAAAAATAAAATACAGTAGAAAGCAATAGAAGAAGATGGTTGATCTTCCTCTAAGGTAAGCACACCCACATATACACATATACATGTGTGCACATGAGTAAACACACACACACACACAAAAAAAAAAAAAACAAAAAAAAACAAAAACAAAAAAAAACCAAAAAAAAACCACCAGAGTGTGACCTTAGGACTCATGCTTCTAAACAAGGTGTTTCTCACATATCTCTGTAATGTAATGTATAATAACTATGTGTATGTGTGCATCTATGTAAATATATATATATATATATATATATATATATATATATATATATATATATATATATATATATATATATATAATTGTATTTCTATAAATTTATTGGTTTTAGTCCCAGGTTTTTGAGTCCTAACTTCCACGTTACTACTTAGAAAGCTAGAATAGTATGGTTATAGTGTTTGGTCTTGTGTCCTTGGCTCCTGAATCTGCTTCAGTGTGCTGAAGTTGAAAGGCAGACTTTTCTTATAATGTTGGGGAGCTTCAGGGTTCAGAAGGCAAAGGTCTACTCTCTCATCTTTCCCTGACTTCCTTTCATCTGCTCCTTTTCCTCCAAAATATAATCCATAGAAACTGGAATTTATATTTCCTCAGGCCCATCATACATGCTATTGTTCCCTCACCTCTCTGTCTTGGAGCAACTTTTAACAAATACTCTGACCTATCTTGTCTGGTAGTAGATCATAAGACCTTCAATTCAGAGGTAGTCTTGCCACGGGGGACATACTGCTGTACAGATGAAGCAAGAAGAATCTGAACAGACAGGCTTGCTAAGTATTGCTACTGAAGCTATTAATGTTGGTTATGTTCTTTCTATCTAGCTGGACTCCTCAACAGTTGTCTGCTTGGCATGTCTACTATGTTTATGCAACAATTCTCCCACAAAGTAGAAGAGGCGAATTCAGAAAGCTTCAGGACAGTTGAAGTTGGAGAGTGTTGATCAATAACAAAGCCACTGACTTGGGGGGGATGAGGCATCTCAAATACTGAAGGGCAAAAGAGGTAGAAGCTGCTATATTTGAGATCCTTTAAACATATATACTATATGTGTATGTGAGTGTGTAGATGTAGACATAAATATATGTGTATAAAAGTTTTAGCTGGGCAGTGGGGGCACACGCCAATCCCAGCACTCGGGAGGCAGAGCCAGGTGGATCTCTGTGAGTTCAAGGCCAGCCTGGCCTACCAAGTAAGCTCTAGGAAAGGCAAAAAGCTACACAGAGAAACCCTGTCTCAAAAAACAAAACAAAACAAAAAGTTTTAAATATCTTTTATAACAAGTGACAAACATGATTTTTAATTGAATTAATTTTTATCACCACATTTCCCCCAAGAGCCACCCCTATTTCCTATCCACCTTGTATTGTGTCTTCCTTTCAAGCACCAAGTTCAGTTTGTGTTGCCCATGTGCTTGGATATGTGGTCTTTCCCAAGAGTGTAGTTGATCCACCAGGGATCACACCATTAAAGAAAAACAACTTTCCCTTTCCCTGAAGATAAGCATTCCCAATAATCCCTCAGCCAGAGTAGAAACTTCATGCCCACCTTCCCCCTCCATGCTTGAATTTTTTCTGGTTTGAGCTTTCCCAGAATTCATGCATGCTGCCATAGCTGTTGTGAATTAACATATGTAAACTCTCTGCTGTGTCCACAAAACACTATTTCCTCAAAGTAATTCACCACTTCTGGCTTTTACAGTCTCCCTTCTCCATCTACTTCTGCAATGATCCTTGAACTTTGGCAGGATAATATCTGATACAGACATTTCTCTTTCTTATTCTCTGTACCTTGACTGATTGTGAGTCTCTGTGTTAACTTCTTCCATTTACGTAAAAAAGTGTTCTGATGAGGATTGAGAGATGCACTAATCTATGGATACAATAGTAAGTCATTAGAAATTCATTTAATACAATGTCCATTTAGGATAATAATATAAATAGGCTCCATCTTGCGGTTGGGTATTGAGGATTATTTTGTTCTTGATTACGATGCATCACACCTTCCAGCACTATGAAAAGTAGCCAGAAGTGATGAAGCTTCTAGGTGAATAGTAGTTTGATCTCTCCATGTTCTGTGACTCAAACATATGGCATCTTCAACGGTAGTATCATAGCATTACCTTAAGTTATACGAGCCACTACAGCAAATCAATCAAGTGTGAAAGGGGGAATTCCAATTTCATCTGTTAGAGGTAAGAGTTTCCAAAGATCTAGATTTTCCTCTGGGCCTGGAGTTTGGCCATATGGTGTACACTGAGTCCTCAACCCCTGTTAAAGCTCATAGGTTGTCTTAGGTTGCATTTTGGGATACTGTCTCACTTGATGTTGTTTCTGAGTAGAAGACATCTGAACTAAGCTGAGTTCAAGAATTTTCAGTTGGATCCTACTGCAAAACTGATTACTTGCCCCCTATTAAGTAGAAATTTTCACACATTTTGATACCACCGAAGTGATCTTTGTTGTGACTGTATAGTGGGATAAACTGTTTGTTTTCTCTTGATAGCCCCTGAACAGCATGGTTGAGAACCATTCAGACCAAATATCTTATCCTGTGTCTAGAGAGAGAACATGCAATCTCACCATAGCTATTTGTTTTCAAGCAGGATTGCAGGCCTCACTCATTAATCATTCTTTACAAGTGAAGTCAGAAAAAACATAAAATTCATTATAGCTTGGATATTTTTAGTTTCTATCATTATATGGGGTATTTTCTTTTAATTCACTATTTGGGATAGTTTGTAATTCCATAAAAGCCAATTTAAAGATAAGAAGTACCCTATTCAGTCACCAGTTTGCTACTTCCAGGATAACTGCATGCATTCTCATCAACTACCAGCCTATTCTTTTCTTGGTATTCCCATGCTGACTTTCCAACTACAGAATTCCACACCTGAAGAATCCAGTAACTTCTGCTAATGTGGTAGCCACTATCAGGTTATTCTTCAATGGTCTTATGCACTGGCTATTGGAAGTTCCTTATAAAGTACCACGCACAAAACAGGTGAATAGAAAATTTTCAATGCCTACCATTTGCTTATTGGATCAACCCAGTTTCCTAATTCAGAATAATCTCCAACTATTCAATAGCTAACTTCATCTTCTAAATGGACAGTCTAATCCTGATAATATCAGTGTGCCTGACAGGTCTTGCATTTCCTTGCTGATTTATGTGTCTTCAGTTTTAACTGTAACTGTATTCTAAGTATCAACTTATGGATGACTTCCTTGGTGAACTCCACAAACAACTGACATTTTACTTTGTGTGCATAAAACAAATAAATAGACTTTAGCAATGACTTTACTGATAGGTTTAATGTGTTATTTTATTTGTGACATTTTTCTCCCAGATATATTTTATAATCCATGAAAGCAAATATGTTTTATACAGCAAGCACACCTCCAATCATATAGATATGTTTACATATAGGTATGTTCCTTAAGAAATTGCTGAAAGGGCTAGAGAGTTGGCTCAGTGGTTAGGAGAACTTGTTTTTGCAGTTAGCCTAAGTTTAACTCCCAGCATCCACATTGTGACTCTGTAATTCCAGACCTCTGGAATCCAGTGCCCTCTTCTGACCTCTAATGGCACATACATTGTGCACATACATACATACAAGCAAAACACTCATACTCATAAAATAATAAAATAAATAAATCTAATAAAAATTGAAGAAATTGTTAAGATTTAGATTTATTATTTAATTTATACACAAATATACAAATATAAATATGTCTATGTATGATATATAGTTACAAAGAATAGCAACATGTCTAGAATGAAGGAATAAATACATATAATGTATATGAACAGAAAGAAAATATAACTAATTAAATATACCCTGTATAGGAAACCCAATAATGTCTTAATATTTAGGCAACTTTACCAGTTATATTTTCCTTTCTAAAGTCAATTTTGAAAACTGTAACTCTATTATCCCTCAGAAAAGAGAAAATTCAAGAGTCCACTTTATAAGTTCTTTTTTTTTTTTCTTCAAATGACCCAACTGTGTAAATGTTTCTTTGCTCATAGGTTAGGAAGTGCAGAATTTTTATTTTTCTCGTGGGCTAAATTCTCTTAGGTATGATAATCATCGTCTCCCTTTTATTGATGTTATGATAAGCAGCCCAATTTACTACGCTTTCTCCAAATATGTCACGTTATCACCTGAGGCACTGTACCTTCCCATTGTTGAAACTGCTGACCTCATTCCACCTGTTTATGAGGACCATGAGGATATTCCAAACTCTGCCATTGTGAGAAATAGTTTAGATAACTAACTTGCTTAGACTGCAGGATGGAAATGTAGAAAAGTTACATGTATTTTATATAAACTCTAGGAGAATGAAGTACTAAAGCCTATGGCCAATCAGGAGACTTCTTGGGCAGAAGCCTAATCATCTAAATGCTTTTTTCAGAAGTATTAGTAAATCATTGACTTTGAGCAAGCATATTCAAATTTTTATCATAAAACACTTAAACATTTCTCATAGTGAGCTCAGTAACATTTTAGTATTAAATAACCAAACAATATATCCTTGTACTACTTAATTTTATTTTTTTCTCTATTGAATGAACCCAATTCCCTGGATACTTATTCAGGTTGTTTGCCTGAATATCTCATAAATGATTTAATGGGTTCATTGACTGTGCTCTTTGCTAATGTCCATTTTTGCTCCTATGGAGAATATAACACAACCTATGCTTGTTAGCTACTATGAAGAATGAAAGACAAGTGTTCTCTATGTCCTTATAAAATACCATAAGAAATGAAGCAAAATAAAGGATATGTTGAATTAGACAAAAAGAATTTGGAGTGAATTGGTAAAATCTTATTTTTCCCTATGTAAACTCTATTGAAATTGTGAGACATATAATAAAATTAATAAAATGTACAACCACATATAAAAACAGAAATTGTGGTAAAAAATCCCAGAAAGATGTTTACAGACTTGGGAGCCTTTAAACAAAAGGAGAATCTATGGAAAATAATTCAAGAAAGCAGTGGCTTTGCATGAGATCAATATAGAAATTATCTTGCCTAGACCACAATAATACTCAAACATTTTTATAGCAATTGCATTACAATAATTTTCAGACTTTCAAAGGATTACAACATTTAAAAGAATAACATATCTAGGAAAACGTTCAAGAAAAAAACAAATAAGAAACCTACCATAAAAATGATTAAAAAAATTAAAGAATATAGAAGGCAATCTTCATGGAGATATTTATACTATTTGTTAGTGAGACAATTCACTATTATGAGGACCAATTTTAACAAATGAGTTATTAACATAATTGCAACCTCTGTGAAAGTATAGAAGTATTGTAAGTATAATTTGGCAAGCGAGTTGTAACCTTCATATTGCAGAATATGCCAGCAAAAATGATGCCCCCCCCAACTCCTATGATGAGCATATACTTATGAAACACGGTCATTTGATTCTAATTCAGAAACAGACATTTAAACCAGTAGTTCAAAAGAAAGAGTCCAGAATGAGATCCCTGATTATGTGACAATTTAGCCTTTCCTACCAATGAAACCAACAAAGAACAAATATTTAAATATTGTCAGAACAAGTGTCTATAATAAAGCGATGTGTAGGTTAAGTTAGATTAACATGAAATACTTTTTATGAACAAATCTGAGACACATTTGATATGTATGGCATTACTGTTAAATTTATAACAAGACATACTGAAAATAACTAATGTTGCTGTGGCATAATGACATCCCTGTGAGTAGTTCCCTGATCTGGATAGGATCCTGCTTACAATCCAGTGACACCCATTCTACTTCCAAGGGTCACAACGCATTTACTAATCTATCAGCCATTTGTGGGTCTTTTCCATATTCTTGAGTTAAGCTACATTTACTAAAGAGGATATAACCTGATGCCTAATACAGGAAGATAGCCAAGGTAGGATTTGTCACAAAAGACACACTCATCAGACATATCAGACCTTCATTGTTATGTGACTTCTTATCACCTGCTGCATTGAACCATCTACTGTCACTTTAGCAGAGGAGGTCTTTGTCACATATCACATGACAAAAGGCAGCCTTAGTGATTTGCTCCCACAGTCGCCCTTCAGCCTTAGAATTATCAGCCTCAGTAGAATAACTTTTTTCCCCATTGCAGGATCCAGGTAACATTCCTTGCCAATTTGTTTTTGCTGCTGTCCCTCTCTGTTCAGACACCAATGGTTCTGAATGACTTTTCCTGAGGAAAGCTAATCCACCTTGGCTAATAATGAATCTATGGAGCTTACTCACAGGAATGTGGATGATGCAACCCAATCATCAGAAAGCTAACTTCGATACCTCATGGGAGCTACATTCCTGAAGTTCCATGTATAAATTGCAATTAGCTCCAGCTGGTAGAGTGCCCTCTTCCCATCAATTGCTTGTTGCCTTTGTAACTTTAAGGATGTACCATATGATCTCTAAATCTAACTTTCCAAGGCTTCAAAGTTTCTTTAGCTTCTTCAAACATTCCTTCAAGAAAGGAATGCTCCAATTTAATAGAAATCACCATACCACTCTGGGGCTTGGAAATCAGCAAAACATCTTTCTCCTTTGTTGGCTAGTCCAGGGTTTGACTCTGGCAGAAAGAAATGGAGATACACTCTAAAGTTAAGGGCTCAAAAAGAAACATTTCCTCTTCTTTCATCCCATTTCAGATAGTGTCACTGCATTCTGATAGCACCTTCATTCTGATCATGTTATCTCACTCTGACTCTAGCAATTCTTCATAGAAGCAAAAAGTTTAACCAGGTGAAATATGTCTTTCCCTTAAGCTCACAGAACAGGTCCTTACCGAGGCTGCTCCACTGCACCAGCTCCCACTGGGGCTTTCTTCCTTACAGGTGTGTGACTGACTCATTAGGTACCTCCTTCACTGCTAAGGAGGCAGCCCAGGTGCACAAAAACCTCTTCTCAGATTAGGTTCCACTTCACTTGAGCCCCTCCTCCTCCAGAATACTAAATTTAAACATTTCTAATCATTTTTATCTTTATTCAAAAGCCTGATAATGCTAGGATATTGCACTAGAAGATCCTGTTTCCTTTTCTAATACTGGGTTAACAGTTTTCTACCTGCCCAAACAACACATATATGGTTTCTGTCTAGCAACTCTTACTAATACAAAAAGTAGTAGAGAACTAAATTTGGTCTTGAATTATTCTTTACAAATCATCTTCTCTAAATCAGGCAAGAAACTATTTAGATTGGTCATTTTGACAATTCATTGAGTCAACATCTGTTGGATCCCTCTAATGTGTCAGGACCTGCCTCACAGGCAGGGGGATACAAAAAAGCAGGAGAATGAGTTTGGCTCTCCAAAGAGGAGAAAGGGTAAAGCAAACATGTAATTGCAGTCACAGTACTGCAAGTGCTGTAATAAAAGACAGAAGGACAGAACACATTGGGAAAGAGAGATATTCAAGGACCTGAGGACTGGTTTCATCTTAATGCGAAGACCATGCAGACACTGTTCAGACACCTGGAAGAAAGGACTGTACTCAGGGAAACATAAGATGGCTTGGTATTGGTTAAACTGATGATGGTGCAGACTGCAGTGGAAAGGTGGGATGATGTTTGAAATCAGAGAACTTTCTCCCTGGAGTTTAAATTTCACCTCTGTACTATACACCTTTAAAAAATAATTCACCACAATCATGGATAAATAGAGAGAATTCAAACAAATGTCTGGTTTCTCTTGAGATATCAGCCTGTCTGCCTGCATTGGGCTCCCATTCTGTATTTTGAACAGTGGCTAGAGTTGAGTTATGACTTCCCTTTTTTTGATGAAGCTCACTCTTTTGGGGGACCAAAATTCACTTGTATATTTTATAAAATTACTCACCTGGCTACCTTCAGTATGCATGTATGACCTACTGTCATAGGCAGGAAATATTTAACAAGGGAATTTCATGGCTAAATCTTTAGTTTATAAAAATGACTTGAGGCAATACATTACAGGGTCTAGATAAGAGCCGGGGAGCAGGCTGGATGGTGGGACTAGCAAGGCAACAATGAAGCCTAGAGCCTTTAAGGAGGCAATGGCAATGGAGTACAAATAACTGGAGCCAATGACTTTAACAGCACACCAAAGTTTTAGGATATGAGAAATGGGGTTTGGGACATAACTCAAGGGAACAAGCACTTGACACACAGAGAGACAAGGGAATTTTGATTCCCCAGTACTCACCTTTAAAAACGTATCCTGTAGTGTGAATCTGCAACTCCACTGCTCTTGTGGAGAAATGGGAGACAGAGAAGGAGAAACCCCAGGAGCTACTGGCCAGCTGGACTTCTATAAGCAGCAGTGAACAACAGGCCCTGACCCCAAAACAAGGTGAGAGACACCAACACTGGAGGTTGTCCTCTGACCTCCACACACAGGCCATGGCACATGCACAGCCATACTCTCCCTCCCCCTCTTTCTCCATGATCCACACACACACACACACACACACACACACACACACACACACACACACATACACACGCACACATATATCAATATATCATTCACACACATAAGGAATTTTTAAATCAGGAAGAAGACAAGGGCTTTGAAGGGGACTACGTTTGCTTCTCTGTTGCTGTGGTAAACAAAGATCTGAATAAACGTAAAAAAAATACATTTTTGTTGTTGTTTGTTTCTGTTTGCTTGTCTTACACTTTCACACCATTGTCTATTATTAACAAAAGTCAGGGTAGGAACTCAAAATGGAACCTGGAGACCTGTAAAGTGATTTCACTGGCCACCAGCTAATAAATAGAGACTCATTATTGATAAAAGCTTGGCTTATAGCTTAGACTTGTTCCTAACTGATTCTTATGACTTAAATTAACCCATTTATATTAATCTGTGTTCTATCATTGAGTGTTACTTCTCTTTGATCTTGCACCTCCTGTTCTTCCCCATTTCTCCTGGCATGCTGAGTACCTAGATTCTTCTCTTCCATCCTCTCCTTGGATATTCCACCTGTATCTCCTACCTAGTTATTTGATGTTCAGCTTTTTATTACACCAATCACAGCAAATACATCTTCATACAGTGTGCAAATATACCACAGTATTTCCCCATTTTGGTCTAAATAAAAAGAAAAGATTTGAACCCTAACATAGTAAAACTATATGCAATAAGAACAATTATCAAGTAAGAATCACATTCACAATGTTTAGTCTTTATGTATTTAGAAAATTTGGATAGTACTGTAAAGAATTATCTGGGAAGCAAATGTGTTATTACTCTCACAGGACACGATAGTATAGTGAAAGATACCTATACACCCCACAAAGAACTGAAAGAGCATGCTAGACTGTTCCATAGAAGAACACTTTTAGGAGAGAAGACTACAAGTCACAACTGGCAGACAAACAATTGGTTCAATAAGGAAGACTAATTCCCAACAAATTGTCAGCAGCATGCTGTGTCATTTACCCGATTAGGAATTCAGTTTGCTCTATTTTTTTCCATGGTTGTCTAGTGTGTAAAATACTGTTTCTTAAGAACTTGAAAACAATAAACTATATGATATGTTAGAAACTTCACAAAGTGACTTTGTATTTCCAAATTTGTATTCATAGGTCCTATGCTCATATTAAATAAAATAATTATGTTATGTAATGTCTCTTGGCATTTTTTAATTATTTTTTAATTAACAGGATAGTCAGAATGTTGGCTGCACTTTGTTAGTATGTGATTATTAATGTGATCAGATGTATTATGTTGCAATTATTTTTAAAATCACCTTAGAGGGGTATTTTAGAATTATTTCAATGTTGTTATAATTTCACAGTATAAAAATGAACAGAGAATAGAATTTTACAGATGAGAAGACTCAAAGGAAATAGAAACCCAGAGATCTTAAATTTGCATCCCATTTACACAAAGGGCTTGTCACAGAATTAGACCTAGCACCTATCTCCATTCTGATGCAGGTGGCTAAGGAATGGTGGTCTCATTGCACCTTCTGTTCAAATTCACACCTATGTAACTGATTGGTTCTTTGATTGTATGACTCAAAGCCCTGCCTCTAGGTCTCACCAAATAGTTCTTCTCCATTTTCCTGCTTGTCAGTGTCTATCCCTCCTATGCTTGCTTTGCTGCTGCCTCCTAAACCTGTCCCTCACACTGGGTTGGTAGTATTTACATCCAGGCTCCTAACTTGTGTTTGTTCAAGCTAGCTATAATAGCTTCGTTTTTAAACAACAGGTTCCCTCTCAAGACTGCACTGCTCTCCTGCCTCCTGAATCATATGGAGTAAGAAAGTGGAGTTGCTTCACACTGCTAACCTATCCATGGGTAAAATCAGTATGTCACAAAAACCTGCTATTGGATTTGAGACTTGTGAGAGCCATGGGATTTTCCTGAGAACAGGACTGTTTCTTTCTTTTCAACAGGGTTGCCTAGCTTGTTCGTTAAATGAGGTTGCTACTTCACTTCCAACCCACATGAAATGTCCAAAGTTGAATTACTTGACAAATCCTGTGAGCATCTACTAGATGACAAGTCTTGTAAGTCGCATGTGAGAAAAACATTAACTATAAATCTTCATGGTGTCAAGTATATTTAGGAGACTTAATTACATAGTAAAATCTCTATTTATTGATACTAATGCCAGTTTTATTCAAATAATACAATGTATTCCTGGAGATTTCTTCCAATTATCTATAAGAAAACATTTTAAATGTTAGCTTGATCAGATTCCCCATCTGTCTTAGTTAGGGCTTTCATTATTGTTATAAAATAGCATAGCCAAAAGCAACTTGAGGAGGAAAGAGTTTATTTTCTCCTAAAATTCTCAGGTCACACTATCACTGAGTAAAGTCAGAAAGGAACTGAAGGTGGGAATCAGGAGGCAGGAGCAAAGACAGAAGCCATGGAAGATGCTGCTTACTGGCTTTCTCCTCCTGGCTTGCTCATCCTGGTTTCATATACAATTCAGGGCCACCTGGCCATTGTTGTCACTGCCTAGAGCAATCATTCATCAATAAAACGCTTTGTAGACTTGCTATAGGCCAATCTTACAGAAGTTTTGTCAATGGATAGTCTCTCTGTTCAGATAAACCCAGGTAACAAAAAACAACAACAAAAAACAAAACAAACAAACAAAAAACACAAATAAGCAAAGTGCCATACTTCTATAGAAGATGACATTTAGTAAAGAGATGCCTGGTTAAAGATTCAGAAAATGTAGACTAAACATGTTAGAATCGGGAAGTGATCCCTATATACTTGAGAATTTTCCAAAGAAATAAAATATCACAGCTTTTATTTAGCAAGTTATTTATAAAATATGTAAAAGAAGGAAAATAATGAAATGTGACACAGCTCTTACAGGAGATGTTAAACTTATGGATTGATGCATGGGTATGCCATGAACACACATATACACCCACCCTACACACACACACACACACACACACACACACACACAAACACACAAACACACAAACACACAGAGATAGATCAGGAATTCTAAATTTCCTACTACCAGGAGAGTCAACATATGACTGTCTGCCAAGAGCTCCAAACATGGCACTCTAATGATGAAGCTGTTGGTTATCACCCAGGAGGCTGACTTCACTGAGTGTGGAGGCTTTATGGGCTCACCAAAATAGAAGAAACTATGCAGAAAGATACTTTTTCTACAACCCAGTGACAGAACCGCATGCAACTCACTTTATGTCTGCGTACCTGAGATTCCTAAGCCCACTCCTTCACAAAGTCATTGTAGGTTGAAATTTACCCAAAAATCATTTTCTGGTCTTCTGGTCCTTAATTACCAGTATTGTTAAAAGGTTGGCTTGAGCCTAGAAACAGGTTGTCTCTGTCCATAACTATGTAGCTACATCACTAGTAAGAAAAGGAGCGAATATGGCATTGTCGATCTAGGCTGTTCTGGAAGGCAATATCAGCTGACCGTTGGCCTCTAATCCAGAGAGATTCACACCCAAGTTCCTCTGGCATATGGCTTGGGCCAATCTCCTGATCAGAGCAAAGAACATTCAGATTTGCCTAACTTACCTGGGACAATCTACCATATCATCTGAGATATTAAGAGCATGTGAAGGCTATGCCACTCAGAACAATATTGATTTTTCAAGAACTGCACTGCAGATGTCTCTGCTGTAGACCAGGGCCCAGATCCACAGAGAGATGGTACATATGCTGATAAGCTAAACACAGCATGGATTTCCTTGGAGCATCAAGGCAGATTGGGACTGGCTTTTGGTATAAAGGACAGTTTGAGCAAACTACTTGGTAAATTAGTATGTCACAAAAAAGAAGGAAAGAAAGAGATTTTGCATAGGCCAAGAGCACATTTATTCCCATTATTTGGATTATAGATGATTATTAAAATACAATAAATGTAACACTGCTTTGTAAGTATTTTGTTGGTAAGGATTCTCTCTCTCTCTCTCTCTCTCTCTCTCTCTCTCTCTCTCTCTCTCTCCATCTCTCATCACTCCTCCTCTCTTCCCTCAGTTACATCCTTTATATTTGTAGTTTTAGAATTTTAAGTTTTGAGTTGAATGGCCAAGTGGTTAAAAGCCTTCATCTGGGAAGCATTTCCTTTCTGTTTAAATAAAACCTGATTTACGTGTTTCCATTCAATATCTATTTTACCTATTACCATTTCTTGGAGTGTACTTAGTGGTTTTAATTTTCTTGCCATTCTACAATTTAAGTTTCATAAGAACAAGCCTCCTTCCTCTTGTTCAGCTTCATATTTGTATACTTATACATAGTATTCAGTCAATTAGTATACTGAATAAGTTGATGAATAACTCTATGTGTGTAAATTTGCTTGAAGATGTATATGCATTTATATACCTCTCCACTACCTGCATTTAAACATAAAACATTACTTTATTATTCCATTTTAATTTTATTCATACAGTACTCCTCGCACACCAAATGATGGGAAAGGTGTCTTTCAGAAGTGACATGATTGTTACAATTATAAACTCACAACAGTTATGGTTACTTACACAATTCCTGCACAAGATCAAACCAGTCAGTATTTCAACATGGATGAATAGCAGACCCTAAGATTGTACTCCTAACAGAAGAGCTGTTGGAAGTTAACAGCTATTGGAAAAGGGGGAGTTACTTGGGGAGGTGTGTGCTCACTCATAGGTTGCCTATGTTCTAGTGGATGGTTCCACACCTACTTATATGCAGGTAGAACTAATGGGAATCAGTGGGACAGATTTTTTAAAAGAATAGGACATGGAGTTATAAGGGAAATTTGGGGGTATCCAGAGAAAGAGATAGAAGTTGGGCTGGTTATGATCAATATACATTGTGTACATGTGTGAAATTTTCAAAGAATAAATACAATTATTCAAAAATTTGCAAGACAATTGCCTAACAAGTGAAACTTTTAAATGTTGTTGCTATTCTAATGAGTAAGCTAGCACAATGCTGTGGCTTTTTTGAAATTTTTGAATAAGCTCTGCACTGCACACAGGAGGCTGAAGTTGTGGAGCTTAAAAGACTCGAATCATATTAATTAAAATGATGAATTTAAATGTAGAGATTTAGACACATATAATTTCTTTTTCTCACTCCCCAAGTTTTAGTCTCAATTAACTGAACCTATAGATACTTGAAAGTTAATTATATCTTTCATTTCTATTTTTTATTTTATTGCTTTTTCTTTAGATCAAAAATATAGGCCTGATTCCAAGGATTTCTACTGTCTGAAACATCTTGAGGGAAGGAAGTAGCCGCATTCTTTGTTTTGCTGGTCCAAAAGGTGTCTTGATTAGTAAGTGTCTCTTGCTCTGGAAACAGATAGACATCTGAATTACTAGGCGACTATCCATTTCTTATAATCCACAAGCATCATATCACACATCATAAATTGAAAAGGTATCAATGCACTACTTGCCACAAAGATGAACAAATATGTATAAATGATGGGAATAAAATCTTCACACCAGAGGTTGGTAGGGGAGACTCATATGGCAGACAATAAATTGAACATATGACATGTAAATGCAAGAAATAATTAGGAATGCTTCCTCATCGAACTGAGGGGTTGTCAACAATAATTTGTCACCACACCATAGAGCGCAGGTTTTAACAAGGACAGTGTGGCAATCAGTGCTGTCTGTCAGTGAATAAAATTTCTGAACAACTATTAGAAGTTTCCTTATTGGCCTTATTGGACTCTGACTGACATCCAATGCCTGTTTGACTCCTCTTGGTTCTATATTCTCATGATTAAGGAAAATGGGTGCATATCTTGCACCATGAGCAGCTTGAATAGAGATATAGAAGCAGCAACACCCAACTCTATTATTCACAAAGTCCCTCAGCTTATAGGCATGCTGTTTTTTGGTTTTGGTTTTGTTTTTTTCTCCCAGTGACGATGAGATTGATTGCAAACTTGACAGGATGTAGACACTAAAGAGATAAACTTCTGGTTGTTCCTGAATGCCTGATTGTGTTCATTGAGATGGGAAAACTCACTTTAGCTGTGGGTGGTACCATTCCATGGGCTGGTGTACTGGGTTGACAAAACAGAAAAAGCTAGCTGAGAACTTGAATTCATCACTTTCTTCTTCTTTACTCTGATACACCTCAACCTCCTGCAGCCATGACTTTCCCACTATAATTGACCATAGCCTAGAATAGTAAGCCAAAACACACCCTTTCTCCCTTAACTTGCATTTGCCAGGGTACTTTACACAAAGAAATAAGAAAAATGGTGAGTAGACTGACTTAGACTCAGCAGAGGGTTACTGGGGCACTGTTTTTTGTTTTTTGTTTTGTTTTGTTTTGTTTTGTTTTGTTGTTGTTTTTGGTTTTTTTTTGAGACAGGATTCCTCTCTGTAGCTTTGTACCTTTTCCTGGAACTCACTTGGTAGTCTAGGCTGACCTCAAACTCATAGAGATCCACCTGGCTCTGCCTCCCGAGTCCTGGGATTAAAGGCATGTGCCACCTCCGCCTGGCAGAGGGGCACTGTTTTATGAAGAGAGGCTACTAGAGATCAGCTTTCCATGGTGATGGTGGCTCCCTCTGGAATTGACAAAGAAGTTCAAATAGACAATTGGCAATGAGTTTGGAAATGATTTCTTGTTCATACTTTATATTTCAAAGGCAAAGCTTGACTATGAAGTGACAGTGTGATGGGGGCCAGGATATTGGGACTCAATGACAAAACAAGCACTTTGGGAGCTTGTCCCATGATGCTTAAAGTGTTGACCACACCAAACAAATATCTCTCAGCCTCATATGTCCCAATTCCCAAGTTCTATAATAACACCAAATATTGATATTGCTTTTATATATACCAAAAAATGTATAGGAGCCCCAGCAAGAATTAGTCAAAAACAAATAAATTAGTTGTAAAATAAAAATAACAATAGTGACAACAAAATATATTTATTAAGCTCTTACACTATTAGAAACTCTAGTCTAACAGTTAATATTCTATCAGCCCTTAAGATGTAAGTTATAATAATGAGTTTCTAAATTTTTACTTTAAAACATTATTAAGTTTATAGTAGGCACAAAGGCAGTTTAAAATTCCCATATCTCATTCCTTTAATATTAATGTCTTGTTTGACCCAAATTAACAAATTGTCAATAAATTAACATTGGTAAAATAATGTGAAATACTTAATATTTTCATATCCTCTTTTCTAGTGTCATGGGAATTTAAGAATTTATCTAGTTGCCAAAAGATGAAATAAGCCAAATCTACTGGGAAATGTCTCTATGATTTGCAAATGGTGACATCTTCAGTAACATCCTACTCAGTTTTGTTTGTCAACTTGGCACAACCTAGAGCCAAGGGCTATACAAAGAAGGAAGCTAGTAGAAAGCAAGCCAGGAATTGAAACAGTAAGCTGTCTTTTTCCACGGTTCTGCTCCAGGTTCCTCCCTTGAAGTCCCTGTAAAAGAGACATTTTCCTGGAAGTGTAACCTTAAAAACAATAAATAAATAAAATGAATTATTATTCATAACTGCCAGAACCTCAAAACTACCTAGATGCCCCTCAGCTGAAGAATGGATAAAGAAATGTGGCACATATACACAATGGAGTACTT
Source organism: Onychomys torridus (assembly GCF_903995425.1). NCBI lineage: Eukaryota > Metazoa > Chordata > Mammalia > Rodentia > Cricetidae > Onychomys > Onychomys torridus. Next base: position 79,738,810 of record NC_050450.1, on the reverse strand, counting down.
ACTCATCAGTGAAAAACAATGTTATCATGAAAGAAAACTTTCTCTAGGAATCACATCCCTGAACGGTGATATACCACCATGTTCTTAGGTGGGATTCTTAGGTAAAGTAGTTTAGAGGATAGATGCTTACTATGCAGGATATTATCTAGAAAAAAAGCTTACAAATTTCCTCTCATCATCACAAATAAATCACATTTCATAATCATGAAAACAAATAATTGATGGTATATCACCTTTCAGGGGTGTAATAGCTAGAGAATGGATCCTTTCTAAACTCTTCTTCTTGGACTCAAAACTCAAGAAAACAACCAAAGACAACGTTAACTGTGTTCAGCTTCCTAATGGATTTTAGTGATGGAAGAACCAAAGATGAGATGAAAGGGAGAATTGAATTCTATTTCTTTATACCCTCCCAGTCATGCTCTTCAGGTACAGTTTGTCAGTAATTGTATTCATATACTGCAGTCTCTCTTGCATACATAGTTCCAAATTGGGCTCAGATAAAATGGTCTTCTCTCTCTCCACTGTCTCCCCTCACTAGTAGTGGATCTTTCTCTTTCTAATACTTTGGGGCTTTTCAAGTCCATATGGGTTCCTGTACTTCTCAATAGACCATTTCTTTTTAAATACAAACACAGTTAATACAAAGGTTGTTTAAATTTGATAATTTCAGGCTCATTTTTGTTGTGCATGTTTGTGGCAAGGCTGCTGCAATAATAAACTGACAGCAGCTATAGCTACCTATACAAGACTTGCACAAGATCAAGCTAATCAACATTACAGCATGGATGGGTTGAGTCATGCAAGCTATGCTAGGAGTTATTGACAGTTGATGGCTGATTGGGAAAATGGAGTCTTAGTATTCTTCAGGAGCGTGGCCCATGCTCCATTATTAATTAGAGTTAGTGAGTTAAAAAAGAAACTATATGCAGAAGGGTGAGCAATGAGGGAGGATCTAGAAGGAAATGAGTATAGATGTGACCAAAATGCATTTCACATGTGTATGAAATTCTTGAAGAGTAGGCAAGGGAAATATTTTTGAAAAAAGCTGTTATTCAAAATCTCATATACTTTTTTCATTTATTCATATAAGATAAAATAACGAATTTTCCCCTGGCCCAAAATATTGGTGAGAATTTATATACAAATTTTGAAAAGCAGATTTTATGGATGTTAGAGTTTAAAATATTCCAGTTATATAATAATGGAAAGGGAGAATTTAAACCCAATTGTTTCTCACTAGTATGTATTTACTCTATGAGAGTGATGTCATTTCTGTCTCATTTATCTTGTGACTTTACCACTGTTTACCAAGAGCAACTGTAGCTCTTTCACATGACTCTGACCATCCATCATATCCCATGTTTATATAATAATAATTGTATGTAGAACACAAGTACAAGGTTCTTATACTGACAATATTAAAATAATTTCTTATATTATATGACTATTTCTAAATATTCAGTATAACAAAATAAATCCCTATTTGCATAAAGGGAAACTCTTTATTTAAAAAATAAAGAAATTAGCAAACATTGTACAACTTGATAAGCATGTAAAATTTATTTATGAATTTAAAATTTGACATAAAGTGGTGCCTTAACAAATGGAAATGATTGATTAAAAGGTGGCACATATTTTGAATGAAATATTAAGTAGTCATTAAAAGTCATCTCAGGGCCATAAGATGGATCAGCAGGTAAAAATGTTTGCTGCCAAAACCAATGACCTGAGAAGAAGGAGAGGATAAAAGGAAAAAAAAAAAAAAACCTTGCAAGTTGTATTTTAACCTCAGCACATGCACACACACACACACACACACACACACACACACACACACACATATTACATAAATTTCAATTACCACATATAATACTAATAATATAAGTTTAAAAGCTTTTTGAAAACATATACACACATATAAGGATAAATGGTGAGACAGATATAGAAGCATACAAACTATATTATTGATGATAGTTACCACTGGCACTAGTAGCTTTATAGAACATTCCCTATAATTTTGAGAAGCCCTAACATCCATAAGACCTGTTTTACATATTTTGCATATTTATATTTAACATGTTACTTTTAAAATAACACAAGACCTCAGGTGAAATACACTAAGTAAAGGCAGAAACATTTCAATGTGTGACTTTAACAGCCTTCGTGGTATAACTAACACAAATCTCAAGTCATTCTTGAACTCAGTTGCTTGAGTAATACAATTTTAGATTGTGAAAAGACTGGTAATATAGAATCAGAAGAAGTGAAAAATTTGCAAGTGGGAACAATAGTCATTTGTCTCTTATTTACCTTTCCCATTTGAGGTGATAACTAGACCTTTGCTGAAGCTTGTTTCCAATGCAGCTGTTTTGAATGAGGTCGATAGAATATTCCGGTCAGATATGTATCAAGCACTCTATTTTGTAGATTTCATGTTTTATTTATGATTATTGTTTTAGATGCTATTTCCTCTGTCTTTCTACTGAATCCCTTCAAGAAAGACTCTTTAGAAATAACAAAATAATGTGAACAATAGCAATTGTAGTTGGAATATTTCCCTCTATGTAACTGACACTGTTGACAGGAAGTGAGAATTTTGGCTTGCCTTGAAGGCTGCATGTAAATAAAAATCTAAATGACTCAGGCTTTCATTACTGAGCTCTGTCTCTGATATAATTCTTTGCCAACTCAACCCCCACAGGAAGAAGCTAACAAATGTGTTATCCAATGCCAGAATATTCAATTAACTATGCATCAAGGTGACCCTTCTGTCCAGAGGTGCCAAGGTTGATTTTTTTTTAATTCAATTATATTTCCAGGTGAATGTTGTAGATAGCATTGCTAGCCCACACATATTCTTTCTGATATTATAGCGGTTGATTAATGACTTTGCAAATGTTTTCCCCCATCCTGTCTTTTAGCAGCAGCTACAGAATCCAATAAAAGTAATATTTATTTGAGTCTCTCAAGCCCACGGGTGGAACTTTGTGCACCCTACATCTCTTAATAATTCACAGCACTTTAAGATAAACAATATTAATACCTCCATTTCACAGGTAATAAAACTGAGATTGAACTTGCTTGGCAGGCTTGGTAAGGTCCCCAGGTAAGTGAGAGAGCCTGCATTTTAACTCATTTACTTGTTCTTGAGGTAATATGTTTTGTTTTCTTATGGTATGCTATATTTCCATTTGAAAATTCTTGTGATTGACTTCCTTTTATTGTTTCTAATTAATGAAAATGAATGGGATCATTTCCTGAATTGGATGAAAACTGATACTTTTAATTTAATAATCTCATGACTACTTGGGTTTAGTTGTCTATTTGTTTAGTAATTTAGAAAGTTCTTTGAGTGTGCTCAGCAAGTTTGAATTGTTTGACAGTGAGGATCAGAATATACGTATGCTTAGGGACAGCTGTGGTCCAATAAGTCTCCTGGGCCATTCTTTCTACTGTAAGTCACTCATGACCCAGAGCCTCTCTTCTTACCTTTAAGAAAAATAAACATTTTAACTCCTTCTTATATTATAATATGGTCATCTAATGTAGACAAGAGAATATCTTCCACTTTAAGACATTTTTGAGGGGTGTATAGTTACTTTTCTTCTCTCTATAACAAAATATGTGACCAAAAATGCATGATAGAATGGGATAGGAGTTTGTAGCGTGTCTTCTCACATCCTTCCAGATTAGGAAACAGAGTGACTTCTATCAGAAATGGATGTGTGGAAGGACAGCTTCCACTTTCTTTTTTATTGTATTTTTTTAAATTTTATAATTTCAATTAATTTTACATATTAGCCATGGATTCCTCTGTTCTCCCTATTCCCATGCCCCCCACTCTATTCTCAGCCCACCCCCCATTCCCATTTCCTCCAGGGCAAGGACTCCCCTGGAGATTCAGCTCAACCTGGTAGATTCAGTTGAGGCAGGTCCAGTCTCATCCTTCCAGGCTGAGCAAAGTGTCCCTGTGTAATCCCAAGGTTCCAAACAGCCAGCTCATGCACTAAGGATAGGTCCAGGTCCCACTGCCTGGGTGCCTCCCAAACAGTTCAAGCTAATCAACTGTTTCACTTATCCAGAGGGCCTGATCCAGTTGGGGGCTCATCAGCTATTGGTTCATAGTTCATGTGTTTCCACTAGTTTGACTATTTGTCCCTGTGCTTTTTTCCAATCATGGTCTCAACAATTCTCAATCATACAATCCCTTCTCTTTCTCAAAGATTAGACTCCTGGAGCTCCACCTGGGGCCTGGCTGTGGATCTCTGCATCCACTTCCATCAGTCATTGGATAAGAGTTCTAGCACGAGAGTTAGGGTGTTTGGCCATATGATCACCAGAGTAGGCCTGTTCAGGCTTTCTCTCAACCATTGCCAGTAGTCTATTGTGGAGGTATCTTTGTGGATTTCTAGGGACCTCTCTAGCACTTTGCTTCTTCATATTCCCATGGGGTCTTTATTTATCATGCTCTATTTTTCCTTGTTCTCCCTCTCTGTTCTTGATCCAGCTGGGATCTCCTGCTCCCCTAAGATCTCTTTCCCTCGATCCTTGCCCTTCATTACACCCCCTCACACCCAGTTTGCTCATATAGATCTCATCATAACTCTGTCGTTGGGGGATCCCTGTGTGAGTAGAAGTCTAGTCATCTTTGTTTTACATCTAGTATCCTACTATGAGTGAGTATATACCATGTTTGTCTTTCTGAGACTGGGTTACCTCACTCGGGATGATTTTTTTTTCTGGATCTGTCCATTTGCCTGCAAACTTCATGATGTTATTTTTTTCTCTGCTGAGTAGTGCTCCATTGTGTATATGTACCATATTTTCTTTATCCATTCTTCAGTTGAAGGGCATCTAGGTTGTTTCCAGGTTCTGGCTATTACAAACGATGCTGCTATGAACATAGCTGAGCATGTGCCCTTGTGGTATGATTGAGCATTCCTTGGGTATATGCCCAAGAGTAGTATAGCTGGGTCTTGGTGAAGATTGATTCCCAATTTTCTAAGGAAGTGCCATATTGATTTCCAAAGTGGCTGTACAAGCTTGCATTCCCACCAGCAGTGGAGGAGAGTTCCCCTTGCTCTACATCCTCTCCAGTATAAGCTGTCTTCAGTGTTTTTGATCTTAGCCATTCTGATGGGCTTCAACAAAAATCCAGTTACTCTGAACCTGATAGAAGAGAAAGTAGGAAGTATTCTTGAATGCATTGGCATAGGAGATCTCTTCCTAAATATAACACCAGTAGCACAGACTCTGAGACAAACAATCAATCAATGGGACCTCTTGAAACTGAGAAGCTTTTGTAGAGCAAAGGACATGGTCAACAAGACAAAGCAACAACATACAGAATGGGAAAAGATCTTCACCAACCCCACATCTGACAGAGGGCTGATATCCAGAATATATAAAGAACTTAAGAAATTAGACATCAAAATGCCCAACAGTCCAATTAAGAAATGGGATATAGAGCTAAACAGAATTCTCAACAGAGGAAGCACAAAGGTCTGAAAGACATTTAAGGAATTGCTCAACATCCCTAATCATCAGGGAAATGCAAATTAAAATGACTCTGAGATAACACCTTACACCCATCAGCTCCCACTTTCTAAAAGGGTTCCTATGAGGACATAGGGGTAAGAAACTTTTAGAAAGATAGTGAAGCGGAGAAAGACAGAAATACAGGATAGCTTTTGGTAAGACTTGGATCAAAACCCAATGGTCCTTTCTGCCTCTTCAAAAATGCTTTTTATAACAATGCCAAGGGATAGGTCAAGTGTAGACCCTTCCAAACACCTAGTAACCACACCTGTGGTCAAATCACACTCTTATGCTGGGTAAAGCAAGCTCAGATTCTCAGACTCTGAGTAAGTTCTTACCAGGAAACCTCTGAGGGTCTCTATAAAGATGTGGGTTAGGCTCTCAAGATCTACCATTCAAAAACATACTTCCTCCATTCCAGTTTCTAAAGGTTTTGCAAACTCACAAAACAGGACAACAAACTAAGAACCAAGTGTTCAAAGGCATGAGCCTGTCTTGTACATTTCATTCTAAACCAAAGCCATGTAGTCAACAGTGAAATTTATACTTAACACACAATATGCTGTTAATAAAAGGTATATATTTATCTATAAAAGGCAATCAGTATCTTTCATTTCATCTTTATTAACTATAGTCTTTAAATCTTTTGTCTTTTAAATTTTAAATTTTTTTTCCTTGCCATGGAACACTAGCAATACGCCAGTCACTTCAAAACAATATTTGTCTATCAAAATATTGATAACAAGGTGGTATATATTGTTTGTACAATTACATTGCATGTCTGGTTACTATTTGGATATATATCACATTTTAATGCAGCATAAAATATTCTGAATTGGAATTGACATTACCTGCTGTCAATTTTTCCAGCCATTCCAAAGTGTATATTAATCAGACAAAATAATTCTTACATTTCTTTTTGTAAGACACAATCTCATTCTTGTAGCCTAGGTTGGCCTCAAATTTGCAATTTTGGAGGCTAGACTCTGGAGTTTTGAAGTATTAGATAGGTGTCATCATCTCAGAATATTTTGTAGCATCTCAAGATCATATATAATTGATGCCAGTAGACCTAAGTCTCGAGTTGTAATCTTCTAAGATCCAGTAACAATTATACCAGAATCCAGTGCTCCTTGGAGTTACCAGTGAATCTGCTATTGATTTTTCTACTATCCATTGGGGATATTATATATATATATATATATATATATATATATATATTCCACCCTAGGAAAAATTGGTATTTAAATTACATTATTACAAAATAAACATGCATTATTCATAGTAGAAAATTACAAGTTTGGAAATCTGCTTGAAAACTCAGAAGAGTTGAGAAACCAGATTTGCCGTTGTTTGGCAATAATAACCTTGAGTGGCTTGAGAGCTGTCCCCTTCAGTGGGACAGCACTTTTACTCCGCTGCATTTGTTCTCTATTTGGCCATGTGATTTTTTCTTAGATCTCTGTTTGTACACTTATTTTAGATCCTGCTTCTGCATAAGCACGGTACCTTAGTGCTTACCTTCATTGGTAATACACATCTGCAAACCTTTCCTACTCTCTGCACAATGGACATATACAGGAAGAACCACTGCTGTCTTTAGATCACAGAAGAGAGCTCTGTGTCCTGGGTCTTTGGTTTCTAACAGTCACAGTGGAGATGCAAAACTTTTTTATTTCCTGAATCTTTTGTATTCACTAGTCTTTCAGCTATGATTTCCTTCCTTGTCTTCTCCTATTGCCTGCATTTTCTAATTTAGCTCTGACTGTTTGAATTGACATTTTTAGTTATCTATCTGACTCTTCTTCACCAGTCAACAAATCTGTGGAACTCTAAAGTGTACTCTGACCCACTCAGTAAACTGTTTCCTGATATTCACCTTAGGTCTCCTTAAAATTTGACTCCTTCATTTTGTTTCAGCTACTGATTCCCAAGATACTAGTTCAGGAAATCACTCAATAGGCATGTTCCTGTTTAAATTCCCAAAGTAAAACCAAACTAGCCAAAAGAAAAACTATAACAAAACAATAAACTGGAAATTGAGTTTATTCACTCTCATGCATTTAAAGGGAGTTCTTGGGGGGAAAAATTAAAGGATCATTGCAAAAGACGCCTAAAACTTTCAGGCCAGGGTGCTTAAGAGAGATGATGGAAATTCAAGCAGAGTTGAGAGACAGACTGCTATTCTCTGGAACTCTACCACCCATGCTTACGTGTCTGTGCCCTATTTTATAAGACTGTCACATTGGAACTTCTTCTGCCAAGCAGTCATTTTCCCTGCACTTTCCCATGTGTCTAACTCAATATCCATATCTAAATCTCTTTGTCCCCCCGTCATCCTCCTGCCATTTATCTTTTCACTAGACCTTTGTCTTGACTGATCTGTTTTTATGCTTCCACATTGAAGGTGAACTAGACTGCTACATTCCCTTCAAAGACACAAGGTGCTCTGAGAAGAAATAGTGATAGCTGTCTCTAGTAGATATCATCTCCCTTGTTCATTCTTCCATGACATCCAATTTTGAAATAAATGCAAATTTCTCCCAAATGACAGAAATTAACACAGTTTCTGGAATTTTGTAATCTGAGAAAATGAAAACATTTCAATGTATATGTGCAAACAATTTCTTATTTATTAATTCCTAGATATATTATAAATGCATGCAACTTGGTGTATGTATTAGTGTTTTTTTATATACCATTCATTGAATGATTTGGTATTTTACCATCATGGTGCACTAAACAAATTTTGGATTTTTGATTGATCTCTTTCTTGCTATTGCTTTATTCCATATCTCTATATTTCTCAATGGCAGCCTCAACTGCTACTCACTATGAAAAGCCTGGAGAGTGGCTCCCCTTGTTACAAGATGAGAAATTGTTCAATGGTATTAACCAGAGTTAGTAATGGCTTGTTAGCATTTATTTCATGCTTTTCCCAGAAGAACTAAAAGATCATAGGAAAAGGATGAGCATTGATGAGAAATGTGAGCAACCTTTAAGAACCAACACTTGCTGACATAGACTATGGATTTCTCTGCTCCTTTGTCTTTTAAACTCGCAGCCTGTTAGCTACTCAGTGAAGTGCATATTGCTTCATAAGTTAATGATTCTAAAAAGGAGTGAGCTTTAATTTGGATTTAAGGGAGTGATCTAACATGATAGTTGTGATTTTAAAAAGTATATTCTTTGGATCAAAATATTAATTGTATATATCAATGTGACTCGTGCTATTTCAACATATACCTACAGTGTGCACTGATCAAATCAGGGTAATTAGCATTTCCTGCTCATATTTGTAGTATCCTTTGAGTTCCTGTTTCCTATATTTTCATAAAATACATAATGTGTTGTTGTGAATCCTGTAGTCACCCCACTATGATGTGGAGCAGCATAATTTATTCCTTCTCTCTATTTGTGTCTTGATATCTGTAATCCTTTAATCTTAAATGTCTTTGACAGCTAATGACAAAGCTGATAGGCCATGGAAAAATGACCTATACAGTGATTATTTCCCAGTTTTAAACTATGCAACATCCATGTTCTCCTTTAAATAATACCCTGATTTCCTTCTGGAAAACAGCCACATCAAATATTACATACGGTGGGTACAAAATCCAAGTACTTTCACCTACTAATAGAAGACTCTTCTCATTGTCTGAACATGCCAGTATAGGCAGATGATTTTGATGTGGCTACATGCTGCTCAGTGTCAAGACTCAGAATCATAAGGAAGTGATATAACAGGTAGTAACAGTCTTTATTTGAAGATTCTGTTTGTAATCTTGCTGCTGTTGTTTAGATGTCTAGATATTTGAATATATAGTGATATTTTATTTGTATTGAAATGTGATTTTATTTGTATGTCAATAAAGTTGCCTTGAGGTCAGAGCAAGCCAGAGCAGAAGCTGAGCAGTAGTGGGGCACGCCTTTAATCCCAGCACTAGAGAGCTAGGTGGATCTCTGTGTGTTCAAGGACACAGCCAGCATGGCAGACACACGCCTTTAATCTCAATACCAACCATAGAAGACCTGGAGGTCTGTACAAACAGGCAGTGACGAGGAGGTCATGTGGCTGGGTTTACAACCAATGAGAGAGGAGAACAAAAGTTTTTAAATAGACAGGACGCAGAGAAGTAGGTCTCTTGCGGAGAGGAAGAACCGCAGAAGCAGTGAAGGGTAAGGTTTTCCGCTCTTGCTCTGACCTCATGGTTTTTAACTCTGCAATCAGTTCTGTGTTTCTTATTTAACAAGCCGGTTACATCTACATCAATATATCTAGGTATCAGAGTTGAACTCTAAGTTTGCAATTATCTTTCCTAAACACAACCTCCAACAAGTACAAGGTATAGAAAAGTGCACTAAACTAGAGTTTTCACACATCAGCACTAGAGCCAGGCTGCACAGTTCTGCTCTGGTTTTGCAATTAGTTGAAAGAGTTTGGGAACATTGGTTGTCTCCTATTCTTTACCCTCCAAAACTTATAAAAACATTGCCTGTCCCATAGGATTATATGCACTTAAAACACTTAGAGCCCAAAGTAGGCTCTCCATCACTTCTCAAGACTATCATTCTAGGTTTCTCTCTCTCTCTCTCTCTCTCTCTCTCTCTCTCTCTCTCTCTCTCTCTCTCTCCACACATACACACACACACACACACACACACACACACACACATCATTATCTATGCTGCAAGGTCCTGCATCATTTTGCTCATGACAAGTTAGCAAATACACCTCACAAAAATTATTCCTGAAAAAATAAAGTCAATGCAACTTTCAAGATATGCAAGCATCTTCAAACGCATTGGATATTGTTCTACCAAAAGTAGCAGTAAGTGAAAATTCATGCTCCTTCCAGCAAACATCTTGAAGTATGTGCTATCATAACTGCAATACCATCTTGTCAGGATCCTGATCCTTTGAACATCTCAGAACTTGCTGTGAAAGAGCATCATAAGATCTCTACCGTTGCTGCTGTATCTCAAACTCATAAGGTGATTGATTATATTTAAAATCCTTAGAGTAGGAATTCAGCCACAAATGGGACAAAGAATCAAAGATTTTTAAAGTTTTCTGACATATTTGGGGGTTTTCCTATGGAAGATTGACTCACTGCTCAGGAGTAAGGCAAAGAGAAAGAACTTGTAAAGTTCTGGAAATTCTATCAATTCCACTGGAGTCATCTTACTTCCAAGAGAAGTTGGCCATTTTCATTGTGTTTGTATTGCTTTTTGTATTTGAGTAAAAGAGTCACATACACTGAAATGCCTTGGGACAGCATAAAGAAATGTCTTGGAATGATAGTTACTTGGAAGCAATTTAAGTTGCTGGCCACCTCTGCTATTCGTTAACAATAACACTAACCACATGCTATTCTCTCAGTTTATTTGTGAGATTAATGGTTCTAGATAGGATACTTTACAGCTTTGTTCTGCCTACCAACATTATATCAGTCAAAATGAAAATGGTTTTGAAAGTGACTCACAAATGCTATTGTGAACATGATTGAGCATTTTAAGGTAATTGTACAATATTAGCATGTTCCAGGAAGAATTAACTGTTTCAATACTACAAATATATGTGTTGAAGAACTAGGGAAACTCAAATTATTTTGCTCTTTATGCGAGCACCTTAAAATATTTTTAGATTTATTTAATATGTATGATATTTTTACCTGCATGTATGCATGTGTTCTACCTGTGTGCTGGTGTTTTCATTGGTCAGAAAACAGTGATATCCTGGTATTGAAGTTATACATAGGTGTTGGGAACTGAACCCAGGTCCTGCGCAAGAGCAGAAAATGCTCTTAACCTCTGAAGTTTTTTCCAGCCTCATACATAGACACTTTTGACTAACAGGAAACCTGTATGTGCCTTTGTCTATTGGAATTGCAAATCATGGATCTCACAGACATTAGGCTTAGATATAAAGTGACTTTCATATATCATAGACAGTAAGATGAAATGTTTTAAGTGACTTTGTAAATTATGAATGCAATCATTAAATAGCTGTTCACTTATTCTCAGGATCCTGTTTTAAGGAATGTTAAGAGTTGGGTATGATGGTTTGTACTGATAATCCCAGCACTCCAGAGACTCTAGTGGGGGTACACCAGCTTGGGCTATATATCCAATCATCACCAATGATGAAAAATAAAAACACCTTTGAAAAATCATCATTTGATTGTTATTTTTATGAGACATCTAAGCTACTGCACAAAAAAGAAACATGGGTTCTATTTTTTTAACTGGATGCTGTTATTATCCCTTTCTTGAAAGAAAAAGAAAAAAATTGATTTTTTAATTATTGAAGAAACATAGTGTTGGTTTAACTCTGGTATCAATATACTATCAAAGACATCTATATAAAAGCCAGCCTTCATATACCCAAGGAATGCTCAATCATACCACAAGGGCATTTGCTCAGCTATGTTCATATCAGCATTGTTTGTAATAGCCAGAACCTGGAAACAACCTAGATGCCCTTCAACTGAAGAATGGATAAAGAAAATATGGTACATATACACAATGGAGTACTACTCAGCAGAGAAAAACAATGACATCATGATGTTTGCAGGCAAATGGATGGATCTAGAAAAAATCATCCTAAGTGAGGTAACCCAGACTTAGAAGGACAATCATGGTATGTACTCACTCATAAGAGGATACTAGATGCAAAACAAAGATGACTAGACTGATGCACAACTTCAGGGAGGCTACCTAGAAAACGTGACCCTAGGAAAGACCCAGGGATCACCCAGTGACAGAGAAATGGATGAGATCTACATGAACAACCTGGATGACAGTGGGAGTAATGAAGGGCAAGATTTGAGGGAAAGAAAGCTTAGGGGAGCAGGAGATCCCAGCTGGATCAAGAACAGAAAGGGAGAACAAGGAACAACAGACCATGATAAATGAAGACCACATGAGACCAGGAATAGGCAGAGTGCTGGAGAGGTCCCCAGAATTCCACAATGATATATTCTCTGTAGACTGCTGGCAATGGTAGAGAGAAAGCCTGATCTGACCTAGTCTGGTGATAAGATGACTAAACACCCTAACAGTCATCTTGGAACTCTCATCCAATAACTGATGGAAGTGGATGCAGAGATCCTCAGCCAGGCCCCAGGTAGAGCTCCAGGTGTCCAACTGTCGAGAAAGAGGAGGGTCTGCAAGAGCGCGAATTGTTGAATCCAAGATTGCAAAAAGCACAGGGACAAATAGCCAATCGAATGGAAGCACATGAATTATGAACCAAATGCTGTGAAGCCCCGAGCTGGATCAGGCCCTCTGGATAAGTGAGACAATTGAATAGCTTGATCTGTTTGGGAGGCATCCAGGCTGTGGGACCAGGATCAGTCCTTAGTGCATGAGCTGGCTGTTTGGAACCTTGGGCTTACACAGGGACACATGCTCAGCCTGGAATGAGGGGACACAACCTGCCTGTACTGAATCCACCAGGTTTAAAAGAATCCCCAGGGGTATCTTGGTCCTGGAGAACATGGGAATGGAGGGGAGGGGCTGAGGAAAGGTGGGGGTGGGCGCGGGAGGGGGGAGGACAGGGGAACCAATAGCTGATGTATAAAATTAAAATACATAATAATAATAATAATAATAATAATAATAATAATAATAAACAACCAGCCTTCTTTTGGCTTGAGATGGGTGTCTACCCTAGTTGTCATCATAGATCCTACATCTAGTGACTGATGGAAGCAGATGCAAAGACTCATAGCCAAACACTTGGGCAAGATCCTGGAGTTCAGTTGAAGAGAGGAAGGAAGGATTGTAGGAGCAAGGGGTGTCAGGGTCATAATGGGAAAAACCACAGAAATAGACAATCCACACTAATGGGAGCTCATGGACTCTGAACTGACAGCTGGGGAGCCTGCATGGGAGTGCACTAGGCCCTCTGAATGTGGATGAAAGTTGAGCGGTTTGATGTGTTTGTGGGTCCCCTGGCAATGGGACCAGGACTTATCCCAGGTACATGAACTGGCTTTTTAGAGCCTATTCCCTATGGTATGATGCCTTACTCAACTTTGATTTTTGCAGAGGGGAGGGGCTACGTCCAGCCCCAACTTGATATGCCAGCCTGTGTTGACTACCCAAAGGAGGCCTTAACCTCTATGAGGAGGGGATTAAGGTGGGATTGGCAGAGGTGGAGGAGAGTGGGAAAAGGGGAGGGAGAGGGAAGAGTGATTGGTATGTAAAAGGAACAAAAAAAATTAATAAAAACACACAGTACTTAGTACTTTTATTAATATAAATGTCATTTTCTAATAGATCTTTTAAATATGTGGTTTCAATGTGAAGTCAATGAAAAACAAGCATTGATATTAAAATTTAATAAAAATATTTTACTAGAAAATATTGGAAGGAGACAATTGAGTAACTCTGGAATATAAGACATGCTATTAAACTGTCACTTTCAACTAATCTTCAGTTAGTTGCAAAGCAATCCTGAGCTAAGGATGACATATTTAGGATAAGATCTATTTACAGAAATATGTCTTGATGATGATTTCATGAGGATATAAAGAGGTTCTGAGGGAAAGTCTGCAATGTGGGCATTTGTTATAATACTTTTATTAGGTTGATATGAACTTAACCTTAATATAATCTATGTTACATCTTTGCCCAGATTTACCAACTTTTAATTACTTTTCTCTTAATACAAATGAAACCAAATATTCTGAATATATTTACACAAACATTTTTACCATTTGTGTGTATGTGAAAGAGAGAGAGAGAGAGAGAGAGAGAGAGAGAGAGAGAGAGAGAGAGAGAGAGTTTATCCCATTGTGCACATGTGGAGGTCAAACAAGAATTGATGGGAATCAATTCTCTCCTTCCACCATAGGGGTTTTGGTGTTCGAACTCATTTCATTGGGCTTGGAAGCAGGTGCCTTTACCTGCTTATATATATCACCATCCCTGAATTTCTTAAATTTGTTCTTCTCTATCCTCACAAGTAACCATTTTCCATATACCTTTACTTCATCATGATAGTGGAAAGAGTTGAATCTGTGAAAGTACCTACCTATGACTAAGTATATGGGAATTCAGCTTTCTATTACTAAACATTTGGTTGGGGTCTTTTCCTTCTAGTCAGATAGGAATGTTAGATAGGTGAGGAACTGTGAATGTCATCTAATGATACCTTCTACACATACATTTCTTAGGCCCCAGCCCTTGAAAGCTGTTAATGTTAGACTACCCAGACCAGCATATCGGCATTTCTCAGCTTGTAACTTTGAGTTCCAGTATTTGAGATCATCAGCCCTATTCCTGGTAGCTCTCTAAAATGCCTTCATTGGACAATGGCTACAAGTTCTGTTCCATAGCTATCTACAATCTTTCCTCTTTTGTTGCTACCTACTCATCACCACACTCTTCTTTACTTCTGCCAAACCTCATTGTTTCAGCTTTGGCAACTCTTCAGAACCCTTCAGTGGTGTCATGTAGCTGCTACTGCTGTCACTACTGCGACTGGTGTGAAGCTGTGACCACCTCTTGCTCTTTCTGGCATTTATCTTGTGATCTTTCCCATTAATGAAGCTTCTGCTACTACCTTTTCTGTGGCCACAGCTTTCCCTATCACTGTGTCACTTTGTTGCTGTGGCTCCCACTGCCATTGTTGTCTCTGCTACCAAGCTGCCACTAGAGCTCCTGTTATATCCACTTCTACAACTGTGGCTGCCATATCTTTTCCTATTACCAACTCAGTCTACTCTACTAGTGATTCAAATAAAAAGAAAACACACATGAAAGAAAAGCTTTATTGGGGCTAATGTTTCAACATGATAGGGTGGCAACACAAGGGTATACCTCCCAGCCAGGTCAACCAATAAACCAAGCATCCTGCTTGTGTAGCCAGAAATAGAATGTTTGCACCAACCGCAAAACAACCCTCCTACAAATGGACGATTATATTCTGTAGGAAGGTTTTTCAACAGACCACTGGTCAGCTCTGTCCTGCTAGCTGGCTCCCAAATAACCATACATAGACATATTATTAATTATAAATTCTAGGCGAATAGCTTAGGCTTGTTGCTAACTGGCTCTTACATCTCAGATTAACCCCATACCTTATCTATGCTCTACCATGTGGTAGTACCTTTTTTTTTTCAGTGTGGCATGTTCATCTTCTGCTTCATCTGTATCTGGATGGCAACTCTGCCTCCTTCTTCCCTGCTCTCTTTTTTCCCCTGTCCATATATCCTGCCAAATCTAGTTATTGGCCATGTATCCTTGTATTAAATCAATCAGAAGGCACCTTGACAAAGACTCATCTTTACAGTGTGCAAAAAGAAAATTCCATAAAAGTCATTGCATCATCCTTCTTGTAGCCATCCTAAGCCCTCTTCTAGACAACCAAAAAGAGTGCTTCTTGTCTGGCCTGAATAGAAAGAGTTGCATAAAAAAATTGCTTTATGTAGTCACGGCTCGAACTGTACCTTCTGGAGCCAGAGCTGTGGTCTGGTAGAAAACGGATTGTTGTGAACCCTCCTGAAAGAATTTCTGGAATATTTATAAAACTCAGTACTGGCATGAGAGTAGTTTGGCTAACTGTATGACTGATATCTCTTGGCTCAAGCATTCAGTATGCCAGGGGAGCGTCTAACAGCTGTCAATTAGTGACTTAAATTTTCCCATGCCTAAATATGCTCATAGTTTTCAGGAAAAATAAACTTCAGAAGGAGTGCTGACAATAAGGACTCACCATTAACACTAATAGCAGTTTTTAGTAGTCAATAGTGTTTCAACAATAATTATCAGTTTCCCAGGGTGCAAGGGTGAAATTGGTCCCCATACACTGGTTCACTTCCATAAGCTATTTCCATTTCACACTTCCAGCGTGGAAAAAAAGGTTGAAGAAAGCAAAGAAAAAAATTAGGCAAAGGCATTATAAACAGTTTCAAGTTTTATAGTGCCCAGGAGCTTGTATGAATGAGTGTGTATGTGTGTGCGTGCGTGTGTGTGTGTGTGTGTGTGTGTGTGTGTATGTGTGTGTGCACACACGCGCACGGTTAGATGTTGTAGAAAAGAATACAAGTAGATTAAACTGGCACTTAACATTTTTTTTATTTTCCAATTTTATGTATACCACAGTGTTATTGGATATTTCTAATATATTAAGTTCAGAAAATATTGGAAAAGCTTTTGAGTGTGAGGTCTATGGGAAAACAGGAAGAGAAAATAATATAGACTATTACATAATTTGGACATGTTGTAATTGGCAAAATCATAAGACACTGCTATACAGCACTACAGGAACCAGGAATGTCTAACACAGTTTCTGATGTTGATAAAAGCATTTCCAGAGGGGGTGATGCCTAAAATGAGATCCGAAGAATGCTTAGTAAGATGTTAACCAATAGAAAGAAGAGGAAGTGGTACAGTTTTCAGCATCACAGTTTCCCCAACCAGACAGAGCAAAATATAGCAGTGACTGAATAACCAAGTTCACACAGAACACTGAGAACACAGCACTTAGCTCCTTGGGTTGGAGAGTCAGCTGCTAGGTTGGCGATGTGAAGCATTTTCTTTCCACTGGGATTACATGAGGGTTTGATTCAGACAGGAGTTGGAAATAGTCCAGGGAAGAATGAGAGAACCATTTGAGAGCAGAAGAGAATGGTAGAAAGGAAAACCAGTCTTCTGTCCAAACCACTTTTATCCAAATGCAAAGTTCATTTAGGGATTGTAACAAGGAAGGTTACTTCATTATCAATGGACTGAGGGTAACTTTAAAAGGTCTCTATTAGAAGAACATTGGTTGCTTCTACACAAAAATGATGGTTTTTTCCCTTAAAGTAGGAAAGACAGTCCTGAATTAAGTCATATTTAGTCATGTTCATATACTATTTGAAGACTTAGCTGAAGCCTTGGGGAAATCTTAACTCCTGATATACTTGTATGGTTAGGCTTAAACAACTAAAAAAGATACTTGAAGATTTTTTTTAAATGTAACTGGCTAAATATTCAGGCATTGCAAGTTGAAGATCAGTCTAAAATACTAACACAGCTAGTTTATGGACATTAATGTAAACATTATTTTTATATGGACATACCTATATACTATCTGATCATTTTCTTCTGATTATGAGACTCTACATACGTTACTACTTCATTTCTTCTGTTGTTTTTGCACAAATGCATTGAAATTGTGATGGATATGTGAAATACACATGTATTCCAGTGATCCTATATGAAGCACATTTCAGTTTAGTTTATATCAGTTTATTTTCTAAAGTCTTTCAGAAATTTATTTTAGACAGACATATTAGAAAGATATAATTTATGTACAGTAAAGGGAGACAAAGTAATGTTTTGACTTATGTTTATGCCATGCAATGCCCAAATCTACTTTGCAAGAACTTTGTATAGGATGGATATAAGTAATATATTGAATCTGAGAAATAGTCATCTACTTCTAAATGAACACCAATTTGTATAAGAGGGAAAAAAAGAATCTTCTGAAAATGGATACATTTGAAAGCATGCAAAGTTCTTCTTGCATAGTCAACTTTTCAGGTGGGCACTATAAACACTGCATGCTACACAATAGCCTTGAACTATAATTGTTTCAATTTTTTAATCTTTGATGAATATTCTACTAATTAAACACTATTAAGAAATAGTCGGCTAGGCGGTGGTGGCACACGCCTGTAATCCCAGTACCTAGGAGGCAGAGGCAGGCAGATCTCTGTGAATTCGAAGCCAGCCTGGGCTACCAAGTGAGTTCCAGGAAAGGCGCAAAGCTACACAGGGAAACCCTGTCTCGAAAAAACAAAACACTAAAAACAAAAAAAAAAAAAAAAAGAAAGAAATAGTCCTATGCTTCAGAAAATCAGACTGTTAAAAATAAAATATAGTAATTCTATTTTTAGAATTTTTCCATT
The DNA here is from genome assembly GCF_903995425.1 of Onychomys torridus. Classification (NCBI taxonomy): domain Eukaryota; kingdom Metazoa; phylum Chordata; class Mammalia; order Rodentia; family Cricetidae; genus Onychomys; species Onychomys torridus. Next base: position 79,720,361 of record NC_050450.1, on the reverse strand, counting down.
TAAAATGGACAAAGAAATTGGTTCCATTGTAACATTTTCCCACATCTGTTTATTTGTACTTTAATCATACTCATTCTCAGTGGCTTTTATTTCCTTCCTACTTCCTCTGCATTCTGTTCTTCCTTAGTAGACCCTCTTCTCCTTTATGAAGTTCCCTACCAGATTGGATATACAGCATGTTTTTCTTAGTGAGTCCAGTTTATTTCATTTGAGGAGAAGGTCCTCACCTCATCCATGTATCTGCCAGGAATTAATTTCATTCTTTCTTTTTTTTTAAATAGTAGATGATTTTTTTTTAATTTTATGTAAGAGATTTTCTAGCCATTCTGTATATCAGCCTCCTCCCATCCCCCCAGCCTTCTCCCCCAATCCACCCCCCACTCCAACCTCCTCCAAGGCAAGGTCTCCTCTGGGAAGTCAGCCCAGCATGGTACATTCAGTTGAGGCAGGTCCAATCCCCTCCACCCTGCACCAAGTCTGCCTCAGCATAGGCCCGTAGGGCAGAAAAGACCTGTTATGCAGTCATACTGAATTTTCTTTACCCACTCATCTATAGATAAGAACCTGAAGTGATTAAATAGCTTGGCTATTGGGAAGAAAAGACATCAAGTTTTAAAAGAGGATTTAATTTACATCTAACTTGAGCATCACTGGACGTGTCGACCACACTTCATGTCAGACCCCAGGTGCAGGAGCAGTTGGCCAACACAAAACCTACTGCATATTATATATGTGTGTGTGTATGGTGTGGGAGGACTTTTTCCTTTGTTACGATATTTTTCTCCTATTTTTTAAAAACTTTTTTCTTTTGTTTTGGGGTATTTTTTAAGATAGGGAGAGAGACAGAGGAGACAGAACATGAAGTTGAATGGGATAGGAGTTGGGGAGGTTCTGGGAGACATTGGAGGAGGAGAAAACAAGATAAAAATATACTGTATTAAAGAATTAAAAGTAATAAAATAAAACAGCATAATGAAAATAACAACAAAAATATGGAGACCTGCACCTGAGGAATGAATGACCCCTGAAGTTGTCATATTACTATCTGGCTTTCACACACATGTACATACATGTGTACCTGCATATACCACTTAGAAATTCATGAAATGGAATATGTAATGCTTTCAGTTATATTCAGAAACAAGATGTGTGTTTATATATCTAAGAATATGGTCTTCATTGAAAAACAGTCTCATTAGCAGCCATTTTATTGGAAAAGAACTAAGAAAAAGCATGTGATTGTTACACTAAGTGTCACACATTCAACTGACTGGTCTAGAGTCCCACTTAGAATTCTCTAAGTCTCCTTTTTCTTTTTAAAACATTTTCTATATCTCAACAATTCACACTCTTACAGTCCCTCCTCTTTCTCAACAATTGGATTCCTGGAGTTCCACCTGGGGCCTGGCCAAGGATCTCTGCATCCACTTTCATCAGTTATTGGATGAGAGTTCCAGCACCACCATTAGGGTATTTGGCCATCTGATCACCAGACTAGGTCAGATCAAGCTTTCTCTTGACCATTGCCAGCATTCTACAGTGGATGTATCATTGGAAAAGCACAGGGACAAATAGCCAAACTAATGGAAACACATGAATTATGAACCAAACACTGTGGAGCCCTGAACTGGATCAGGCCCTCTGGATAAGTGAGACAATTAAATAGCTTGAACTGTTTGGGAGGCACCCAGGCAGTGGGACCCAGACCTGTCCTTAGTGCATGAGCTGGCTGTTTGGAACCTTGGGCTTACACAGGGACACTTTGCTCAGCCTGGAAGGAGGGGACTGGACCTGCCTGTACTGAATTCTCCAGGTTGAATTGAATCCCCAGGGGAGTCTTAGCCCTGGAGGAGATGGGAATGGAGGGGAGGGGCTGGAGGGGAGGGGAGGGGGGCAGAAGGGGGGAAGACAGGGGAACCCATGGCTGATATGTAAATATTTTTTAAAATCAAATAAAGTAAAAAAAAAATTTTTCTCGGTATGATTCAAACAATACATGATTCAAATCTCATATTTAGATGATAATATGGTACTACCTATAATGGTGCTGATATGATGTCATATTATCCAATGATGTCTAGCTGCCTGATTTGAATGAGTGTATCATTGTATGAGGCTTACACAACAAAATAATCTAATAACAAAATTCTCAAAAGTATCCCCTTTGTTAAATAATCCATTTACACACACACACACACACACACACACACACACACACACATTCACACACATTTTCTTATTATTGGTGTTAAATATGATGAACAAAGCCCCAATTCTCTCATTTCAACAACTGAAAAGCTAGTATATTGGTCTAATATCTTCAACCTTTAATATTAATTATGTTGTTTCAAGTTTTAATTTGCAAGACTCATTTATGTGAGAAATGAACATCTTAATAAATTAAGCCAGAAGCCTACATATTGTCTGTTCAACCTGGGTTTCAATGCCAATTCAGATTCCATAGACATACATTACTTTATGGGAATGAACCTAAAATTTATTGAATTAACCTCTGAGAAATGAGGATATAATTGGTCCCTCTATGGGAAAACCAGTATACTTGCAGAATTTTTCATATCACTCAGTGCTATAGACAAGGAATTTAGAGTGAGGATGGTTAGCATGTGAAGAGAATAGGCCATGTTAAGCATCAAGTGTTCAGTTTACTATCAAAGTTAGAACTGTGGGAGACAGGAACTCCCTTATGTTAAAATGCTGGCATTTAAAGAGGGATGGTTTTAGAGATATGTAATCTTTTTAAAAGATCTACTCACATTATAGTCCATCTATTAGAACTTTCTTCTTTGTCAAATCAATAAAAATACCTCTTTATCTCAGCAAAGCATCCCTATTAACTGACATTAATCAACTCATAAAATAAAAGCCCACATTCAAACATCTTTTAACTTGTATAAAAGTCCATTAGTTGAACTAGTTGCTTTCATGTTTTTTTTCTCAGACATTGTGATAGTAAATCTTTACTGTCAGCTTGACTATAGTAAGAAATTCCCAAAGATTAGTGAAAAGTGGTCCTGATTGTGTCTGTGAGAGCATTTCCAGAGAGGATTAAGTAACAGTGAAAAATCTGCCCTGAATGTGGATGGCACTATACACAGGCTAGAGGACCAGAGGGAATAAATCAAAGTCCATCAGCAGAAATGATTTCTTGTTGCTTCCTGGTTGCTGTGCTATGAGCTATTCTACTCAGCCATAAGCCCCTCAACAGGACAGACTGACTTGCATTCCTCTGTTGTTTTAATCAGATATTGGTTACAGCACACAAAAAGGTGACTAACAAAGAAAACTACTGGCATGGTAGTGGCTGATGCCTATAATCCCAAATATGGGAGTTTGAAGCAAGCAGAGTACAAATTTGAGGCAAGCTTTGGCTGTATAGAGACTCAAACACAAATTCTAGCATCAAAAGGGTGGTTGCATCTATATACTTCTAATCCTGCAGTGTGTTGCCTGAAGGTGTCCTTCAAAGGCACACCACACTGAGATCTAAATGGATAATTGATTTGTTTTCACTGATTGCTGTGTGCAAACACTGTGCTAGATACATGGCTTCAATAAGCAAGCTCTTTCTGGCTCACAGGAAAACTGACACAAAAATACCATAATCTCATGTTATGTGTCATAAAATATAATGACAATGCATAATAAGCTGTGATCATTAGTGTTTGGACATGTTCATCACGTATCAGTCCTGTAAAGTTTCTCAGAAAAGAGGACAGCACAAGAGAAAACTAAAGGAAAATATGAAGTACACATTCATTATGAAACAGTGGAATTCTATGCTGAAGGGCTTTTATATGGTGAGCTATAAAACAAGGTGCTTCACATGCTTACATTACTGACAATGTGATGTATAGGGAGAGAATGGCAAGAGACAGACTTTGGAAGATAAATAGAAACCATTCCCTATAGGATCCTAGATCTCTCTCTCTCTCTCTCTCTCTCTCTCTCTCTCTCTCTCTCTCTCTCTCTCTCTCTCACACACACACACACACACACACACACACACACACACACACACACAGAAGAGGGCTATTCAGGTTATTTTCAAGCTCTGTAAAATCTTTTATGAAAGTTAATTTTATGAATGCCATTAAGAAATTTCTATATAGAAATGAAGGAAAAAATTGGAGGAATTGTGCCTTCCAGTCTCGTTTAAATACTTATCACATAGGTATAGGGACAAGCATTCAATTACATGCACACCACAGCTTAGTATTTCCCACTGTAAACTAGAAGACAGTGAGCCTGAGGTTGCTGAAGGAGCATGCAGTGTTCAGCACTTATGTATGACCTGAAATCTTTCCATGTTCCTTTTTTAAATGCCTTTTTAATTAAAAGTAATACATCTTCTTGTGCCTAAGTGGCCCTTTCATAAAGAGGGACAAAATGATGAACCTACATTTTGTAGACAGTGATTACATAGAGAGGCACACCAGGTCTCTAGGCAATGGGTTCATGGACAAATGTAAGAGTTAATGACAGTATATACCACACAAAGGGATACAGAGGAAATGATGTAATAGATACTTAGGAGAACTGGGTAAGTGAACAGATAGAGATGAGAGAAAGAAATAAAAGATCAGTGCTGAGTCTCCTGTTTCTTTGATGTGTAAGAGAGTGTACAGAACAAAGTTTTACAGAAAAATACAGATTATATTCTGAAAAATCTTCAAATTGCATGGTATTGAAAATCAATTCAGCAACATTTTATTTGTTATTTAAACTCTAAGTCTGACATTTATGGTTAGGAAAATACATTCTATGTCATAAAGTAGAAAACTAGCAATTTCTGTAAAATCTACAATGAACTAGAACATACTTCTACTTAGACAAGCTACTGAGGCAAAATAATGTTTCAGTGGCTGCCACTTCACAATACAGAATATCACATGAATATTTATAATCAAGCAATTAGTTCTATTGCTCATTGCTTAGAGTCACAAATAAAAAGCCCCAAATAAGTCATCAGTACAACTACATGTAATCAGGTGAATTTAAACTGTAGGGCTGAAATAAGTGGAAGCCAACTATAATTATTCTGATGTGATCAAAAAACAGTATAGAGATTTATAAAAATATTCAACAAAACATTCATTACATCCAGGATAAACTATTCTTACTTGGAAGATACTATTCATTTATATATTTGGGCTATAATTACAGAGAAGTGAATACATAGGGAAAAGCCATGCCTTTGTAGTTTGTAGTTTAAAAGAGAAGAGTCAGTAACAACAAAATTTTGGAATTAAAGAATACAATGAAATCTGTGAAGAACTCTGCAGTTAGTTGATAGGGAAATAAATGCCTCTCCTTCTCCTTAATCCATGTATTTTTAGCCTGAGAATCTGTAGATGTAACTGTCTTGTTAAATAAGAAACACAGCCAATTGCAGAGTTAAAAGCCAAGAGGTCAGAGCAATAGCTGAAAGCTGAAAACCTTACCCTTCACTGCTGCTCTGTCTTTCCTCTCCACCTGAGAGCTACTTCTGTGTGTTTTTCTATTTTATAGACTTTCTGTTCTGCTTTCTCATTGGTTGTAAACCCAGCCACATGACCTCCTCATCACTGCCTGTCTGTACAGACCTCCAGGTCTTCTATGGTTGGTATTGAGATTAAAGGCTTGTGTTGCCATGCTGGCTGTATCTTTGAACACACAGAGATCTGCCTAGCTCTGCCTCCCAAGTGCTGGGATTAAAGACGTGCACCACCACCACTGCCCAGCTTCTGCTATGGCTTGCTCTGAACCCAAGAAAACTTTATTAACATACAAATAAAATCACATTTCGATACAAATAAAATATCACTATAAGAATCCATGATCTACTTGACTTGATCATCAAATGGGACATTTCAGGTATGATTATGGTAAGATTCTGGAAATAATTTTATCCACATGGTACCAACATAATTGCAAGAGCCTTTATAAGAGGGTGGCAGAAAAGTTTGCAACCAGAGGAGCTGTGTGATGACTAATCTTAGTTGTCAAATTGACTGTATATGATTGACATCAACTAAAACACATCTTCCAGGCACTTTTGTGGTGGGTTTTCATGACCAGACTATTTGAAGCAGTAAGATCCACTCTGAATGTGGTCAGCATCTTCTAGTGACAGCCCAGAGAAAGAAACATAGAAGAAGGAAACGTTTTCTCCTCTTGCCCTCACTCTTGCTGGCAAATCAATCTACCCTGTTGCTACAGCATTCCACCACAGGAACTAGAGCCAACTCCTTCAGGCTTCCGACACAGACTGAAGTCTAACAGCTCTCCAGGAATTCTCTCAGTCTTCAGTGCTAGAGTGGAACTGACAGGACATTGAGCTTTGTGGATTGAACCACCACTAGGTTCTTGACCTCTGCATGGTGAGATGGCCATTGCCAGACTACCAGTCCGTCCCATACACCAATCCAATATATCACACACACACACACACACACACACACACACACACACACACACACACATACACACACACACATATGTGTGTGTGTGTGTATGTGTGTATGCATATATGTGTGTGTGTGTGTGTGTATGTGTGTATGCATATATGTATATATGTATATATTTGTGTACGTATATGTGTGTGCATATGTATAAATGTGTGTGTATGCATGTACATGTGTGTACATATGTGTGTGTTTGTGTGTGTGTGTGTGTGTGTGTGTGTGTGTGTGTTTCTGTTACCTTAGAGAATCCTAACCCTGACTAATCCCAGTTGTGACTGAAGTAGATGATGATTGGATTAGGCTTGGATTACATGGACATGAGTATACTAGGCTGCTGCTGGCCTGAAATATGGAGAGAAGAACTTTGGAGTGAATGGGGGCAGGTGTATTGAAATCTGGGAAAGGTTGATTCTCTCCTAATTTCCCTCAAAAAGAGACGATCCTGTTACCACCTTCATATGAGCCATTGGATCCGTTTTCTGCATCAAAATCTCAGAACATTAAGATGGTCAGTACACAGCCTTTTAAACCTCTAAATTTGTGACAGAATACAGCAGCCTTAGTAGGGAACCAGAAGAAAATACTTAAGGAATGATGCAGAAAAAACACAGCAAGAAGAGCAAAGAAACTCTTGGTCTTGGATCCAGAAATTCTGGTCCTAAGTATGTTTTTGAAATGTTTGTGTCATTGTGCTAATTTCCTTAAAATATTCTCATGATTTCCATAGCATGGTACATTAAAGAACAAAATCTACCATGTGACCTATGCACATCAATGATCTGCCTGCTCCTAGTTTTGTTTTGTTTTTGTTTTGTTGGTTGTTTTTGTTTTTCAACACAGGGTTTTTCTGACTATCCTGGAACTCATTCTGTAGCCCAGGTTGGCCTCAAACTGACAGAGATCTGCCAGCCTCTGCTTTTCCAGTGCTGGGATTAAAGGCGTGCACTACCACCCGCCTGGCCAGTATGCATGTTTCTGATTCTCTTGTCTCATAGAGAGAGGATGAACTTTCAGCATTCAAACTATATTTCAGTTTTGTGACATTTCAAAGAACTTTGACATTTCAAAACCAAGCTCTCATCCATTAGGAAGCCTTTAGTTCAGAGGTCTGAGATGTTGTCTGTAGGCCCTGCCCTCTGCCTGCTTATTCCATCTTACCTTCTAGATCTGTGTTCAGTGAGCAATTCTCTATCTGAGGAAACAGAACACAATTAAATGTTGAAGAAATCTTATGTGGTTTTTATATTAAGGAAGACTGTCCATTTGAAGGGAAAGGTGGAAGACACAAAAGCAATGATCTCTCAGGATAACTTCTATAGGAATTAGAAGTCAAGAACTGATATAGGGAAAATCAGATTTTTCCTTTAATGGCATGTCACTAGGTATATCAGCCATACTCAAGCACAGAACCCATGGCCAGTAGTAAGTGGCAAACACAATATTTACTCCATATTTTTGTGTGTGCTTTGTTTTTTGTCTTGGATTGTTTTCTTTGCTCTTTATTTTCTTGGAGTGAGGAACTAAGGGGAAAAGAGAAGATAATTGATGTTGGATAGGTAGGGAAATGGAGGAGTTCTGGGATGAGTTGGAAAAGGAGAAAGAATATGATCTAAATAGTTTGTATAAAAAACAATGTAAATAAAGTGAAAAGAAATGCATCCAGGATGGGAGTAGAGATCATAGTTGGTGAAGTGTGTTCTGCTTCTTATCATCCTTTTGTTCTCATACATCTTCCCTCTCATTATTTTAAGTTTGAAGATGGTCCAAGTACTGATTTGGGGACCTTTCTTAAGACCATTTCACACCTTTTTTTCCTGTCACTGGATCTTGTTCATGTTTATAGTCGATAGGAAAGAAAGTACAAGAAGAACTGGGAGAAACTTAATTGGCAATTATAAAGCATGGTTTTGGCTTCCAGTGACCACAGAAAAAAAGGAAAATTCTAAGAGGAAGAGTGTGGAAATCAAAATGACAGTCTTAATTGAGTTAGCACATGTACCTATCTGGCTTAGGCAAGATGACAAAAAAAATTTGTAAGAAATACAGAATTGTATCCAACATAAGTCAGAAAGCCACCAGCAAAGAAACAAAGAACACAAGTTAGACAAAATGCAAAATTAAAACAAAGGATTATGGACCACAGTGAACAAAATAGGAACTTTCGAGGAGATTATACCTGAGTGTGCTTTTTAGATTAAAGGATTTAGGAAACAATAAGATAATATAAAATTTAGAGGACTGAATTCAGAGAAAATTTCCAGATTTTAGAAATTATGTATTCTTTCAGAATTGATCCATTCAGTTATGAAATGTTGTCACTTACCTCTGATGACACATCTTGTGGTAAAGTCCATTTTGTAGATTATTATTTATAGCTATGTACTGGTGCTGTTGGCATAGGGTATCTTTTCATATCATTTCTTTCTATAATTTTACATTTGCATAATGAATAATTCTATATTACATTCAACATTTTCACATTAAGTCTTCTGTTTCATCTCCTTTATTCCCTCTATGCTCCATTTGTTTTTAACTCTCTTCTTCCTTCTGTTAAGTCAGTGGCATGTTTTAAAATTTCTGCTTATGAAAGTAAATTTTTTATTTTGCGACAGAATTCCTAGAGCTAAATCAGTGTGTTTATAATACAAAGAATTTCACACATATAAATTGAGGAGGAAAAGGTGCACCTGAAAATATAAATTTAAGATACTGAGAAGATCCAAGGTTGCTGGGAAAACCAAATCTGTTTAGGAAAGCTTCAGATGTTGGTTGAAAGGACTTTAAAATGTTTCATTGGGATGCATTCATTGTGCATAATGCTGAGTTTTTAAAGACTTTACATTCAAGAATATCATATACTTGCCATGCTCCACATAAATCCCTTCCTCTCCTACTCTCTCTTCCTACAGTCCTCTTCCTTCTTACAGATGGTCTCACTTCTGCTATGATTGTGTGTGTTTGTGGGGGGATGTAATTAAGAAAAGCAATAATGTTCAAATTTCTATTTTACTTTTAAACTTATAAGAAAACATATATCCTAACATTTATGGACAACCTGCAATTTCCAAACTAGCCATAATGCTCCCTTATTTTTTAATAATCCCTATTCCTACATCAATACACAGTTCAAATGGTGTATATGTAACCCTAGTAGCCCAAGACACTCACTCTCTTGTGTTTCTCTGTTAATATAATCACTCATTAATTTACATTAAGGTATATAATATACAATTCTTTCTTTTTTTTGTACAAAGACAGTGAGGCTATAGAGTTTACGCAACTCTTCAATAAAAGAAACTAAAAAGCATGCCTACAAGGAAGAGCATCAACCTTATGCTTAGTTTACCATGGGAAAGAAGTTAGATGATAAATGAAGACAAAATAATGGGAAGGTTGTCCTTATGCATTATTAAAATAAACAAGTAAAAAACATAGAAGGCAAATAAATGAAGCCAATATGGTAAAATTTTGTATGCTATTTCTGGTTGGTTCATACTAGTCCAATTTATATTTTGTGGCTTTTTTTCAATATTTGAAATATCCTTGTTTGTTGATTTATTTTGTTGTTGTTAGTTTCAAGAGACTAAACCCAAACTCTTGTGAATTCCTCCCCATATGCTTCTTGCTGTTCTTCTCTAGTGGATATCCAGTCTATTTATGATCTTCAGAGTCTTTCATAACAGTCCTTGATAATAACAACTGACACCTGCGTGCCAGCAAAGTATCTGTAAGAACTACAAGGGAAAACGTCTTGAGAAAAAGAGAGGAATTTTTCTCCCACAAAATGTGTATTTCATCCCTGCTAGTACTTTGGGAGCTACTCAAGAATATTTTAGTTCCAAAAATCACAGAAGCAGTTAGCTTTCTGTGTATGAAAGATAATTTCTTTTTAAAATTATTTCAGATGAAAAGGAGTGGAGGTTGGGGATTTAGCTCAGTGGTAGAGTGCTTGCCTAGCAAGCAGAAGGCCCTGGGTTCGATCCGCAGCTCCAAAAAATAAAAATAAAATTAAAAAAATAAAAATGAAAAAGAAAAGGAGTGGAATCCAACAGACCACTCAAGGAAAGCAACCTAAACATAGGTCAACTTGCTGTAACAACAAAATGCTTAAGCCAGGGACACTTCCAAATTAGAAAGGATTTTTATTCATGTTTCTGCTTACAATTTTATTTTAATGAGACAATCAGATTTGTGGGTAAAGAGCAAAGGCATGAAAGCTATGCTTGATATTCTACCTTATTTGTTTCTAAGTGTAAATCAGTTGAAAAGTGGAGAAAGATATTTCATGTTATTATGGCCATAGTTGGAATTCTAGGTTGATGCCTGTGCATTGAAGACATGGCTTTCTCAGATAGGAATTGTTGAACAGGAAAAGTTTTCATCAGTGAGGCTGAATAAAGAACCCAGTTAAGGACATGGGAAGATGAATAAAGAGCATTGTGCAGGCATGAGGACTCAAGTTTGAATCCCCATCACTGATCATGGTAAGGTTCCTAAGTGAGTTGTGAAGACAGGTGAATCCTAGTAGCTCATTGTCCAGTCATTCTTACCTAAAGGCTGGAGCATCAGGTTCATTATAAGATCCTGCTTCAAGGGTCTACAAATAAAGTAAAGAGTAATAAAAGACACAACTTTTGGTCTCATACACAGACTTCATTCATGTACCTTTGCATGCTCACAAAGTAGCCAGCAAAGGTTGGAACACCTTTTTGGACCCTGGCCTCAAATCCACCATTTTGTGTTTTATGTTCTGTATATAACTTAAAGTATAATTGGGGGCTGGGGGGATGCTTCATGATAATCTTAACAGTAACTTGAACCAGCTTCACCCTCTCCTTTCTCATTCTTTTCAGCACAAAGGTGAACTGAAACCTAAGGGTGTTTCACTGGGTGGAGAAGACTGCTGAGGAAAAAATTCTGTGCTTTTTGCTGTCATTGCCTTTGTGTGACTGTCATGTATTTGTGTTTATTCCTTTTTGTCACTGGCTGCATTTTTCTTGCTATTAGAAGTATTCTGGTAGTTTTAAGATGAATGTTGACTCTTCCTGGAGAAAGTGGTTTAAGATGTGAGAATCTGAGGCCACATACAATCTACTGAAGTAGATAATGACTATGTAAAAACAAGGAGGCTCCACAGTAGGTGACATTGTACTTTTGGTGTTATTAACAATGCACTGTCAATTAAGAAGCAAACCTTGCCTTTTTCTCTTTCCACTCTCTTCCCTCCATGTGGTCTCTCTGTTTCTCTCTCTCCCTCTCTCCCTCAATAAAGCTCTAAAAGGTAAAAAAGAAGAAGAAGAAGGAAGAGGAGGAGGAGGAGGAGGAGGAGGAGGAGGAGGAGGAGGAGGAAGAGGAGAAGAAGAAGAAGAAGAAGAAGAAGAAGAAGAAGAAGAAGAAGAAGAAGAAGAAGAAGAAGAAGCAAACCTTTACTAGGCAACTATGAATATAGTCCTTACTGCTTGTGGTGATGTTGCATCTCTGTCATGTGAAACGATGAAGCAAAGCAGAGAGAACTCATACTCATCAGGTTGGTAAATGTTAATCTGGAAAATGAAATACCAGTGAGATCTGTTCCGTTTACTTCCTCTTACTTTAGTGGAACAAATATTCTGGGTCTCCAATATGTTTATCAATCTGAGTATCGTGTAGGCCAATTTTTCAAAGTTTTATTTTCATGCTTTATAATTTTCATAACTTCTATTATTGCTTTTATGACAGTCTTACAGTAAGTAGGTGTTCATATCATTTGATAAAATATCACTTCCAAAACATTGCTATTGTAATTATTCCCCGTGTTTATGAAAAAATCCACAAAGAAGAAAATTGAGTTTACATACTTAGAAAGAAGGTATTAGACCAGAATCTAGTTCCCTAGGATCTTACAGGAGTTCACAAGAGGATACCTAAAGGACTTCTTCACAGGCTATTGAAAAACTTGAATAACATCAGCAGGATTAGGAGTCAAAAAAATTACTCTGACTAGAGTCATCATGCATGTGGTGGTTTGAATGAGCGAAGTCTCCCTAGGCTCTTATGTTTGAATACTTGGTTTCCACCGGGTGGAACTGTTTGGGAAAGATCAGAAGATGCCCCTTTGGAAGTATGTCACAGAGGAGGACTTTGATCTGTCCAAAGCCTCCTGCATCTCCAGAGAGTTCTCTGCTTCTTTATATTTGGGATCCTGAGCTGTTAGCTGCTGCTCCAATGGCATGCCTGTCACCTGCTGCCATTCTCCATGCCATGACAGTCATAGATTTCTATCCCCCAGGACCTGTAAACCCAAATAAACTTTTCCTTCTCTAAGATGCCTTGGTCATGGTGTTTTGCCACAGTAATGGAAAAATAACTAATATCCAAGAGCAAAACCAAGAGGAGTGAGAGCCTCCATAAGCTTTTTAGCTACTCTCTCAATAACTTCCCAAGCAGAGGTTGTTTCCAGGTTCTTGCTATTATGAATAATGCTGATATGAACATAGTTGAGCATGTGTTCTTGTGGGAAGACTGAACATTCCTTGGGTATATGCCCAAGAGTGGTATAACTGGGTCTTGAGGAAGACTTTCCCATTTTTCTGAGATACCTCCATAGTGATTTCCAGAGTGGCTGTACAAGTTTGCATTCCTACTAACAGTGGAGGAGTATTCCCCTATCTCCACATCCTCTCCAACATAATCTGTCTTCAGTGTTTTTGATCTTAGCCATTCTGATAGGTGTAAGATGTTATCTCAGAGTTGTTTTGATTTGCATTTCCCTGATGACTAATAATGTTGAGCAATTCCTTAAATGCCTTTCAGTCATTTGAAATTCTTCTATTGAGAATTCTCTGTTAAGCTATGTAGCCCATTTTTAAATAGGATTGTTCAATATTTTGATGTCTAGCTTTTTGAGTTCTTTATATATTTTGGAGATCAGCCCTCTGTCATATGTGGGGTTGGTGAAGATCTTTTCCCATTCTGTAGGCTGTCCTTTGGTCTTATTGACTGTGTCCTTTGCTCTACAAAAGCTTCTCAGTTTCAGGAGGTCCCATTTAGTAATTGTCATTCTCAGTGTCTGTGCTACTGGTTACTAACTAGCTCTTACATTTAAATTAACCCATTATATTAATCTATGCATTGCCATGTGGTCCATGTCTTTACTGGTCCTCTGTTATCTTGTTTCTTGGGTGGCTTGCTGGCATCCCTCTCGACTCCTCGCTTCTTCCTTCCAGTCCTCAGTTTTATTGTCCCACCTAACTTCCTGCCTGGCTACTGGCCAGTCAGTATTTTATGAAACCAATTCAAGTGATACATCTTTACAGTGTAAAAGAGAATTATTCCGTAGTGGTGCAGTGTCATCTGGTAGTCTTGTGTCTGTGTTACTGTCATGGACCACTTTTGCAGAATGGATAGAACAGCCTTGCAGTGCTGGAGAAGGCTGCTAACTGAAAATAGTGTCTCCCAAATATGTGCATTCTCTTACATTGTGCATTTAACTGAGCCAAATTTATCCTCCATTGAAGCAAATCTGCCTGACTCATAAGCTAACAGTCACATTTGGCTCAGGAATTTTAAGTCAGGTTTGAAAAAGATTTAGAGACCCTATTCTGCTAGAACTATTTTATTTAAGGATTAAGACTATTATCTGGCTAGGTGGTGGTGGAGTAAACCTTTAATCCAAGCAGAGGACAGCTCTGTCTTCAAAGTGAGTTCCAGGACATCTACAGTTGTTATACAGAGAAACCCTGTCTCAAAAAACCAGAAACCAAAAGCACCCCCCCCCCAAAAAAAACAAATAAAAGACTATCTGTCCAGTTACTTCTCCATGAATAACCCATTTCTTGCAAGCACACATTTCTCTTCACCTCCTCTGCATTGAATCAGAAACATGCCAAGCAAGCACAGAGGAATACTGGGAAATACACAGAACATATACTTATAATTTAATAAAAGTGCCATGGAAATTGATGGACAACTAACAAAATAAGTGATTTTCTTACAATGATAATAAGGAAGTATACACAGGAAAAACAGATGATGCCAAATGCTTTTATAGTTTGAAATAAAAAGGCTGAGTTTCAGAGTAAAATGACACATTTGAGTCATGGGCATATATGTTTGGAGTGATGGCAATTGATGGGTGACTGACAGACAGAGAAAGATAAATATGTATGTGAAGAAATTCAATTTTTCTTGGTTCTTAGGAGGTGTCCTAGGTTTCACCTAATGGCATCTCATTTACTGTGACACAGTAGGAAGACCAGAGTAATGTTTCCAACGTAATTGTTTTGTGACACAGAATACTGGGGGTTGACACTTTCAAGACAGTTCTTGGGAAAGAAAGAAGGCTGAGGCATCCATATTGCCTTGAATAAAGACAATTTCACTGCATTTAAATCACTTATCTGAACTTATTATGATAAAGTCAAGAATTATGTTTGTTCCACACTTGCAATTTGACTGCAGAACAGATGGTAAAGAATTACAGAAACATTAACATTCTAGATAAGAAAGTCTTAATAAATTTGTCAATAGGAGTCTCTGGGGTAAGGAGAAAATGTTTACATGCCAAATAAGATAGGTAGTTAGGTTTGAGGGAAGGCATAAACCAGAAGAGGGAGTATTTTTCATCCTTGCTACAGAATTCTTAATCCTGAATTTGCAAAGATTTTTATTGTTACACAGACTCTAGACAATTTCAAAATTTGTTTTCCTAAAGCTCACAAACGATGCTAAGAGTCAATTTACCAGAAAAGATGTCTAGGGGAAAAAAATCACACAAAACATCTGTCTTTGAACATTCCCTAAACAGAGTGGCATCAGGTCATTTGGGATTTAGCTTCTGTTTGAAATACAAGTAATATAAACTTCCTCAAGCTGGAAACATCCTCACTCTTAGCATACACAACTTTTCTAGCCTCATGAGCCATATACCTAAGAAAGTTGCTATGTCTTGGATTTGAAAAGTTTGGCACAGTCCCCAGATGTGGGTGCTGTCTTGAGGATGTGTGGAACCTTTGGGACTTAAGGCCTAACTGGGAGATGTAGGCCAGTACTGCTGAGTCTTGAAAGGAGGAAAAGTTTCCTGATCTACCAAGATAGGAGATAATATGCTGGATGTTGCTGTGACCATATATTGACCCACTCCTGCTACCCTGCTCACCTCCATGTCTGACTCATGCTCCCTGATATCATGAGCCTTGGCAAATTGGTCCATCCTTAATTGATAGCTCTTAGATATTCTGATACAGCAACAAGAAAAGTAATATAAACCATTCACATTCATCCATTCAACCAAACAGTCAAACAAACAAACAAAAAAAACATTTGTTCAGCATTTCCTGTCCTAAAAACATATTTGTGAATTTTATTCATACTAGAGGAAAGTCTATTCTTCATACAAATTACTTAATATGATTAGAATCTATAATCTTCTTTGGAATGGCTTAAGTCCATTTCATAAAAATTCTTTTTTTTTTTTGCAAATTTTATTGAATTGCAATGAAAAGTAGAAAAGTAGAGTTGATAGAAGATTATAAACATACTAGCAACATAGTCATTAAGAGCAATATAGTCTTTTAAATCAATAATTCTGAAATAGTAGGGCCTTTTTTTGAAAAGAGAAAAAATACTTTACAAAATCAAACCCAAAGCTAAAAATGAAAAAATTTCTGAAGGAAATCCCAGGAAAAATTATAAATGAATTTGAAATTATCAATTATTTTTTTAGATACAACAGCAAAAACCGATAAAATAAACAGCTAATAATCTATGTTTTATTAATATTTAAACTTTCTATTTTTTGAAAGACACTATTAAAATAAAAAGATCAACCAAAGACAGGGAAAAATATCTATAAGAAACATATCTGAAAAAATATACTATTTGTCCAAATATTCAAAGACCTCTTAATGCTCAACAACAAAAAAATTAAATATGATGGACCAATGCTTGAATAGCTACCTAACCAAAGTTATACAGCATGTGAACAAATGAACACGTGAAAATGGTCAATATCATGTGCCAATAATAGTTGGCAATTTCAAACAGCAGAGTGACATTAGCAAATATTTGAATGACCCAAATATACAACAGTACAATAACAGCAAATTCTGGTGAAAATATAAGGCATTTACTATTGTCAGTAATGAAAAATTGTAATACATCCTTATTTGAATACAGCGGAACTGGTTCTTCAATAACTAAATACTCATTTAATTTGTGACCTATCAGTCATGCTCTTTTAATTTAATTAAATGCATTAAAATTAAGGTCCACACAAAATACAGATATTATTAATAAATAACTAACATATGTAGCAACCAAGATGTCCTTCAGTGGATGTGTAATTTGTACTATATCCAGTTAATTAAATATTATTCTGCATTAAGAAGAAGTGAGCTATTCAGTCACAAAAAGACATGGAGGAAATGTAAATGTGTATTCCTCAACAAAAGAAGCCAGCCTAAAGGGTTGCATGAGTGCCATTCTCACTAGATGACATTTTTAGGAAAGCAAAATTCTTATAACAGAATATGACTCATGGCTTCCAAGAATAAATCAGTGAAGTAAAGTAGATTTTCATGGCAGTAAAATTATTCCATAGGATATTATAATAATGAATGCGTGCCATTCCATATTTGACAAAGCCCATAGAATATGTAACACTAAGCATCAACCATATGCAAGTCTTAAACTTTGAGTGAAAACACTACTTCAGTGGAGGAAGGCTCCACTTTGGTGGGTGATGCTGATAATGGGGAGGCAGTGCCTGTGGAAGGGAGGCCAGGGACAAATGGAAATGGGGGAGGGGGCTTCTGTTGTGTGGTACTGTCAACTTAAAACTTTAAAATTCTAAATCTTTGTAATTTTTTTAAAGAAAATGTGTAATAAATCACATTCACTGGAGTGATTTCATGGTGCATACCAAATGGTGAAAATTTTGTAAGAGAAGTTTATATACTCTATCAGTCCAAGATGACCTGATGCTATTTATGGGGTTTGTATCAGAATTTGAACCTACACACTTCACACCTTTCAACATAAATGTGTTTCTTTTTAATAGGATATCACTGATTTGACATTTATTAACAGGAAATATTTAGATAAGAGTTTTACTTCTATGCCAAGTTTATCGAATCAGCTTTTGGAGGCAGATAACAGTCAATTATATAAACCGGTGTTCTCTGGAGCCCAGACTTGTCAGAAAAAGAAAGGAATGGATTTTTATAAAGCTCAGTCTGACTCAAAAGCCGAATGATAAGTTGCTCTCCACTTGTTTCTTTTTGTAAATTATCATTTATTTATTTAGTGTGTGTGCATGTTTGTTTATGGAGATGCAATTGTATTTGTGTGGAGTTGGATGGATGGGTGTGTGTGTAGTTGTACGTATGTGGAGGGCAGAGTTGAAATTCAGGTGTATGTTCTCAGGTGTTGTTCATCTCTGGTTTTGAGACAGGGTCTCTTTCTCACCTGGAACGTGCCAAGTAGTCTTGGCTAGCTAGCCAGCAAGCCTGGGAGACCAGTCTCTTTCTGTTTCTTCAGAGCCAGGATTACAGGTACATGCTACTATACTCAGATTTTTACATGGGTCCTGAGGATCAAGTTCAAGCCCTCATGCCTGTGTGGCAAACACTTTCTAAATGAGCTACCACCTCTATTTCTCTTCTGCTTGCTTAACAGCAGTATTACTCGTTCTGTCTTTTTTCTTTATGAGTGTTCATGTAACTCAGACCCCATTGCTTGGGCTTAGTAATAACATTTGTAGACAGCAGTTCCCGTTAACATTCACTCTAGAATTGATTTTAAACTTTCTTCACTTTTTGGATATTAATGTTCTACAGTTATTAACCCTGGCACTGTGGATAAGACAAAACTTTCAAGTTATGTTTCTCCAGCATTGATTTTGCTGTAGGATTGGCACCAGTGCACCCCTGGCACTTGTATTTTGGTCTCTAATGTTCCTGCTAATAGATTATCCATCTGGTATTCTGTCATATATCGCTGGGTAACTATATTACTTGTTGCAGCAGAGCCTGAAATCAGAGCATATGGATCTTCAGCAACACGTTGACACTATAATTTAGTTACAAATTTAGCTCATTTAATATCTTATGTGTGTATTCACTTTAAGAATAAACTAAAAATAAGTTTCCTAGTTCTAACACCACATTAAATTAAAACAAGTCTCAAAGAATATTTATTTTCTTCAATATTAAACATATTCCAAGCATCACATTGTTGTATTAGTATTTATGTTTTATATATTGGAACATACTAAAAACAATAAAGAAAAATTTGAGATTAGCATTAACATATATTTAAACCAATCCTGATCATACCTTCAGGAAAAAATTTTCAACAAAAGTTAAATGAGAAACAAATATCTTGATAGCATAATATATAGAAATATATAACTCAGTAATTTAATATTTATCTTGTGCTTGCTTTTAAAAGACTAACATTAATTTATTACTATAAACAATGAAATACAAAATGCACTTGAAGAAATATATCTAGAGAGATACAGAATTTGTCTATATCAGAATCTTATATGATAGTTTAAAAAAAAGAAAGAAATATAGAAGTAGAACAAACAACCTTTAAACCATTAACACTCCACATCTATTGTAAGTTATAGAAAAAGAGGAAAATCCCACAGTGTGGACACAAGACAGAATCTGTTGTGTACATGCATGCTTTCTTGCAAGATGTTTTAGAGATAGAACATTTTCTGTCTGTGAACATGCTATATAAACATTTAGAAATGAATGGCTTTCTAATCAGTGCTGCTAAGAGAATACAGTATTGGTATTAAAAACATTGCAAGACAACACCACAGACCCCTCTTTCATACATATACTCACACAAGTGATAAAACTCTCTATTTTGTAAATATACATGCCAAATTTTTGAATACAATCTCACAAAATAAAATAATCAGCCAAATAAGCCCAGAAATTAATTAAAACAATAAAACACTGTGATCAAATGAACTCACTCCAAGTGTAGAAGTGGTGTTTATTATCTGAAAATATTGCCGTATGTCAATGGATCTATGGTAAAAATTATCAGCTTGCAAAGGATGTAAGTCTCATATATCATGTTAGAAATCACATCCGTTAATAGTTTACCTCTAATAATAACACTGCACAGAAAACAGATATTTTCATGAACAAATAGAAGTACATTTCTTTTGTTTCTCTTTTTTTATTTATTATATTTGTGTTTTAATTTTACACATCAGCCATAGGTTCCCCTGTCCTCCCCACTCCCGCCCCCGGCCCCACCTTCCCCCCAGCCCATCCCCCCATTCCCATCACCTCCAGGGCCAAGAGTCCCCTGGGGATTCATTTAAACCTGGTGGATTCAGTACAGGCAGGTCCAGTCCCCTCCTTCCAGGCTGAGCAAAGTGTCCCTGTGTAAGCCCAAGGTTCCAAATAGCCAGCTCATGCACTGAGGACAGGTCTGGGTCCCACAGCCTGGGTGCCTCCCAAACAGTTCAAGCTATTCAGTTGTCTCACTTATCCAGAGGGCCTGATCCAGCTGGGGGTTCCACAGCCTTTAGTTCATAATTCATATGCTTGATAAATGATGACCACATGAGAACAGGAATAGGCAGAGTGCTGGAGAGGTCCCCAGAAATCCACAATGATACAACCTCTGTAGAATGCTGGCAATGGTCGAGAGAAAGCCTGATCTGAACTAGTCTGGTGATCTGATGGCCAAACACCCTAATGGTCATGCTGGAACTCCAATAAATAAAGGAAGTGGATGCAGAGATCCTTGGCCAGGCCCCAGGTGGAGTTCCAGGAATCCAATTGTCGAGAAAGAGGAGGGACTGTAAGAGTGTGAATTGTTGAGACCAAGATTGGAAAAGCACAGGGACAAATAGAAGTACATTTCTTAAGGCTATATCCAGTTCTTTGCTGTGAAAAGAGGAACACAGAAACAAACTTATTGTTATTTTTCCTTATAGAAAATACATTTTTAAAATGGAAATAAATTATTCATGTATTGATGATGTTGGAACACAGTCCAGGAATGGAGTCATGTGAGAATTCTTATGCTTGTGAGAAAACTCTAAGAAATCAAGACCAGAGTCTTGAGATCTCGGTTTCTTCGGAACAGAATTGTTCTTGGAGTGTGTTCTGTGCTCCTCCCAGGTGTGGTGCAGAAAACTGAGTTCATTTCAGCTGTTGTTGTTCAGATGCTTCTATGTAAAAGCATACTTTTTGTCATGTGTGGCTTGTCCTTGTGATTGTATACTTTACTCTGGCAATTCTTCCTAACCCTCAGAGTATTAATAGTCTGATGCTCTGAATAGTGTTAGCTATCGTATGAGACTTTAGTCCACCTCATTTTCAGGCCCTGCTCTCCTAGGTTCATGCTGCCAACTAGAGTGGTAAACCAACTAAGGTTTATCTATTTTGAAATCAATTAAATGTATGATACACCAGCTTTAATTTATATTCTGATAGTTGGAAACAATACTACATTAATGAGAAGACTGTGGTATGCTCAGCAAAATTTTAAGGATCAATTATTTCTCAAGAGGGAAAAGTGTCAAAGATGTTTGTTCATAGAGTTTCCTCACACACCGTGATATTGAGTTTTCTCTCCTAGAAGTTTCTCTCAAGCTCTAGGTCATACCCTGAGTAATTTCTATTCTAGTTTCACAACATGTCTTTATGCTTTTATTTAAACTTCAGGTAGAATGTTTACCATTGATAACATACACTCCTAATTCATTGATCAAATTATCATGCTCACATGTAGCACACCCACATTCTCAAAATCAATTTCATCTGATTCTGATGTTACATGGTTTGAATTAATTCTTAAGCATAATTTATCGATTTTTTCTGTTGCTATAGTTTTTATGGAAAAATTATGTAAGATAAAGAAAAAAATTAAGTCTATGTGGTGATATATTGTGTACTCTAATAAAATTTGCCTAAAGATCAGAGAACAGAACAAGCCACTAGACTAAACATAGAGAATAAACACCATAGATTAAACACCAGGCAGTGGTGGCACAAACCTTTAATACTAGCACTCAGGAGTCAGAGATCCGTTTGGATCTCTGTGAGTAAAAAGACACCCTGGACTACATGAGATTGACTCAGTCTAGGAGAGAAGCAGAGCAAGGCAGTGGTGGCATTCACCTTTAATCCCAGTACTGGGAAGCACACATGCCTTTAATCCCAGGAAGTGATGGCTGGGCAGAGAAAGGTATATAAGGCAAGAGAAGACAGGAACTAAAGACTTTTAGGCAGAAGCATCCCTTACAGTTAGAGGCTTTTTCAGCTGAAGTCATTTTGGCTGAGGAAGTTCATTTGGCTAAAGGCCTATTGGCTGAGGCCTTTTTAGGCTGAGGAGTTGGCAAGATGAGATGTGGCAGTGACTTGTTACTTTGTTTCTCCGATCTTTCAGCATTTACCACAATATCTGGCACTGGGATTTTTTTCTATTAAAAGACCATTTAAGATTCATGTTACATACCTACATTTGTAAAATATGTGGTTTTATTATTTATGTTTTACATTTATTTATTCATATGTGTGTATGTGTGTGTACACACACGTACCATGGTGCTTCTGTGAGTATCAGAGGACAACTTTTGGGATTGATTTTCTCCTTCAGTCATGTGGGTTTCAAGGTTTAAACTCAGTTTGTCAAGCTTGGCAGTGAACGCCTTAACTTACTGAGCCAACTCTCTAGCCCTTATTGTGTTTCTTGTACTGCCTTTGTAACTGTTCTATATAAATGTTACATGATGCTAGTAGTATGCACACCCTTCCTTTGTACCTGTTTTCCTTGTTTGAATACAATGAAGCATTCCCACCTCACTGATGTGGGTGGCTCATTCCTTTTATTTCCCGGTGGTACTCAGTGATATAAATGTTGCATATCTAATAATTCCTTGTTCTCTGTTAATGGCCATCTGGGTCGGTTTCAGTTTTTTGCTAATAAGAACAGCATTGTGATGCATATTCTACACCATTGTTTTATAGACATGAACAGTAATTTATCTTGGATACCTGCCTAGGCATATTGAATTACAAGGGAAACATCTACTAACTATTCATAAGAAACTGGTGAACAGTTTTCCAAGGATGTCTATTTTCCAGTAGTCATCCACAAAGTTTCTTTGAATGTCGTACCCATCAATATTCTGTAGCTTCATAACCATGCATAAGTGTGGCTTTAATTTGTACCTCTAATAAATAGCACTGTTGAACATTTTCAAAATACACATTTTGGTCACTTGGATAGCCTCTTTGGTGAATTGTCTTTTTAAGACTTTTTTTAAAAACTTATTTTAGAAGAACAATGTAAATTATTATTGTTGTCCTTATTCATTTGCAACTGCTGTTACTTGCTGTTTGCGAGAGCACAAAGATATTTAAATTCAATAAGTAAACCAATCTACCATTAGACACGTGGTATGGCATACAGATTATAAAAAGGCACAATTTCTTCAAGTATTCATGTCATGTGTTTAATTGATTTGCCACAGGCTTTTATTAGTCTGCACTCAACACTCTTAGCCTCCTGCAGTGTTTCTGGACTGAGCCACATAATTTGTTTGGTCTGTGAAATGCTAGAACTTATGACATAACTAGAAGCTTACAAAAGTACTCAAGAGTTTCTATTTTTTCTTACTTTTTGATTCTACTAATAAATGGTGACTAGGAAAGCCTTCTGGTATATGAAAGGAAGGGCAGAGTTAAGTCAATCTAATCATCAAATATTATAGCATTCTGAATGGAAAGTGGTGCTTCCAAGACCAGCAACAGCACTTCGCCATTCAGCAATGTCTGCATAATCACTGGATAGACAATCACTCAGCAGGTCCAGAACCTAGAACTAAATAAACTTTACTTTTTTATTGGATTATTTGTCTACACCACAATTGTTGTAATATATAACTAATACTATTCAGCAGTTGATTAGTTATAAAGGACTTACTTACACAAATAACAAATTCAACCAACAATAACATGATGCTTCTCATTCATCCAGATGGTGATCTTCTTGACACTATTAACAAGGTGGCCAGAAGTGAGCATACTGGTGAGATTGCAGCTTCTTACATGCTTCTAGGAAGGCAAATAAGCAATAGACTTCAAAATTTAAAATAGGCATCCTACTTTGGATAGGCAATCTAATCTAATCCAGAGTTAAAGACATTCGCATATATATCCAAAATTGTGAATCAATGTATACAGAAAAAAATAACTTTGTGCAAACAATGTAAATAACTTTCAATATATCATACACTTTGTGTAATGTAGATTTAATTTAATTATTAAAATACATATTGCATTCAAATTATGGGATGCTATGCAGCTATTAAGTGAGCATAATTCACATTCTGTAAAAAAATATATTGAGATTTGTGATAAACTTTAAAAGCAAAGAAGAAAATCACATTACTAATATTTATATAAATGTGTGTATAAAGTTCTATGTATAAAACTTAGAAAAAGTAATTATTGGATTCATAAACATTTTAACTATTTTAGATAACTTTGAAAAAAGAAAGTGTGGGAAAAGTAAGAACTTCTTTTTCAAAGATTTGGGGATTTTTTAATTTTATTAATTTAATATGTGTGTAATCAATATATTCACAAATAAAAAATAGCTATGAATATAATAAAATTACAAAATATCCAGTAGCCTAATATATAAATGTTCAGTAGGCTTGAGACTATGGTCAACCACACAAAAGCAGCTTTCAAAATAGAAAGAATAAATTTAAAAAAATTAATAAATCTAAAGAATTTTCCACTCAATAAAACACTGAAAATAAATTAAAAGTTAATGAGCAAAAAATGTCTAAAAAGAATTGGTATAGGCAGATAATTAATATTCTCCAAAAATAAATAGGTATTATAAAATAGAAGAAAATGTTTAAAAGTATGTTAAAGAATATGATGCACAGAACATTTTAAAATGGGAAACGTAAATACCCATGAGCACAGTCAACTTGGATAACAACAGATAAATGTGGTCTTCACCCCTCATCAAGAAACTTCTCGAATACACACAGAGCATTATAGAAACCACAACCAGGCGGGTGTTGGTGGTGCATGACTTCAATCCCAGCACTCAGGAGGCAGAGCCAAGTGAGTCTCTGTGAGTTCAAGCCCAGCCTGGTCTACAGAGCTAGATCCTGGACAGGCACCGAAACTACACAGAGAAACCCTGTCTCAAAAAAGTAAATAGATAGATAATAGATAGATAGATAGATAGATAGATAGATAGATAGATAGATAAAAGATCTCTATAGCAGAAACAAAGAAACCACAACCAATCAAGATACAGAGATGTAGAGCCCAATCCTTACTGATACAACTACAAAACAACATCTATATGTAAGGCTCAGGGAGCATTGTTGAGGAGGAGGTAGAAAGACACTAAGAACAAATGCTAAGGGAGTTTATGGTGAGATTGTGTTTCCTAGAAATGTCAGAGAAGCTACACCCATCAAGTCTTATTACCATCATGACATAAAGTATAAGCCTAAACATGAACTGAATAATAACAACAACAGAAATGCTGACGTGGACTGAGAAAGCCCAAGAGGTCTCACCCCTTCACAGAAAATTATAGACAACTAAGGAATTTTGAGAGCAGGAGAAATTGTCTTTTTCAGGGAACACCACACCAATTGGTTGTCCAATGCCAAATGGTC
Source organism: Onychomys torridus (assembly GCF_903995425.1). Taxonomy (NCBI): domain Eukaryota; kingdom Metazoa; phylum Chordata; class Mammalia; order Rodentia; family Cricetidae; genus Onychomys; species Onychomys torridus. The sequence goes on along the minus strand of NC_050450.1, from coordinate 79,695,221 downwards.
AGCTCTGAAAACATATATAAGTAGAATTGTACAGACACAGCAGGTTATATTTAAGAATATATTTGTATAGACATATACACATATGTGTGCCACAATAATGAAAAAGAGAGCATGAATTTGAAAGAGGGCAAAGAGAGGTATATGGGAGAGTTTGGAGGTATGGAAGGTGGTGGGAGAAAGAAATACAATAATCATATTAAAATCTCAAGAAATAAAAAATAATTTAAAAATATTTTGAAATCAACTAAACAAGAAATGATAAAGTGAGCATGAAAATATTTGATGAGGTGCTCTATTTACCACTTATGTTATGAGTGAATAAATGATTTTTAGAAGGAGTATTTTTATCACAGTTTTAGGGAAGCTGACACTTTGTGTGGCTTCTGTCAGGTATGTACAATGAAAAACCTTCCTCAAAGGCAGTATGACAATTAATACTGAGGTAGCTAAAAGAAACTACCTCTGGATAAGAGTGCTGGAAACACTCCAGTTTTATTTTAACTTAACAAAATCTGTTTCAAATTATCCACATTCTGAGTGTCTCTTCTTTACATTAATGGCTGTACCTACTCCATGAACAATGGTGAAATTCTGTGGGTCAGCTTGTTAGAAGCTTCTAATTATTGGAATATACTTTGGTGATACTCTACATCATCGATAACAAGCAACTCAACATTTAAAAGACAACTGAAAAGCTAGGTGTGATGGCTCAAACCAGTAATCCCAGCAGGCAGAAGACAGAAAGGAGGATCATGAGTTCAAGACCATTCTGGGCCAAATAATAAGACCTTATCTCAAGAAAACAAAAATAAAAGAAATAGTTGGAAACAAAGGGAGTGGAGAAGAAAAGAGAAATTAGAGAGGAAAAGGGACTGGGAGGGTGGAGAGGATAAATAAGAGAGGAGCAAGTAGATGAAGAGTGTATACCAGACAGTCAACCACTTTTATTTTTCAGTGGTATCAGTGCTGAAAATTTTATTTTGCTGTCTCAGGTACTTCTCTATTGCTGAAACAATCACCATAATCAAAACAACTTAGCTGGGCTTAAGGTTTTAGAGGGTTATACTCCATGATAGCAGAACAAAATACATAGGGTCAGGAAGAGCAACAGCTCACATCAGCAAATTGGAGCCAGAGACACACACCAGGAATGGTAGGAGTCTTTTTTGCGACCTTAAAGTCCACTCCCAGTAATACACCTTCCCACACCTTCTGTTCCAAGCAGTTCCACCAATTGGGGACCAAGTATTTAAACTGTGAGTCTATGTGAACACATCACATTCAAACTGTGCCTTGTTTAAAAATTTTAAAATTGATATAGATGGTACTTAAATCTAAAGTAAAGCCTTGTGTAATGGAGACTGGACATCACTTTCAAAGAAAGGGTTGAGTCAATCCAATGTCTTATGTTGTTTGAAATTCTACCTCAAATATTAGAATATTTCACTGTTTCAACAATATAATTCCATTCCAGAGTTTTCAATTTTTCTGTTTTGTCTTTTTAAAATCTAATATTGAGTGAACTATTCGTATTCATCACATGTTTTTCTTTTATTAATGTCTTTTCCTGGCCTTTGAAATCTAATTTCAAAAGCTCAAAGAAGTCAACCTTCTATTGACTTTTCAAAGCAGTAGGGTTTTCACTTCTTAAATAACTTTAATCTTAATTATTTCTGCTTTTTAAAGATATTTTCTTGCAAATCAGCCTGTTTGCTCCTCTTTTTCCTGCACACTGCCTACAGAAATCCTACTTTAATTACAGCACCACTGAAACTTCAAAAGAATGCCTCAGCACAATGGATGTATTCTTTTTTGCTTTAATTTCACCTGATAAAAGTTCTCTTTACTTGTCAGGTTTAAAAGGTAAAGAGTTAGGTTTTATTGAACCTTGTGTGACAGTGAGATTCCAGTACAGGCTTTGTGTGCCAGATCTGGTAAGGTCTGGCTCAGACACCGGTCTTTATTTTAAGACATAATACATGTAGATGTTCTCAAAATTTTCCTTCTTCAATTAAACTCTTCTGTAAAGGAGATATGTACTATATGCTCATATAGTATACCATATGACCCTAATATTCCTTACATGAATCTAGATGAAACACTTCTGTTAAATGAAGCAAAAAAAAAAATGAAATGTCTGGGATGTGAATTAATCATGTGTCCTTAAGTAAATCACAGGAAATACTAGAAAATGCATGGTACCCTGGAAGATTCCATGTTAAAGTTGGTCATGGTGGCTCACAAATATAATACCAACACTAGGCAGCTAAGGCAGGAGGATTTATATGATTTGGATTCCTGTCTGACATACAAGGTGAGACAAACAAACAAATACAACAAAATCATGCACTAGAATTTGTAAGGTCTACACTATTATATATGCTTTGAACTTTCAGAATATATGTGTGTATTTCTGTGGTGTTTTTCTTTACTAAGCACCTGTCCCTAGCCTTCTTCCATGAAACCAAATTCTGCTCATGTGAGCCTTTCTGTAGTCACCTCCTGCCACACTGCACCCTTGCTATGCTACCTGCTTTTTAGTCCTTAGAATCCACAAGTACTCAAGTGTTTGAGTCCACAGGTTCTAACTACTGTTTTAAATTTCGTTTTACCCAGGGGGTTCCTACATATTTTTCCAAGATAATCTATTCCACATTTTCCAAGATAATCTGTTCCACATTATCCATTTTCCTTCCATGATCCATTTTACGGGTTATTTCATTTATTAATTTACTTTTTTTGAGATATTATAGCTTTTATTTTTTGCTTGTTACATGTATCTATAGTAGTACTTTTTCATCAGGATAGCCAGCCTATAAATAATGACATGGAGACTTATTAATTATGAAAGCTCAGCATTTAGCTTACACTTATTTCCACCTAGACCTTATAGCTTTAATTAACCCATTTTTGACCTACATTCTGCCATATGGCTCACTACTTCATCTCTAAACTGCACCTGCTTTTCCTCTTCACAGCATCATCTCTGTACCTGAAGTACTGACTAGTCTCTCCTGCCTACCTATTAGACATTCAGCTCTTTATTGTACCAATCACAGCAATACATCTTCACACAGTGTACAAATATCCCACAACATTTCCCTATTTTTGTCTAAATAAAAAGGAAATGCTTTAATTCTAACATGGTAAAAGTATACATAATAAGAACAATTATCAACCAGGTGATAGTGGTGTACACCTTTAATCCCAGCTCTCAGGAGGCAGTGGCAGGCAGATTTTTATGAGTTTGAGGCCAGCCTGGGCTACAGAGTGAGTTCCAGGAAAGGTGCAAAGCTACACAGAGACACCCTGTCTCAAAAAATCCCCAAAAAAGGAACAATTTTCAAGTATTGCCTAAAGAAAAGAAAAGTTATTGACATTAACAAAGTAAAACCATATACAATAAGAAGAAATATCAAGTAAGAATTAAATTCACAATGTCTAGACCATTTGTATTAGGCAAATTCAGAGAAAATACTCTGTTATCTATAAGCTCTTGGTAAGTCTAAAATTTTGTACCTAATTTGCTTTCTATCATAAATAAGGAAAACTGTAATTATAACTATCTAGTCTCCAACCCCATCATAGAAGGATAAAATATTACATGAGTAAACAGGAAGTAGGGCAAACAACTTCTAAAACTCTGGAAATAACAGAGGCATCTGACTGTCTGGAAAATCACCCCAATGTCCCTCTGCAATGTTGGGGCACCCATCTCCAGCCTATAGGGCTAGAATATCTGACAGAGTTTTCTGTGAAGAACTGTCCTGTCTTGTCTTAACCAAGTTTGGCAGTCACCTTCTTTTGTTTCCTGATGTCCAATTTGGATAGCACACTGTCAGCAGTTGAGACAAGGGCAATTTCTTGCCCAATGGCTAGATTTTTCACATTGAAAGCAAACTCCATATGGAGGTTCTTCAATGTCCATCATCTTCTCTGAAGTAAATTGATATTGCCAAGAAAGGATGTGTCTCACTGTCATGAAAAGCCTTATGTTATTAAAGCATCTTAAATGTCATATTCTGTAGGTCTCTGAAGTGTATGAAGACCATCCATCTATCTAAAATATATCTCTGTTTGACCATGAAAACATACCTAACATGCCCACAAATTTGATTGTTAGATGACTAATAACCTGTATTTCTTTATTATCCTAAATAGTTTTTAATAATAACTTTCAAGGACTAGAAATTTGCATACATTTTAAAATGAGCTTCATAGGTATAGTAACTTAAATGGGAGTAGAAACATATATACAGTACAACAAAAACAACCTTAAATTTGTCTCAGAATACAAAAATCCATATTAATGTAAAATATTTGAGACTAGTAGTTGGGTATTTTTTAGTTTAAAATTAAGGTCAGTAATCTACTTTTTTATCCTATCATTCCTGTATCCCCCTTTTTCTTTTCAGAAATAGATCCTTGAATCTAGCCTTCCTTGTATAGTTTTTTTTTCTTCTGTCAAAGAACAGTAATAACTTGCAACACCCCTAAAAAATGACAAACATCCACTGGATAATCAAAAACCACCCACTCCTTCTCTTGGGAATGTGGGGATTTTGTTTTCTAAGCTGATTCCTCTTATCTGAGGGGTGACAGGATCTTTATGGAACCCTAAGAAAATTGGGTAATAGTCAAGTCATGAGAGGGCTAGCTGTATTTTTTTTAAGTCTCTGTGTGATAGAAATGTGTAGAGTTTATCGGAAGTCCTGGCTGGAATAGTCTGTAAGGTTGGTCCACCTCAGCTTGCAGCTTTGAAATATATATGTATGTGTGTGTGTGTGTGTGTGTGTGTGTGTGTGTGTGTGTGTGTATGGAAACTGAAACAAAGGCATTCTGAGAGGTAGAATTATATAGGCTACTTTTATTTTATTGGTGACTGGTTCTTTTGTTCTGAAAACACACAAGCTTTAAAGGTAACATATTTTCAGTAACACAAGTGTGGAATGTGTGGTATATATAAATCAGCTACATATGATTCTCTGTTCTGTGTTTGAACAGGTAAAAGATACCTTTCAACTTTATAAAGTCATTTAGACTGTATAACCAAAGTATAATATAACTTTTTAGCCATGCCGTATGAAAGGATGACATGTAATATTAATTCATGAGGACCCTGTAGCCAATAAGATTTATCATGTCTCACCCAGTCTCAGAGCTGTTTCCATGTTGAGGGATCAGCACATACATTACCTGTCTTTCAGTTTTTCTTAGTTTCTTTCTTCTTGTTTGTAGCCAAGATTTTCAGGAGGTCTTTTTTGTCAAATCTGATTTTGTTCATTTTGAAGGAAACAAATGCATAGTCTCTTCCCCAGTGCTATATATTTTCTGACTTACATTTTAAAATTAAGACATCCCTAAAATACACAGGATGGTTCAATTTATCAGCTTTTATTTACAGTCCCAATGTCTCTCAGCGGGTGTCACTTTTTGCTCGTTAACATTTAAAATATTTAAAGTTAACGAAGCATTATATATGAATCACATGCCATGTGTTATGGTATTTTCTTATCCTTATGTGGATTATTTCTTTTATATTACTTTATTCTCTCTTTAAAGACATCACTTTATTATTTTTAAACTATTTTTCTATGACTGTTTATGTTCATTTTCTTTTCTTTCTTCAGCCTGTAGGCACATTTTAAACACATTGTAAACTGTTCAGAGGTTTTCTCAGCCTGGACCTGACATTTTGTGCATCTGAAGTGGTTGTTTTTTTTTTTTTTTTCTTCTGATCCTGTGAGCCCAACCTAAACCTGCTAGGCTACCACTGTGGAGTGGTGCTGGTGGCTTGTTCCACCCTGCTTGGTTCCATGAGAGCCTGGTCTCCTGCAGGTACTGACCCCAGAGCCTCATTTACCTACCCTAGTTCTGGAAATTCTTTGTGTCTGCCTGCAGCAGGCATTTATACCCAGTGATGGCTGCTCAAGTGCTCAGTTACATTGCATTGTCTCTTAAAAGAGCTGTGCCTCTGTATGCCAAATCTGTCAGAGAGACCATGTTCACCAGGAAGCCATGTCTGACTCCATGTTTAGACATCTATTTGTTTATTTATTTCTCTTTCAGGCCCTATGTGGGTCTATGTGCCAGATGTGAAGTGACATGTGCAGTAGTAATTTGTAGTTATACTTTTTCGCCAGGACCACTAGCCTGCTAATGATGACACAGAGACTTATTAATTATGAAAACTTAGCCTTGACCTTTAGCTTGTTTAGGCTTGTTTCCAACTAGTTCTTATAACTTAAATTAACCCATATTTTTAAAAAAATCTATGTTCTCCTACATGGCTGGTTACTTCATCTCTGTACTGCATGCCCTGTTTCCCTGGTGTCTCACTGCAAATCTGCCTTTCCTCTTCCCAGAGTCCTCTGTCTGCCCAGAAACTCCTCTGCTGTGAATATTGATCTGTATAAATAAAATGCTGATTGGCCAGTAGCCAGGCAGGAAGTATAGGTGGGACAAGGAGAGAGGAGAATTCTGGGAAGTAGAAGGCAAAGGCAGAGAGATATGGCCAGCCACTGCCATGACAAGATGTAAGGTACTGGTAAGCCACAAGCCACGTGGCAAAGTATAGATGAATAGAAATGGGTTAATTTAAGATAAAAGAAATAGATAACAAGAAGCCTGCCATGTCCATACAGTTTGTAAGCAATATGTTTCTGTGTGTTTACTTGGTTGGGTCTGAGCATCTATGGGCCTGGAGAGTAAGAGAGATTTGTCCTGACTGTGGGCCAGGCAGAAAAACTCCAACTACAAATGGCACCCAACGTGTTGGCAAGAGTTTCCACCTAAAACCTGAGAAAAAAAGATTCTAAAACGGAGCTAAAAATCATCTTCCTAGTTGTCTCTCTCAAGTTAGTGGAGCTACTATGGCGAGTTCCTGGCGAGTGCCTCTGACCTGCAGTGTGGTGGGAATGAGGAATCTACAAAAGGCACTTTATTCTGATACATGGTGGATTTAGCCTTTGCTAGTTAAAAAAAAAAAAAAAAAAGTTTCTGGGCTATGCGCTGCTTTGATAGAACTGCATGGTACACATGGCTCCAGACCCAGAGCTGGCAGTAAACTGTACCACTGCCGTGTTGGGAAGTTGAGGTGGGCGGAGCCAGCAGCCACAGCAGCGTTTCAGTCTTACAAAGATGGATATTACACAGAGAATCTGGTTTGTCTTGTCTTTGGGATTTTTAACTGCAGAAAAAGATTTGATAGTAAAAGCTGTTGAGTTAAACAAATATGTAAATTTTAAAGGTACCTTGACTTCAAAATTTGGATATAAGAATATGTTGCTTTTGTTTCCACAGAAAGCCAGAGGCTGTGGATTTGTTCCAGATTAAGATACATCAGGTTTGATCAGCTAAGACCACCTGAAAGGTCTCCAATGACACCATGACCAGATGATCCAACATCCAGAATGGTTTCAAAGCAACTGGCTCAGAGGTTTACCCTCACGGACTATTCCATAATCCTAAAATTTTCTTTCTGTCCCCATAAGATACTGCACCCCCCTCCAGCAGGAAGTAGTAAGAAAAACTATGCCCAAATTCCCAGATGGCTTTGGAGATGGAATTAGCTCACTCCTTCTCTAAACCCAGGCATATTATGAAAAGAAAAGATTAAGAGATTCTTACGTTCCAAATCAGAAGAGCCCTCTGGTGTGGGACAGAGAAAAAACAATATTGTTTTTTAAATCAGGTTGATTATAAATACAATCTCTTTCTAAAGAGGAAAAGGGGATATGATATAGATATAATGGGATGAAAGGGTAGATTAATGAACTTATTTCTAAAAAGCAACAACTTGTTTAAAATGTTTTACATTGGTATAGATTTTAGTCTATTGATACAAACTTAAAGTTAATTTTGTTATACTGTGTGCATATTTCTACTCTTGTTTAAGGTATTATGTTTGTATAGCTCATTTTAAATTGTAATGGATAATTAAAAATAGATTAATAATTAATCATCTATGATAATCATGCTCATAGCCATGTAAGTTAAGTCTTCTAGGTATACATAAAGATATTTCAGATAGAAAGGCAATCTTCAAATACTTCAAAGACCTTCAGAATATGGCATTTAAAATATTTTTAAAATTTAGACTTTCTGGACTGTGAGACATGTCTGCTCCTGGCAAAACTGATTTACTTCAGAGAGGAGAATGGGCATTGAAGACACTTCATATCTTATCTTCACCTTGGCAAAAATAGCCATTTGGGCAAGAAACAATTCTTGCCTGAACTGCTTGATCAACTGGACATGCAGGACCCATAGAAAGGTGACCACTAAACTTTGTTTGACAAAATGGTCCTTCAGGTTCCTGCTTTGCAGAGGAAACTGCCATACATTCTATAGGACACTGAGAGAAGTGACCAAGAGACTCTAGCCCTGTGGGCTGAAGACAAATGCCCCAACTTTACAAAGGAATATTAGGTGACTGTCCAGGCTGCCAGCTGTCTCTGTTTACCCTGCTAGACTCCCGAAAGTTTTTTGCATCCTTCTCCCGGTTCTCAGGTAATATTATATCCTTCTGAGGTCTTTGATGTGGTTAAAGACTAGATAGTTATAATTTCCTCAGTTATGATAAAACATAAGTTAGATATAAAAACATCAGACTCACAAATATAAGATAGATAGGACATCTTCCTTAATATTGTAACTGTAATTCTGGCTTAATAATTGTTTAGTTATATGTAATTTTACTATGTAAAAGTTAAAACCTTTCTTTAAAAAAAAGAAAAGGGGAAGTGCTGTGAATATTGATCTGTATAAATAAAATGCTGATTGGCCAGCAGCCAGGCAGGAAGTATAGGTGGGACAAGGAGAGAGGAGAATTCTGGGAAGTGGAAGGCAAAGGCAGAGAGATATGGCCAGCCGTTGCCATGACAAGATATAAGGTGCTGGTAAGCCACAAGCCACATGGCAAAGTATAGAGGAATAGAAAGAAATAGATAACAAGAAGCCTGCCACAGCCATACAGTTTGTAAGCAATATAAGTTTCTGTGTGTTTACTTGGTTGGGTCTGAGCATCTATGGGCCTGGCGGGTGAGAGAGATTTGTCCTGACTGTGGGCCAGGCAGAAAAACTCTAACTACACCCCTCCTATTCTCTCCTGCTATTGGATAGTCAGCATTTTATTACACCAATCACAGCAATACATCTTCACACAGTGTACAAATATCCCTCAACATTTTTCCTTTGCAAACTTCATACAGGAATATAATATGTTGATTACTCTCACTAACCACCCTCTCTTAACTGCCTCCCACACTGACGACCCTCTACTCTGTACAAGTCCCCTATCCATGTTCATGGCATTATTATTATTATTATATTTTGTGATCCATTGATCTTAGCAGAGTTGTAGATATGCTAGGATGTGAAACACTTCAGTGGAGCCTAATGTGCTCGACAGTGGTTACTATATGCTAAAAGTATACAATAGAGAAAAAGGTAAGCAGAATCTACAACAAATGGTGCTGGGGCTATTGGCTAATACATAAAAGAACAGAACTGGTTGAGTCTGTCTCACCATGAACAAAAAACAATTCAAATAGATAACTGGGTCAAGGACCTCAACATAAGACCTGATACTTAGAAATTACTAGAGTAAAATTTGGTTGTACATTACAAGATATAAGAAAAGGTAAGACATTCTGAAGAAGGCTCTGATTGTTCCACAATTAAGACCAAAGAAATTCATGGACATTCATGAAACTATACTTTTGTCAGCAAAGAACATAGTTAATCAAGAAAAGAGATATCCTACAAAATAAGAGAAAAACTTTGCCAACTATGCATTTGATAGAGGAGTACTATCTATAATACACAAAAGCTCACAAAACTAAATATCAAATAAACAAAATCCCAATCAAAAAATTGGGCTTTACCAACTGCCCATGGTTAGAGAGGTTAGAGACCCTATAGGAATACCTACTCTGCCATTTTCTTAATAAGTATAATTACTAAATATGTTATAAGAGTTATCTTTATTCCCACAAATAAGTATAGATCTCACTCCCTACCCAAGAAACTTCCTTTTATAGTAAAGGAAGGCTACCACAGATATCCACAAAAGATAAAAATACAGATGGTAATTGAATATAGGATGCCAGCCCAATTGTTACATATGCAATTGTCTTAATTAAATTTCTCTTGCTGTAATAAACACCATGACAGATTACCTAACTGTGGTTGTTTGAAATAAAATGACCTCCAAAAATGAGTGGCACTATTAGAAGGTATGGCCTTGTTGGAGGATGTGTGTCACTGTGGGGATGGGCTTTAAGTTCTCCTATGTTCAAGCTACTCCCATTGTCTTGAGTCCACTTCCTGTTGCCTTCTGATCAAGATGAAGCCAGCACCTTGTCTGCTTACACACTGCCATGCTCCCTGCCTTGATGAAAATAAACTAAACCATTGAACTGTAATTGAGCCACCTCAATTAAATGTTTTCCTTGTAAGAGTTGCTATGGTCATGGTGTCTCTTCACTATAGCATGAATATTAAAAGGCCTTATTCTTAAAAAAAACCTGGAGCCAGATATTTGGGTGAAAGCTGAAAGACCAGAGGGATAGAACAAGCCATAGCCACATGTTCTTACTGCTAGGAAATCCTCAGCCCAAGAGAGAGCTACTTCCTATATAGAGAGCTACTTCCTGTATACTTACACCTATATACCTTTCTGTGCCCTGCCATCTTACTTCCTCTCTCTGCCTAGCTACATCACTTCCTCTTTCTGCCCAGCTCTATCACTTCCTGTCTGTCTATATATACCTCCAGACGTCTATGGTTAACTAGTGCTGAGATTAAAGGCGTGTGCCACCACGCCTGTCTCTGTTCCCTGTGTGGCCTTGAATTCACAGAGATCCAGATGAATCTCTGCCTCCTGAATGCTAGGATTAAAGAAATGTGCTACCACTGCCTGACCTCTATGTTTAATATAGTAGTTAGCTTTTTCCTCAGATCCCTGAGCAAGCTTTATTTGTTAGAGCACAAATAAAATATCACCACACTTCCTTCACAGCAATAGAAACCCTAAAATACCAACCTACAGTGGTTAGCCTTAAACATATACATATGTGAACATAGTAAATGCACCAAGATATATATATGTGTGTGTGTGTGTGTGTGTGTGTGTGTGTGTGTGTGTGTGTGTGTAATGGATACATGTATTGGAAAGTCATGAATTTGAGAGGAGGAACATAATAGAGTTTACAAAAGTGTGGAAATGATACTAATATAGCACTGATGTATAAAATGCTTGAAAGATCAAAAATTTAAGTCTATGGAATTAAAAGAAAAAATTCAAATGGTTAAAAAATGCTTTATAAAGTGTTCAATATCATTATCCATCAAGTAAATGTAAAATAAATCTATTTTGAGATTCAGTTTCATCCCAGTATGTATGAGTGTCCTTCATTAAGAAGTCAAATAACAACCAATGATGGCAAGGAGGTGAGGAAAGGGTAACTCCAACTGTTGATGAGAGTGAAGACTTGTATAGTAATTGTGGAAATCAGCATAAATGGTTCAAAAGCAAAAAAAAAAAAAAAAAAAAAAAAAAAAAGGCCACCTGATCCTGCTACATTAATTCTGGGTATTCCACAATGAACTTTCTGTCCTAAGAGAAAGATGGCTATGTAATCATGTTCGTTGTTGACTTCTTCAAAATGATAAGCTAATGGAATCATCCAATGTTAGGGTTTCTATTGCTATTATAAAACATGATGAGCAAAGGCAACCTGAGGAGAAAAGGGTTCGTTTCATCTTAAAGTTCCACATTACTGACCATCATCTTGGGAAGTTAGGGGAGGAACTCAAATAAAGCTGGAACCTGGAGGCCAGAGCTTATATAAAGGCCATAGAGGAGTGCTGCTTAATGGGGTGTCCCGTTTGGCTTACTCAGCCTGTTTCCTTAGGTACACCAGTACCACCTTCTCAAAAGTGACAAAATCCACAATTACTGGGCCTTCCCATACCAATCACTAATTAAGGAAATAGACTGTAAAGACTTGCCCACAGGCAATCTTACAGAGGCATTTTCTCAACTGAGGAAAAGGCAGGCCCAGAAAGTCAAATGAGAGTTTTATTCCCTCTCATACGTGGATCACAGCTTCAACTTTGTTTTCACGCTGTTTTGGAGCATCTGTAGAAGCCAGGAACCTAGAATGGGACAGTGGGGAGGAGAGGCATGAAGTGGGTCAGGCAGTAGAACTTCTTTGAAGTGAAAGTAGAAAGCAAGAGCACTGGGGTGATGAGGTTCAAACAGGAGAGGGGCTTGGCGGGAGGGGGAGGTAGAGGGCGGGCTAAGCAAAGCCAAGGGTATAAGAAGACATGGAAACTTACCACTTTACAAGTGATTCTTTTAAATCCTCATTCATTTTCATTGCTATAAACCATTTGTTTCTTTATCAGATCTCACCAGAATTTGTAATTCTGCATTTGTTTTTTGTTCTCCTGTTGATTTGGCTTCTCTTTTCATGGTTACTAAAAGACTGTCTGTTTTTAGTTTATGTTTGTGAGTGTTTTGACTATATATATATATATATATATATATATATATATATATATATATGTGCACAAGGTATGTGCAGTGTCCATGGAGGCCAAAGAGGGAGTCACTCGGCTGGAACTGTAGCTGCAGATGTTTCTGAACCATTGTGTGGGTGCTAGCACCCAAACCTGGATCCTCTGCAAGAACAGAGTGCTTTTAGAGGTTGAGTCAACTCTCCAGTCTGTATTTTTTTTTATTTGCCTTTATGGGGAAAATTCTGCTTCTGCAGAAGGGACTGGCAGGTGAAAGCTTCCATGCCTGGCTTATTCGTCTTCTTGGGATGTCTGCTGTTACAAAGTGCCGGCAGCATTTATTTCCTCATAGTTCTGAGGCTGAGAACTGAGACAGGCGGGACTGTTTCTCTCAAGGCCTCTTCCCTTGCTCTGTAAGCACTGCCTTCTCCTGGTCTCTTCTAACTGCAGCTTAGAGATTATTTATATCCTAACCTCCTCTTAGGAATCCCAGTCTTAAAGAATAAAGTTCACATTAGTGATGTTTTAACTCAGTTACCTCTTTGAAGACCTGACCTCTAAATACAGCTGGGCTCTGAGGTACTGGCAACTGCGATTTCAATAAAAAATAAAAAAATAAAAATAAAACCTTGAGATGCTGAAAGGAAGAGTCAATTCATCTTATATGCTTCCATTTTATTTATGTGCATGTGTGTCTCTGTGTAAATGTATGTGTGTGGGGAGGCACCTGCAGAGGCTAAAATAGGCCAATCAGATACTCTGGAGCAGGAGTTATATACAGTTGAGAGTTGCCTAATGTAGGTACTGGGAATTGAACTATTAATCACTGTGCTAAATCTAGCCCTCATATAATACCCGGAATGCCTTCCTTAGAACTTTGTACATGGTAGGTGCTGTTATTAAAAAAGCAAAAATATGTGTAAAATAAATAATAATTGAGTGCAGTCTTTCTATGTTTAACTGTAAGTAATGAGAAACAAGGTAATTGTGATCAACTCCCTCAAAGCAGTTTGAAAAAGTATAATAGAAGTATAGTGATCTTGGCTTTTAAATATTTAGCAGTTGAGATTTCTCTAAGACAGTGTGATGGGTTTGTTTTAAATGGACATGTCACAAAGGAGTCATCTATTACACTTTCAGTCATAAAAGCCAAGAAGAAAAGTCCTGTGGCTAAAATCTATGCACAATTTTCAAAGACTTAGAGTTTTTGAAGGACAGTGCTAAGCCCAATATGCAGATTTAAGTTGCATCCTTCTTACAAATTAAGCCATTCCTAATAAATCTGCAAAGTAGATACATTTGGAGTTTGTTCTTGTTAGACCAATAATCATATAGCTCCTTCATAGCTTTCTCTATTTCAGAATAATTATGAGAATTAACCATAAATATTAATTCCTATTCAATATGTATGTACTCTGGAATCCCGAGGTGTGAATAGCAATATCTTATTACACAAGCCAAAGGATTCATTAAGTGCTCTGGGGTAATCTTTAGAGAGTACATTAAAATTCAGATGTTACTATGCATATGAGCAGACTGCAAAACTTTAAGATGTGTTTCAGAAATAACTGGTGAGTGATTTCCTGGAGCAAAACTTATTAATCAAAACATCCAAATGAGGATCAGCATGAAGAAAAAGAAAGTTAAGTGATTACATGGAAAGGGGGTTCTTAACAATTAACCCAAGATTGCACGTGCACACACACACACACACACACACACACACACACACACACACACACACTACAACACCGTTTGATTGTTGTGGTTTTGAAATGAAGTTTTACAATCTACCCTTGATGGCTTTCAAAATCCCCTCCTACGCCTTACCCTCCCTACTCCCGGATTTGCAAGTCAGCACCACCACACTTTACAAAGGGAGGATGTTTTATTTATTTTTATTTACTTTTCTCAAAAACACATTTTAAAATTTCATTTGTATTTTGTGTGTGTGTGTGTGTGTGTGTGTGTGTGCAGCATGAGTGTAGCTGTCATGGAAACCAGAAGAGAACACTGACTCCCCTGGAGCTGGTGTTCCCGGTAGCTGTGAGACACTCAAAGCAGGTCCATCAAAGGAACTCCAGTGTTCTGTGGGAGCAGGAATTCTTCACTGCTGAGCCTTATCAGCAGCCTGGGAAAGTCATTATAATTAATTACAGATGTTGCAGAACTCTGACAATGGACTTCACCTACACAGGTTTTGCTGTTTTCTTTTCCCTTGTGATTTTTTTCTCTGCTTGATTTGTTTTGCCTTAATATTAGTAGAGCTTTTAGATAATTTTGTGAAATACCACAATAATGATTATTTTAAGTGTATAGCTTATAGTAGGTTTGTTGATTACAGGACTTTTCACATTTCACATGATCACGTGATACAGTTCACTGTTTATTTTGTTTTACAGTTCTAGAATCTTAACACATGCACGCATACATGTTAACTCTTTATGATAGTGTAGCAAACAGTTCTTTGACCCTAGAAATCACCCTTTGTGTTTTGACATTATAGTCACACTGTTCGCTTTAACTCAACTCAAAGGAGCCAGTGACACTTTTCTATGCATGATTTTCCCTGGTTAACATCCCATGTAAATTTAAATATAAACTCTTGCCCTTTGGATGCTAGCTTTTTCCACTCAATATATCACACGTTAGAGAACCATCTAGGTTGTTGACTGTATAAGTATCAGTATTTCTTTCATTTTTATTAGTGAATAGCACTGCATTTCATGGACTTAGAAATTCATTCTTTTTCCCTTTGAAGGTACTGGGTTATCTCTACTTTGGGCTAATTATGACTACAGCTGCTAGAACATTTCAGTGAATTTTTTTGTGTAACATAAACTTTTTAAGGCAAATGCCTAAAAGTTGGACTTCTGGTTCATATACTATGTGTCTGCTGACTCTGTCAGAAATTAACAAATTCCTTTTCATTGTGGCTCCACACTTGAATTCTCGGCAATGATGTTCTAGAGCTCAGTTTATATAACAAACTGACTTGTCTTTATCAAAACTGAAAACCTTTATCAAAACTCAGCTTCAGACACAGGTCCCCTTCTGTACAATCTATTCTGTATCATTAACTTGGTTCTATTTGTTTTTAAATTATTTATTATTTTATAACATTTTAACATTAATATGTGAATATAATGTGCATGGATCTAGTCAATCCCATTCCATCCCACCAATGCTTCCCATCCATCTTCCCTCTTTCTCTTGCAACTTTGCATTTCCTTCCCCCCACCCTTAAACCCCAAGGAATCTATTTAGTGCTTCCTGTACATCCTTGTCCATAGAACTATGATTAGTGTATAGGTCATCCCTGAGGACCCACATTCCTTAAACTGATTCACACTATCCAGGCAGCCATCAATTTCCAATAGTTCCTCAGAGAGGAGAATAATTCAAAAGCCCTTCCCCCACCAATACTGGGATTATAGCTTGCCTGAACTAGTGCAAGTCTTCAGTATACAGTCACAGATGCTATGAGATCACTTATACAACTGTTCTTCCATGTCCGATAAGTACTGCTTCACTACTTCCTCAGGACTACAGTCCTTCCTGAGGACTCTTGCTCTATTTCCACTCTCTTCTGAGTGATTTTTGAGCCTTGGGGGGAAGGAAAACTCTCCAAAGCTTCTACAGATAATGTCAATGATAATTCAATTTGGAAATAGTCACAGAAAATAATTCTACAGCATATACCAACACACATAGAGAATATATGCAATTTTATGTCACAGTGGAGCTATTCCCGTGAGGTTTAACAGGAATATATGATATCATGAAGCATAGTACCATGGTTCAAATTCATAGCACCAAAATAATGCAAAAAATATGGTGATGAACTGGATCAATGGTAGAAGTCATGCATTTGTTTTCCATCCTGAAAGAGTAGGCAGCATAATTTGACCCTCACCTGAAATTGCAGACACCAGTATCCTGCCTACTAGGTGAATGTGGTTTTGAGAGATACCAGAATAAAGAAGAGGCAGACTATTATCTAGGGATTGGGACTCTAGTGATGCAGGTTCTGTAGGCTATCTTCTCTACTGGAGGCAGCAGGGTGTGTGTGTCACATTTCAGAACTGTGGCTGCCTTTGAGTCACCCATAATCCTTAAAGTAAGCCTTTCCTATGTTCCTATATTCATAATAAACTCATTGGTTTATCTATTTGGACTTGAATAGAATCATTTCTTTTCTCTGTCCATCTTAAGTGAACAGATATTTCTTCATGTGACTCCAGGAGAATAAACACAACACACGCAAATATAGTGTTACATATTGTTTTCAGATTAAGTGCATCAATACATATATCTGAATCCATGCATTCAAATGTGCATTTAATTTTATAAACCTCTCTTAAAACCTAGAGTCAGTTAGTATTGCTTGTACTGATAAGCCAGCTTCATTTCTGGACCTGTAAAATGAACATAGGATGCTCATACTATCATAAATTCTGTAGATTCCCAGAATCTTGTGGAGGAATCAGAAGATATTACATACAAAGATGCTTTAAATCCTCTGAGAAAGTTTTGTGTAAATAATTCTTGCATTTGCATACCTCATATGTATGTTAATAGCAGTGTTTCCCTGTAGATATCTTCCTGCCAGGGGCACTGTTTTTTAAAGGTGATATTAAGTTATGTTTATTTTGTGAGACAATAAAACAACACTGATGCATCAAGCGGAATCACATAAGGCTCAAAATAAAGTCACAGAAGGAAAAGTGATGCATTATTTCAATAACTCTTTACATTTTTATTGCTCATTTCATCATAAAGATCAATGAAGTGCTTCAACAAATAATAAATGCAGGGATCATGCACTCTCCTGTCTTAACAAATTATCTCAAGAAGACAATAACCATATTTACACTCTCTCAGCCACAAAGTTCAATGATTGAAGAGCTAAAGTCAAAATCTCAGGAAAATTTACTATTTTTCATGAGTGTGTCAACTGGTACTTAGGATGTCAGACTCAAGGAAGTAGTCTAAAGCCACATGCTAAAGTGTTCCATCTAGAAATATGTATGCCTTTCAACAAATATAGACAAAATTTGCATAATTCAATCCCTCATTTTAAAATTTATTTTTCCTCTAAGGAAATGTTCACAAATGCTTTGATTGTATGTGCAAAGGGCAGCTGAGAGAAAATTGAGATATTTTCTACAGTTATTCTAAATTTACTCATGGGTGACTGATAAGACTGTTTCCATGAGACTTCCTGGCCCTTACAAAATGTGAGCCTTACATGGTATATCTATTGCAAAGCTTTCCAGCTCCAGAAACATAACAACCTCTGTCAGGCATGTTGTTGCTAGGTTACTATTAAATAGAATTACTGTAGTGTAATATATTCATAATATATTCATAAAGGAAGAGTCTAGAGATAAGTAAGAAAATAATTATAACAACTCTGTCATGTTTATGCAACTTGACTCACTAATATATAGCTGGAGGCACTATCCAAGGGGGAGGAAAGGTAGATTTATTTTCCATTTTGAATACTCTCAGTTATTCACTGAATGTTTCTCATATATTCTAAACACCTGAAAGCATTTCCATTAAAGGAGATGATTAATCCAGTAGTCTGAGTTCCTGGATTTCTCCTAATCAATATTGCATTTGATTGGTCCAAATATTGACATTTGACAAAAGGAAATTCTAAATGTTAGAGTTACAGGAAACCTGAATTATATTTATTTTAGTCTATAACCATTTGAAAGAAGTGAAAAATGTCTCTGTTTAGAGAGTGTACACTCTATGTTTGAATTGTTCCTTCAAACATTGATACATCTGCAATGGACTCTGAATATCTCATACACTTGTTACATTAACTACTATTTGTGCATTGTTACCACTTGACTAATCATGAGCTGACAAAACTGAAAATCCATATGTTGCATTTGATATCAACATTCAGATATTTTCTTTTCTTCTTCTTCTTCTTCTTATTATTATTATTATTATTATTATTATTATTATTATCATTATTATTATTATTATTATTATGTGTTTTAATTTTATACATCAGCCATGGGTTCCCCTGTCCTCCCCCCTCCCATTCCCACTCCCACCCCCACCTTTCCCCCAGCCCCTCCCCTCCATTCCCATGTCCTCCAGGACCAAGACATCCCTGGGGATTCATTTGAAACTGGTGGATTCAGTATAGGTAGGTCCTGTCTAGAAGAAAACATTCAGATATTTTCATAATTCTACTGTTGAATTTTATTAGCAACCAGAGTAGAGAGCTGCAGACTCATAGACCACTGAAGATCATAGCCAGCATGAAAGGACAGACGTGTGATCCCCATTAGAAGCAGGGCCTAGCCGTTTAGAACAAGTATTTATCAGGATGACAATATATACCTCTCACTCTAGAGCACTGGTTCTAAACCTGTGGTTCATGACCCCATCAGAGGTCAAAGAACCCTTTCACAAGGAATTATATACTCTGCATATCAGATATTTACGTTATGATTCATAACAGTAGCAAAGTTACAATTATGAAGTAGTAAAAATATAATTTTATGGTTGGGGGTGACCACAACCTGAGGAACTGTGTTAAAGGGTCACAGCATTAGGAAGGTTGAGAACCAGTGCTCCAGAGGGACAATGTTAACTCTTAAAGCTCAAAAATTGTCCCGCATGCCAGGTCTCCCAAATATTTCTGATTTATACACCAAAAATAATGCTAATTTATAAAACAAAGAAAAAATTAAGTGGAACAACTCATTCCATCTATAAATTTAGAGAAGATCGTCCACCGAATCAACCAAGCAGGGCTCACATGGGCTCACAGAGAGACAAATTGCAAGCACTGGGGCCTGTAAGTGTCTGCACCAGCTTCTCTGCATATATGTAATGGCTGTGAGCTTGGTGTTTTTGTGAGACTCCTAACAGTAGGAATGGATGTATCTTTGATACATTTGCTTGTTCTTGAGACTCTTTTCCTCCTATTGGGCGGCCCTGTCCAGCCTGCATATGAGGGCTTTTGCCTCGTCTTAGTATACCTTTTGTGTCCTGTTTGGCTGTCATCTCTTGGAGGACTGCTCTTTTCTGAAGAGGAAACAGGGAGTAGAACTGGATGAGAAGGGAAGTGAGGAAGCAAACTAGGAGAAGTGGAGGGAGGGAGATACTGGTTGGGATGTATATGAGACAGGAATCTATATTTAATTAAAAAAGAGAGAGAAAATAAAGCTGGAACCAATGCACCTCTAAAGTACCAGTTTTGAATTCAGACTCTCAATCTCTCTCTCTCTCTCTCTCTCTCTCTCTCTCTCTCTCTCTCTCTCTCTCTCTCTCCCTCTCTCTTTCAAGTGAAGTCTAAAATATAAAACTTCCAGGAAATGAAAAACAGAATTTTTTTCCACTTGCCACTTTTTGAAAGTGACTGAACAATATACAGAGTCACTATTGGCATTCTGGCAATCCACCAAAATAGATTTGAGTAGGACAGAGGTCAAAATGTGAAATAAACTGTGAATTATGCATGATTAAAAATATGTAATTCAAAAGATTCAGAGTGTGGTGATGTTTCTTCATTCTACACTGAAGGTTGAATGACCACAGAAAAATGTTTCAATTTTTCCTGATCTCTCACATATACACACACACATACACAGACACACAGACACACACACACACACACACACACACACATCTATCTATTTATCTATATATCTAGAAAGAAAGGACTATAAGTTTGAGAGGAAGTAGTTGGGGCACAGGAGGAGTCAGTGGTGGCAAAGAAAGGGATAGAATGATGTAAATACACTACCTGTGCATGAAATTCTAAAATAATAATAATAATAATAATAAGAAGAAGAAGAAGAAGAAGAAGAAGAAGAAGAAGACGAAGAAGATTAGAAAATAAAATTAAAAGACATGTTTGCTTTTGTCAGAAAATAGAAATTAAAAAAAAGATGCCTGAAAGATTTTTAAAGTGACTGATATCATCCCCATAACAAATATTCAAAATAAAAATCTTGGAAAGCTGTTAAGATTCCTAACTACAGAGAGTATAATCATTTTAAACACCTAGTTTTATTTTTCCTTTCAAACCATTCCCCTCTGGGTTGAAAAGTATATCAAGATGAGTAAACCAAACCTCCCCTCTGACTCTCCCACCGTACAAGGCAGAGCCTTTCCCCGTAACTCTTTCATCTACTGTGAGCTGCAGGTGAATGAGAACTCTGCTACAGGAAGGCTGAGTACAGTCAGAGGGGACTGATTCCTCTACCCTCGAACCAGAACCTGGAATTCCATATCTGACCCCAGCTTGGCCCTCTTACTCTTACTATATTCAAATATTTCTCAAAATCTCTGATTGAATTTTAGCAAAAACTAGTAAATAAAATTGCAAAAATGACTAGTGTGGATGAGGAACAGTTCATAACAGGGAGCCAACTGAAGTAATTATCAGCAGTGACTTGTTAAACACACTTAAATGCACAGAATAAATCTAATACTGTTACTAGCCAATGATTGAACTGTCTTTGGAAGACGGATTGTAATTGAAGTTGATAGTTAAAGTGACTTTCCATTGTTCTATACTATTTTAGTTAATTAGTTAATTAACTAATTAATTAATTAATAATTTCTTTTTCGCATAATTTCCTTATTGATTCTTTGGGAATTTCACATCATGCACCCTAATTATGCTCACATACCAATCCCCCTTTTGCGCCTCTCACCCCTGAAGCACTCCCCAAAAGAAAATTAAATTAAAAAAAAAAAACAAGCAAGCAAGCAAACAAATCAAAAAGCCTCTTATATAAATTTGTCACTTACGATCTTGAGATTTTAATTCTGTATCTATAAGCTTACACAAATTTGGTTATACATACCCTTTGAAAAATAAAATATATTTTATTGAATGGGTCTAAAGACCTCAGTGCTGTGCCAATGCAAAGGAGAATTCCCTCACCTTGGGGTGGAAATGTTTCCAAATTGCAATAGCACACACCAGACCTTTCCTCTAGGTCTTATTAACCTGAAGTGACTCCATGAGTTTAGGCAGGCACACACCTAACTACTAATAGCAGAAAATTTGATTTTGTTGAAATAAGAGCACATGTGGAAAACAAAAGCCTTAGTGGATTTTGATGCATGGAGTATAAATTTGCAGTGTAAAATATTTTATATTTTTACCTCGTGTCTTTTGTTCATGACTTTAGATGACCTAGGTTCTAACTCTGATCTCAACTTATTAGTATCTTCATCTTAGACTTGTCTATAGGTGCCCAGGATTCGGGATTTCCATTGACAAGTGGAATTACTAATTGCTACACCATTACCACTCAAACAGTTCCTCTTTGGTCTCTTCTGTCAATAAGACTATGGATAAATCGTTTCACTTCTGGGCTCTTTGTATTTTCATCTATTGGAAATTGGATTTTGTAGTTAGATCAGTTGGCAGTATCTACTCTGAGCTGAGCCCTTGGGGAATGTAAGTTGGTCAAGGAGAAGAGTACACAGGCATGAAGGTACATGTCAATGATGCTCTTCCATGCCCTGTGTCAGTAATAGTATCTCATGTTTCCATACTGGATGCTTATTTGGGATTCTTCATCTGTCAAATACATTTTAGAATACCACACAAATGATCTTTGAGATCACAGAGAGCTCACAGTTCCTTCAATGCAATTCACAGAAGTTCTGGACTACAATTACATGTCTGTTAGGGTGGTTTGTGAAATAAAAAACAAACAAACAAAAAATAAATCCAAGTATTCTTGAAAGAATTCTACTATGAGCTCAAATATCATGAACTTTTGGTCTTTATTTTTTTTGTATACTACTACATTAGTTTTAGTGTGTGTGTGTGTGTGTGTGTGTGTGTGTGTGTGTGTGTGTGTGTCTGTGTGTCTGTGTGTGTCTGTGTCTGTGTGTCTGTGTGTGTCTGATGGGTGGGGTGGGGCTAAATACTACAGTCCATGTGTGGATGATATCAGAGCACAACTTCGTGAAGGTAGTTCTCTCCTTTCAGTTTGTTAGTTAGTTTGTTTGTTTTTTATGTTCTGAGGATCAATCTTGTGTCACCTGGCTTGCATTGCAAAACATGTTTTCTACCACTTCTGTCTTTCTTTACTGCTGATTTTGACTTAATTCATATCACCCTTGTACTGTTTTAAATATGCTCACACATTTCTGATCCCACCATATCATCAGGCTATGCTCCAACGCAAAAGTAGACATCAGCCACTTTCAGCAGAGCTAAGAAATAGATTTGCCATCATCTCGAGCTCTTCCCTTTTCCATCTTGGGGGGCTTAGAAAAATCCACATGCCTATATGGGATATGACTTTCAGGGAGGATTTCTGCCCCCATATTAACTATCTTAGTCTCTGCTTAAAGTTGACTTTTAGGCAACTGGACCTTCCCTGAATATGATAGGGAAATTATCTTAAAAATATCATCTTTTCAGAGTCCACCACAGCTTAGCTTGGCATGAGTCAAATTCACAATCCAAAATACCTTACCTCTACAGATGTTTAATATAAAAGTGACCAATTTGTGAACTGGGTAGAGGCTCAGTGTGAAGCACTTCTGGCAGGAGCATAAGGACTTGAGTTCACATCCCCGGAAACCAGGTAATAGTTAGACAAGGCAGTGCATTCCTGTGACCTCAGCTCTGGAGATGCAAACATAGGACCCCTGCTTCTGAAGCTTCCTAGCTAACTGGCTTAGCAAAAGCAGTGGGATCAACACAAGCAAGAGACACTATCTCAAGCAGTAAGTTGGCATATCACAGTGGAAGTTATCCAACACATACTGTTGTCCTCTAAAAGTGCGCATGTGGATGCACACATACAAATACATTCTTGAATGCAGCACACATGCAGATGCAAACATACAATTTTGATTCTGGCCATTCTCTACTGATAATTCATAACTGTGAATAAGAAAGACACTGTACATCAAGTATTTACAATGTGTCTACTCTGTGTCAGGCTCATAGTTCTCACAGATAAACACAATTTGCCTTGATTAACAAAAAGAAATGTTAAAAAAGTATCAGACATATGAAAGTAACTATAAATGCAGCGAAGTAACAGAGAAAATGGTCCCTGTGGCGTAATGGTAGGGGGAAGTCTTGAATACTTTTGGATGTGGAAGAGAAGCTTCTAGTCTATACATGTTCAGTCATAGAAACAGTGTGAGTTAGTTAAATAGTGTAGAAGGGCTTCCTAACATATTAAATGGCATCCATAATAAGGGAGGTGAACAACAATTTGTTAGAGGAAAGTAGGATATAGAATCTCTAAAGAATGGCTAGGAACAGAGTCTGGTAAGGAAAGCGTGTCCTGGAAGGAACTTATGCTAATGTGAAAGCATTTATACTTCATTCTATGAATTAGTAAAGTGCCCTCAGAGTATTACAGCCGAGATGGGTGCCACCTCCACAAACCCTGTCGATTTTTACATGTGTCTCAAGATAGTTTGTTTGGGTAAACTTCTGCTTCCAATTTGATTTCACATTTGCATATCAAGAGATTATTTGTAAGGAAAAGTACATGTAAATTACAGGAGGCTGGTGCCTTAAATGCACCTTGTCTGAAAACATTCTCAAAATACTGCCGGGGAGTATTTTTAAGCACACGTGTTCACACTGGAATCCAAATAACTAAACGTTAACCCATTTCTGCAAGTTTGAGATGATTGCATCTCTGGCAAGCACACAGCTCATTTATTGAGGCTTACATTTTACTGACACTGGCTTTAATGAGGCAGTAGAGACTGTAGTTCTCCTTCTTTTATGAAATGTTTTAAGAATTATGCAGATCTGCCTCAAACACTGCCATTGCTACACCTAATTGAGCTTTGCATACTCGGTTAAGTGTTTTGATTTTTTTTCCCCTCAGCGTATTTTCTGGCTTCAAAGCATTTGAAGGTCCTTCAGTGCATCTGCAATGTTTTCCACACCGGAATCTGAAATGTGGTCAACTACCATTTATAAAGTGGTTTGAGATTGTTTTGATCTCCTGTCGTTGGAGGCTGAAGCGACCCTAACGTCAATATATTCTCAATTAAGTTAGTGGAAAACAGACTTCCAATCTCCTTTTCTCCCTTGCACTTCTTCGTCTTTCCCCTCTTGCCCTGCTTCTTTCTCTTCCATCCCATCATCCTCTTCTCTGTCTATGTGATTTACATATATCATCAAATGGTAAAGAGAAGAGTGATCCAAATTATCACCTCTATTTCATTGCTGTAAAATGAGTTATACCAGGTTTTTTTTTTTTTCCACTATGGTTATTTCAGCAAAGAAACCATTTATTTCAATCCTGATCCCCAATGCTGAGAGAAAGGCAGTGCAGAATCATTTTACTCTCTTAGGCTGGGGTTTTCAAACAGTCCAAATGGAAATAATCATCAGCAATAACATCTGCTTCTGACTGAAGCCCTGTCAGTGCTACTATAACTTATGTAGCACTTACATGAATTATTTTTACAGTAGTTTATAAGGCTAATATTAATGTCATTTCTAATTTGCAGACTAGAAAGTTATGTGTATTCAAAATCAACAAATATTCCCAAGAAGCAGAGAGTAGTCAGAATAGATAGTATTCAAATTAGAAACAACATTTTCATTGACTTTAATCCACATCTTTTTCAAACATTGAGTGATTCGAATAGTTTTAAAAGAACTTAGTAGTGGGCAGGTCACTGAGGGACGGATTGGGTAGTAAAGTGCTTGTAGTCTAAGTATGATCCTAAGGTTCAGACCTGAGTACCCATGTAAAACTGTACACACACACACACACACACACACACACACACACACACACTGTAGGTGGAAGTTTCTGTCCCACCAGCATCTCCCAAATACCCAGCAGCTGCTTCCAAAATTACCACACAGAGGCTTATATTAATTATAAATTCTTAGCTGGTAGCTCAGGCTTATTACTAACTAGCTCTTACATTTAGGTTAATGTAGTGGCTAGCCATTCCAGCTTTGACCTGGAAGTTCCAAACCCATTGAGGCTTCGGTAATGGTCACACCTACAAGTTTCCACCTTAAACTTGAGAATATTTAATAATCAATTCAAAACGTAGCTAAAAATAGCTTCCTAGTAGTTTCTCTCATGTTGGGGGGTTCCTGGATTGCATGTTTGACCAGCAGTATGGCAGGAATGAGGCGTTTACAGGCTGCACATTATGCTTCGTGGTGGATTTAGCCTTTGCTAGTAAAAAAAAAAAAAAAAAAAAAAAAAGAGGTTTCTGGGCTACATGCTGCTTTGATAAAACCATAGAAACACTGTTTCTAAGAGCTGATGGTGGCTCCCAGAGCTAGTAGTAAACATACCACCTCCATGTTGGGAAGCTGAGGTGGGTGAAGCCAGCAGCCAAAGCTGCTATTTTAGCCCTAGTAGTGCTGCAGTTTAAAACCATAGATTCACAATAAGACAAATACAGATGGAACAAGACTTTAAACGCTTTACAATTTGTGTAAAAATGTATGCAGGCTTAAAAGAGAGAGAAAAAGAAATGTATTCAGTTATATAAACAGATAGTTTTTACAAATAAAGTCTTTAAAGAGACAGTAAAGGTAGTATAAAAAAAATAAGCCACGTAAAGATGGATATTACACAGAGAATCTGGATTGTGTTGACTTTGGGATTTTTAACTGAAGAGAGATATTTGATTATAAAGGCAGCAGAGTCAAGCCAATCTGTATACTTTAAAGACACCTTGACTTCAAAATTTGGATGTAAAGATACATTGCTTTGGAAAGGAGGCTCTGCTTTTGTTTCAACAGAAAGCAAGAGGCTATGAATTTGTTCCAGATTAAGATACATCAAGTTTGATCAGCCAAGACCCCCTGAAAGGTCTCTTATGACACCATGGCCCAGATGATCCAACCTCCAGAATGGTTTCAAGGCAACTGGCTCAAAAGATATAGCCTCATGGACTACTCCATAATGTGATGTTTTTGATGTAGTTGAAGACTAGAGTTATAATTTTCCTTAGTTATGATAAAAGATAAGTTAGATATGAAACCTTAGACTCACAAATATAAGATAAAGTATCTTCTTTAATTTTGCCAAATAGACTAGTTATTATAAAGAGACTAGATATTATAAGTGTAACTTGTTTGATAGTTGTTTTGTTATCTGTAATTTTACTATATGAAAGTTAAAACTTTCCTTTTTGAAAAAAAAAAGAATAGGGGAAGTGCTGTGGATATCACCATGTATAAATAAAACTCTGATTGGCCAGTAGCCAGGCAGGAAGTATAGGCGAGACTAAGAGAGAAGAGAATTGAAAAAGCAAGAAGGGAGAAGGGGACACTGCCAGTGGCCCACCAGGACAAGGAAGATGAAAGGTACCAGTAAGCAACGAGCCACGTGGCAAAATATAGATGAATAGAAATGGGCTGAATATAGCTGACTATAAAAGTATAGCTAGACAATGTTAGGCCTCAGCTAATGGCCAAGCAGTTTAAATAATATAAGCGTCTGTGTGTTTATTTTATAAGTGGGTTGTTGGACTACCAGGGCTTGGTGGGGGCTGGACAGAAGGTCTCCAGCTACAAGTTATCCCATAATTCTTATCTATATTTAGCCACATGGCTTGGTGCCTTTTCTCAGTATGGCATTCTCATCTTGCTTCCTCTGCATCTGGCTGGCAACTCTCTGACTCTGCTTTTCCTCTTTCCATCATCCTTAGTTTGGTCACCTTGCCTATATTCCAGACTGACTACTGGCCAATCAGCATTTTATTAAACCAATTCGAGTGAGAAAATTTTATCGTGTACAAGAGGATTATTCCACCACGCACACACAGAATTCCACCAATAAAGAAGCTACTTGGTAACAGCATGCATAAAACAGTGGAGTCTAAGAGTCCAAATAGGAATACAACCTGAATTCTGCTCTTAGAAATAATTGTCAATTTATAATGCAAATAAGTTCACAGAATATAGAGAAAGCAAGTGATTAAATAATGCACTACGGAATATGTGCCATCACTGTTCTCTGGACTGGGAAAACTTCTCCTCTGGTCATCTGAAAGCACTCTCAGGGACACACCATCTTTAATTACTTGGGGAGTGAAACAGAAACAGCAGCCAAGCATCCTTACACATATTGACTGGTGTAAATTTAAAGTGTTTCACTGCTTGGTGTCAAGGAAGAAAAAGAGCTGGAGTGCTGTGGGATCATTTTTTTTTCTAAATACAGAAAACTTTGAAGCTAAGGTGCAAGCAGTTCCTACCCTGAACCTCTCTGACAGACAGACTTGTGCAGCTGTACTGTGAGAGACACACAAACATGTTTGATTAAAAAAAAAATGTGGTGATAAAACAAGAAATGTCATGTAGCCTTGAAATAGGTAGAATATAACAAAGAAAATTTTCATTAGTGTCAATACAAGTCACCCAAGATACCAAACAAAAGAAGCTGATCTCAAAATCATATGTGCAGAATATTCCAGTGACATTTTTTGAAGTATGCAAAATGAAGCTATATTACAAAGATACACACTTAGGTGCTAAAGCTACAATTGAAAATATAAGAATTTTGGCAAATGTCAGAGGATTGGCAATCCGAATTGCAGAGACAGGCTATTGTATACACAGGATCTTAAAGACAACAAGCAATAGCCTACCTTTCTTAGGATAGGTTGCCATTACAGCATGGCTGTCCAGATTTATAACTAACTTTTGAAGTATCTGCATACTGCAAACACTTTAACATACAGTAAATTTCTTCCCAATCAACAACTTTTAAAAAGACAGAACTGAGAAAATTCATTGCAATGAAATGGTAATGCTATACTTTAGAAAACAGGATTTGGCTCTATGGAAAAACTCCAAATGAGGATCAAGGCAAATTGCTGGAGGACCTGCCACTATCATTTTAGGCCGAGGTTATTATAAACCATGATTGAGTAATTAGACTCACTTAGGAGTGATGGATCCTGAGTAATTCATAAGGGTTTCTGCTGGAGTAATAGGTATAAAATGCATGCCTGAATATAACCTGTTGTGAGCATGGTTCCTGGAGGTGACTGGGGATAAATTGAAACAGGAGATTAAAATTAAGCAAATTATATGTTACTAGGAAAGTATCTGTCTGATATTGTAGGCTGTACTCAAAGTGCCTAGGAGGCAAATTTTAATCAATACAAATCATCATTGGGAAAGTTAACAAATAAAATGTGTTAACAATTAAAAAATATTTTATAGTGATATTCATAACACAGAAGCAGAAGTGCTTAGATAACATAATGAGACAGGGTATGTGAACATTCTCATAGAGACAGCACAGCCTTCCTTGAGAAAAACTCCATAATAAAGATAACAGAGGAAATCAAATGATATTCTGACCTCTACTCAGACCTTCACACACACAGACACACACCATTTTAGATCAAAGTGATGAGGAATGCTTGTTTTAGCACTAACCAAAAGTTCCAGGATTTGCATATTTTCAGTGGACTCCAAGCTAGAAGCAATTCAGAGCTTACCAATGTAAAATGCTTCCATGAATCAGACCAAACAGTCTTGGGCAGTGCAAAAGAGAAACCACAATACATGTAGCTACCCAGGATCAACACTGAAAAGTGAGCAGTGAAGGCAGAGATAGTGATTTCACTCTTCAGGTCAGCTGCTGTCACCAGCCCTGTTCATCTGCTATAGAAAAAGCAAAGAGGACTGCAAGGTCACATGATCAGAGTGCCATGTGAGTCAGCTTGCTGTAATGACTTCAGTCAGTATTTTTCCACAATTACTGAATGCTATCTCAAATGAGAACAGTGTGAAACTGGAGCAGGGAAGGCGATTACAATTGTCTTGGAGTGTGTTGGAATAAAGAATTCCCAATTCACGCATATTAAAAGCACAAAACCTCAAATTAACATAGATGTGTGTGTGTTTGGTTTTCATAATAACTGAAGTCATTTCATTCATCATGTTCTTCATATTTTACTGAGGCATAGAAATGTTTTCCTTTCTTTTTTATTCTGTGTTTGAGAATGTCATACCTTCATATACTAGGCTTTGAACAAATACAATCCTCATTTCCTCTTTCCAGTTCCTGCCCTATTTCCACCACCATTTTCTCTCTCAACATTATGTGCTCTCCACTATTTTCTTTCCCAACATACGTTCAGGTTTTGTGAATGGTGAGTTCATGCATGCAGCAGAATTGTTGTGTCTATTGGCAAATGTTGCTTTACTGCAAACTTCTACTCCCCCTTATACTTCAACTTTTCCACCTCCCTGCAGGATGGTGTCTAAGCCTTGTGAAGAGTGATGTGATAAACATTCCCATTTGGAGCTGAGTACTCCTTAATAACTTATACTCTTCACATTAACCACCTAGAGATCTATGTATTAAATGCTATCTACTTCAAGGAGGAGGAGGAGGAAGAGGAGGAGGAGGAGGAGGAGGAGGAGGAGGAGGAGGAGGAGGAGAAGAAGAAGAAGAAGAAGAAGAAGAAGAAGAAGAAGAAGAAGAAGAAGAAGAAGGAGAAGAAGAAGAAAGAAGCTTATCTAAAGAAGGTTGCAATATTCACTAAAATATTTTTATAAAAATAGAAACTTAATGGGGAGTTTATTACTGGGTCCATACAGCAAGATAATAGTACAGGAAGGGGTGTATTAGTTAGTTTCCATTGCTATAATAAATACCAAGATAAAGAATGTAAAGAAGAAATAGTTTATTTATTTACTTATTTACTGTTCCTGGAGGATAGCATCCATCATATTGGGGAAGGAATGGCAGCAGAGGGAACATATTTCATCCAACACAAGAAGGAGAGGTGAGGAAGAGATGATGCTATGAGCCTGCAAGCCCACTCCTAGTAATACATTTTTCTCTAATATTATTGATAAAAACATAACTACAATGACTTTAATGGAAGTAGGAGATACTTCCTCAAATATCATTCCGTGGTAGCACACATTGAAGTATATAAGAAATGATCACTGAAGCAACTCTCTGATGAGGTTTTTCATGCTATAGTTTGCAATAAAAATGACAGCATTGGTAACGACACAGGAAAGTAAAAACTAGGGAATTTTTTTTCCTTTATTATCCTGCATTGAAACTTTATCTGTTCTGAAATCTCCTTTGTTACAACATTCAACTGCAGAAAAATTAAAATGCATTAAACTTGGGCCCACATTAAATAACTTAACAATGTCTTCCAACATCACTCTCCTCAAGTGTTCAGTGATAATGATTCTTAAATTGATCACCTGGAATATTAGATGGCAGTTTGGGTGACTCTGAGACTCAAGAGTTTCCTAAAGTTCTCTACACAATGAAGTACCTTAATGTCTGATCTGCCAAATCAAATGGCTGTTTTGATACCTGAGGCTATTCTCCATTATAATATAGGACTGAAGGAGCATTTTGGATCCCTCAATTGCAGCTGAAGGGCTTTCAAAGTGGCACTTACATTCTCTGAAGCTTCTTTGGATGATTTCCAAGGCAGAAAGCTCCAAATGAAATAATGAGAGTGAAAGTTCAAAGGGAATTTCCTCAAGAAGACTGTCTGACCACATGACCAAGGAAGGCACCTTTCCCAGGGTCCTACCCTCAGTCCAGTAGACTGACCCAATCATCCCAAAGTTCTAGAATTAATCTTAGATGATTCCTTAGAGTGTGTTGGAAATATTTAAAGATGTAGGGTACGGAAAACAGTTTGTGCTGATTCTCTGTTATCAAATAGAGATAGCTCCCTAAGCACAATGTAACCATCACAAAGGCTCTCATCAGCAGTGAGCCTGGAAAAAGAAGTGTAGAGATTAATGAGTCTGTGCTGTGGTTTTAAAGGAAAATTGTTTATTATTAAGAATAAATGAGTGTTCAGAGCCTGGGAATATGGGTTCAAGTTCTCCTGAAAGACATGCCCCATTCTGAAAGAGGTTACTTTAACTTTGATACTCCCGAACAATGAAAGTTATAAAAGGGGATGTTTGTCAATTACTTCCCTGGAGAGTGGGTTACAGGTACATTGGCAGAGCAAGGGAATCTGTTCTATAAATTTCAACATTATCTTGCAAAATTCATAGCTTTATGACTAATGAAAGCTTGAGATGGGCAAGTTTAGTGATGGATTATGAGAAGATTATCTGTTAGTCAAGTCAGAAAGATATTAAAGATACTATTAAAGGGCATAATAAAGCCCAAAATAATTTTAACTCTTGACCTAAAGCATGTTGTCTCTTCATGTTCTCTATCCTATCAACCAAGCTAAAACAGTATGTAGGAGTTTAACATAAATATATGTTGCAGGAGATTTGTTTGTATTGTCTCTCTGAGACCTCCAATGGGCTTAAATCTTGATTCAGAGGGCAGAATTCATGATCAGCTGGTCAGAATAAACCACAGAGTTTTCTGGAGGACCCAGGTGAAGATAGAGAGACACAGGGAAGAATAAGGAGGGGCTTGGAAAAATTCACAAGTCTTTTCCATCTGGGAAAGTGGAGAAGAGAGTCAACTGATCATTCTCCATTGCTCTGTGGATCTATCAGGTTTATACCCTAATATTTGACTCCTGAGCTTCATTTATTAATAGAAGAAAAGGAAACACGAACAATACACATGCCATAGAAACCCATCTTTGCCCCTTTATCAAGACTCATAGTCCTTCAGCATGTCTTTGCCCCCATTTTCAAAAATTCTTATTTTATCTTCCTTCAACATTCATTACCTTTTTCTGACCAAAGGCTATAGAGGCATCTTCCACTGTGGATCTTTTAGGCTAGTGTCCTGAAGTCCTATCTCACCACAATCTTCACTTAACCTAACCCCAAAGTCTAACCCAGCATTCTTTTAATTTTATTTACTTGGAGATTACAATAACCAAAGGATTTTGTATTTGCATTTTCCTATGACTTTGCATTTCTTTGTGAATCTAGCCAAACAATATTTTAGCACATAGATCCATCTCTAAATTCTCTAAATTCTATTGATAACTTAAATAACCTTTTGTGATTGTGCAGAGCACAGCAGCTGCTCCATTCCATGGGTGACTGTGGCTGTGTAGACATAAGAGGACTCATCACCTGCCATTTCATCCTTTCTCTTCTGAAATCAAGGGCTCTTGTGAGCTACAGCTATTCTAGAAAACAATCTCGTTTCTCTGATAGTAAATTAGTAGTGAAAAACTAAACTTTATCCTTCTTTATGTGTACTGTTTTCAATTCATTTCTGAGACATAAGGTATGTATATTTTTTCCTATATAAGCAATTTTTCAATTCTCTACATGAAACAACTGAGTATCAGAGATTCCCATGATCCCTATCTTTGAATTTAATTATCTGTTAAGGTTGTTTACCAAGCTCTGGAAGAGAATGTGTGCATTAGGCTAATGACTTATTATAGAAGGTTTAGAATCACTACCAGTTCAATAGTACAATATGGAAGGGACATGAAGCTTTTATGTCCTCCTTAAGCACAAAATTCTTCCAGAATCTGTGTGTTCAATAGCTTGAGATCTTTTTGTACATGTTTTTCTTTTACTGTGTTTATGGTTGTTTTATATTATTGTCATGATTTATCAAATTATTGGCTACTGCTGATTTCCTCAACCTCCAACTGCTCTTGTAGTCAGTGTTAGTGATGAAAGTACCAATCCTTTACCCATATAATTACTTCTCAAGATGACTAGCCTTCATCCTAAGGCTATCCAGAGGCTCCCAACCACCAGTCCTCTTATTAGCATGCGAAGACTATCATTTCTGAGATTTCCAGGGCTTTACAGTCCATATGACAAAAATAGGAGCAGAGATCAAATCCATATTTTTATTATGTTATATGTAGTTATATAGATATTTATGAAAGGAGTCTAATGTCTAGAAACTGATCCAATATCAACAGATAAAAGCACAGTGTTATTACAAACTGATCTGTTGCACACAACTGAATTACATTGTTCTTTTAATAGACAAAAAACAATCTCACAGAACTCCTACCTCTAACAAAGCCTTTGAGCAAAACAAAATACCAAAGAGCACAATTTGATGAATCAATGACTGCTACTCTTCAACAATTGTGGTCATGTTCAAGGTAAACATGCCCCTCCATGGGTTAACTTGTTAGTGTGTCTAAGCATGAAGTTGCTTCTACTTTGTAATCTAGTCTGTATTTCTGTTCCCATAGAAAAATC
This sequence comes from Onychomys torridus, assembly GCF_903995425.1. Classification (NCBI taxonomy): domain Eukaryota; kingdom Metazoa; phylum Chordata; class Mammalia; order Rodentia; family Cricetidae; genus Onychomys; species Onychomys torridus. Next base: position 79,661,569 of record NC_050450.1, on the reverse strand, counting down.
TATAAAATTCCTCTGTGAAAGCCCAAATCCTACAGCTGATTTATTTAATACTCACCAATTAAAATATTACATATTTCTATATTCTCTCTTGGTAAAAATAAAAATATTTAGGTAATGTGTTTATAAATAATTATATATGCATGTGTGCATAGTAAATAAATACAAATCCATATACATATATGCATATATATTTACAACCCCTTTATCCTTCAAAGTATATATCTGTATATTTACATCTTTAAATTCAACCAATTATGGATCAAAAGTGTATTTTCTAAATTTCTCTTGCATTGAACATTTATAGATATGTTCAAGAAGATAAATGGATTAAGAAATGGAATAAAGGGAGTGATTACTTTGGGGTAGGATCCTACCTAGCTAAGTTTTCAACTTGTGAATTAAAGAAAAGCTTAGAGCCCAGTGTGGTGGTGCATGTCTTTAACACCATCAATTACTGGCAAAGAGTGGCAGATCTCTGAGTCTGAGGCCATCCTGGTCTACAGAGCAAGTTTCAGGACAGCCAAGCTTAGGCGGTAAAGGACAGAAAACTGGTGAAGATATAATTGAATAATGGGGTCGTGCCCCAGCCACAGTAAACAGCAGAACTTGGCAGCTTCAGCCAAGTGGTTCTGACTTTAGAGTTAATAATAGAATAAATGGGTTATAGAATTTGCCTCCTTGACTAAAGAAAGGTGCTGAGGCCAGGCATGTGTTAAGGGTGTCCCTGAATTGAGACATTGTAGAGAGACCGTTATGTAAGCTAGGAAGGTAAAGCCTGGATTGACTTGGAAAACCTAACATGTTAGAAATGCCAAAGTCATGGGATACCTGCTGAAGAGAGCTGCTAATAGAGTGGAACCAGCCCAAGAGAAAGAAGTGTGTTGCAGTCACCAAAGCTGAACAGAGTTGGAGATCTGAAGCGCATTTTGACATCAGACATGAAGGTACAAAGTTTGCCCAACTGGTTTTCTGTTTTGCTTTGGTCCTATATTTGCTCACTATGCTCCCCTCCCTATGTTTCTAGTGGTAGTGTATATCTTGTGCCATTATATGTTGGAAGTATGTGATCTACTTTTTGATTTTGGTTTCATAGGAAATTACAGGTAAGTGATTGCATGAATCTCTGAAGAGGTTTTGAACTTTTGACTTTTAAACATTGTTGAGACTGTGATAGACTATGGGGACCTTAGAAGTTGGATTAAATGCATTTTGCATTATGATATCATTACAAGCTTGGGGGGGCAGGGAATAGAATGTGGTAGTTTGAATGTAATTGGCCCCCATAATTTCATCGGTAGTAACACTATTAGGAGGTGTGTTTTTGTTGGAGTGGGCATGGCCTTGTTAGAGGAAGTATATCTCTGTGGAAGTGGGCTTTGAGGTTTTCTATGCTCAGGGTACCACCCAGTGTCTCAGTCACGACCTGTTGTCTATAAAATGTAGCTAACATCATTTCTGCCTTCATGCCATCACACTCCCCATGCTCACAACCATGATGATAATGGACTTGACCTCTGTATGCTGTGAAAATATGTTTCTCTGATTCATTGATAAATAAAGCCATTTGGCCTATGGTAAGGCAGCTTAGAGGCAGGGGGAATCCAAACAGATAGGAAGGAGAAAGGAAGATCAGAGGAGATGCTGCCAGCCACCGCCATGAAAAGCACGATGTAATAGTATCAGTAATCCACAAGTCATGTGACAAAATATAGATTTACAGAAATGGGTTAATTTAATATATAAGAACTAAATAATAAGAAGCCTACCAAGGCCATAGTTTAAAAATAATATTAGCCTGTGTGTGTTTATTTGAGTCTGAGCAAATGCAGGACTGGTGGATGAGAGAGATTTGTCCTGACTTCAGGCCAGGCAGGATACAGGAAAACTTTCAGCCATGGACCTCTGAAATTGTAAACAAGCTACACCAATTAAATGTTTTTCTCATAACAGTTGTCTTGGTCATGGTGTCTTTTCACAGCAATAGAAACCCTAACTAAGACAGCTCTTCAAAGAGCTGAGAAGATCAAAGAGTAAGAATAATTTGATACAATGAACACACCTACTACCAAGGCCTTGGTTTTTATTGTCCTTATCCCATGAGAGAAGTCCCCACTCTTTAGAATAATACCTAATTATAGAATCAAGGTAGAAAATATAGATGAATCTGAAGTTTCTTGTAGTGTCAGAAATTAAGAATGTATTCAAAATTAGAGCAAACGTGATGTTAGAGATATCCAGAAACATAGGAAACAGTTAATACAATCCCTGATAGTTAATACTCAGCAGACTTAAGAAGCCAAACAAAGTGCTATGGAATTATTTTTATTTTATTTAAATAATTTGTTTCATTTAGTTTACATACTGACTACACTTTACCCTCCCTTCTCTCATCCCAGTCCCACCAACACTTCCCACCTATCCTCTTCCACTCCTCTTCCATCTCCATTCAGAAAGGGGCAGGCGTCCCCTGGTCTTGAACAAAGCATGACACATCAATCTGAGGCAGGACTCAGCTCCTCTCCTTGCGTCAAGGCTGGGCAAGATAATCCAGCATGACAAAGAGGGTCCCAAAAGCCAGCTAAGCACCAGGGACAAGTCCTAGACTCACTGCTAGGAGCCTCACAAAGAGGCAAAGCTACACAACTGTCACACACATGCAGAGGGCCTAGGTGGGTCCCATGGAGGCTCCCTAACTCTTGGTCAGAGTCCATGAGCTCTCACGAGCTCAGGTTAGCTGTCTCTGTGGATTCCCCCATCATGACCCCCATGGCTCATACAATACCTCCTCCCTTTTTCAGCAAGACTCCTGGATCTCAGCCCAGTGCTTGGCTGTGGATCTCTATACATCTGCTTCTATCAGTTATTGGATAGAATATCTCTGATGACAATTAGGGTAGTCACCAATCTAATTATAGTAGACAGCCAGTTCAGGCACCCTCTCCATGATTGCTAGGAGTCTTAGCTGGCCTTATCCTTGTAGATTCCTGGGGGTTTCCCTGGTCCCAGGTTTCTCCCTAACCTCCAATGTCCCCCATCAAGATGTCTTTTTCATTATTCTCTCCATCAGTCCCTCCATCCCCCCTGGCCCACCCCCAATTTACCCAGGAGATCTCTTCTATTTCAGCTGCCCAGGGAAAGCCGTGCATCCTTTTTTGGGCCCTCCTTGTTATCTAGCCTCTCTGAGGCTGTTCATTGGAGGTTGGTGATCCTGTGCTTTACTCTTAATATCCACTTATGAGTGAGTACATCCCATGTTTATCTTTCTGGGTCTGGGTTACCTCACTCAGAATGATTTTTTTCTAGTTCCATACATTTGCCTGTAATTTCATGAGGTCATTTTCTTGTAGAGCTGAGTAATACTCCATTGTATAAATATTTCACATTTTCCTTATCTGTTCTTTGGTTGAGGGACATCACTATTATGAACATAGTTAAGCAAGTGGTATGATTGAACCTCATTTGGGTATTTGTCCCTTGATCTAGATTGATTCCCAATTTTCTGAGAAACCACCATATTGATTTCCAAAGTGACTGTACAAGTTTACATTCCCACCAGCAGGGGAAGATTGTGTCCCTTACTCCACATGCTCTCCAACATAAGCTGTTATCAGTGTTTTTGATCTTAGCCATTCTGACAGGTGTAAGATGGTATCTCAAAGTCATTTTGATTTGCATTTCCCTGATGACTAAGGATGTTGAGCAATTCCTTAAATGTCTTTTGAACATTTGAGATTCTTCTGTTGAGAATTCTCTGTTTAGCTCTGTAGCCCATTTTTAATTGATTATTTGGTATTTTGATGTCTAGTGTCTTGAGTGATCAGCCCTCTTTCAGATGTGGGGATGGTAAAGATCTTTTCCTATTCCATAGGCTGCCATTTTGTCTCATTGACCACGTCCTTTGCCTTACAGAAGCTTTTCAGTTTCAGGAAGTCAATCACAGTATCTGTGCTACTGATGTCATATTCAAGAAGCAGTCTCCTGCACCAAGGTGTTCAAGACCACTTCCCTCTTTCTCTTCTATCAGGTTCAGTGCAACTGGATTCATGTTGAGGCCTTAAAACCCAAAAAAGGAGCCCCCACACAGAGACAGATAGAGAGATAGAGAGAGAGACAGAGAGAGAGAGAGAAAGAGAGAGAGAGAGAGAGAGAGAGAGAGAGAGAGAGAGACTATCACCACCAGCCCCAAAAACAAACAAACAAAAATAACAGGAATTAAAAGTCACTGGTCATTAATATTCCTTTGTATCAATGGACTCGATTTGCCTATAAAAAGACATAGGCAATCAGAATGGGTATGAAAACAGGATCCACCCTTCTGCTGCATTTAAGAAACATCTCAACTTCAAAGGCAGGCATTACCTGAGAGTAGAGGGTTGGGAAAGATTTTCCAACCAAATGTAACTAAAAAGAAAGCTGGTGCAGCTCTCCTAATATCTAACAAAATAGACTTTGACCTAAAATTAATCGAAAGAGATTAAGAAGGACATTTCACATTTATCACAGAAAAAATCCATCAAGATGTAGTCCCAATTCTGAACATTTATGCCCCAAATACAAGGGCACCCACATTTGTAAAAGGAACTTCTAACAAGTACAAAATAGTAAAAATTGGCAGATTCATGTTGATACAAGTAAATAACTGAACAAATAAATAATTGCAGTAAAGAAAAATATCCCTCACAGAAAAATGTCAAATACTAGGCCCAAATATCATACCTTTAGGGAAGGAGAATATTATGCCTACATGTAAGGGAAGGGAAATAGTTTTGTCCAATGGAGTACTATAGAGAAATAAAGAAGACAACAGAACACTATAATGGAAGCACCTAAGCAATACTGCCTCAAGCCTGATGATCAATGATATCAGCAACATGACATGACATGCTGTGAATGGTACTTTACTATTTATTTTTTTTCTTCTGTGAAAAGAAAAGAAAGAAAAGGAAAGTCAGAGAAATCTCAGAGTATGGCTATTCCACAATATTCCTGATTTCAGAGCTGTCAAGATTATTATAAACAGTGACATCCTGAGAAAGTATTCATAATCAAGAGACTAAGGAACTATGAGCAATACATTTAACTTGTCACTGTGGGCAGGATTCTGAGACAAAAAGGAACATTAGAATGGATGTGGAAAGCTCTCAAGACAGGGTAGATTTGACTGAGTATGGTATATCACCTGGGTTTACTAGTTACAACAAATATGTTATATAGGCAAAAGAATGTTAACAGAAGAGAAACTGAAAGCACTGTTTTTACAATAAATGTATAAATATAAAACTGTCCTAAAATGAAAGAAGATTCGTTCATGAAGGCAAAAAATAACCCTACCCCCCAAAAATCAACTTAACCCACAGTTGCATCCAGAATATGTGCTGTCTTGTGTCAGTTCATGTTTCTCTTGACCCTGACAGCTCAAATACATTCTGAAGCTATAATGTTTCTCCATAGAGTTAGGCATGCAAACACCGAGCCTAGGAGTTCATAAAGCTGAAGCAGGAGCCTGGGGAAGCTCATAGAGTTGTGGCCTTCCCCACTGTCCTGGAAAGATGAAGTGAACAGCAAGTAAGTACTGTTACTTTGCTGTCTTCAGGAATTTTGCCTGCATACCACTCTGAGCAAAACCAAAGAGTAAAGAGAATCCATAAAACAAGCCTCAGTAAAGCAAAGGTGACACATCACAACATACATACAAACACTCTAACACTTCTTTAAGTGCCAACACTACAAATTAAATACAACCCAAGCAAGGCAGAGTAGACCCATGCACATTAAAGTGTTTATTATAATTGGGTATCATTTCTCTTGTATAGAATTTCATAGGAAGAGGGTTGTCTAAGTTAGGGTTTCTATTGCTGTAAAGAGACACCATAACTATAGCAACTCTTACAAAGGAAAACATTTAATTGGGGTGTCTCACTTATAGTTTAGAGGTGTAGTCCATTATCATCATTGTTGGAAGCAAGGCTGCATGTAGGTAGACATAGTATGGGAGAAGTAGCTGAGGATTCTTATGCTTTGACCTGTAGGCAACAGGAAGTGGTCTGAGATACTGGGTGTGGCTTCAACATATATGAGACATCAAAGCCTACTTCCACACTGGCACACTTCCTCCAACAAGGCCATACCTACTTCAAAAAAGCCACACCTACCAATAGTGCCATTCTCTGTGAGCTTATGGGACCAAATGCCACAAAGGTATAAAAGAGATTTTGAGAATTTAAGACTGGGAGAAAGAAGGCAGAAAGCAGAAAAACAAAAGCAAAACTAATAACAATGCAGTAAGTGGGTATGAAAAAGACAGGTTGTCACAATGCCAAGGCTCACAACTAATCTAAATTAAAAAGCAAGCCTTGCTCTACATATAAAGTGTTTATTTTAACATAACAGATATTGGCATTCTTGTTTGTTAGGGTTGTCACTCAAGTATGGCTATTGTGTTTTAAATTTTAACATGCACTTAAGGATTCCTTGGCTATTTTCCAAAAGCAATTTACAAGTAGGTTTTCATCAATTTGATTCAATCAAAACAAGTATGAAAATTTAATTTTATATCTTGACTCAGCATTGAACAACTGGCATGAAATCATTTCACTTACTGATTTCTTTTTCATGAAGACTATTGGAATTAGAGATGATGAGAGAAGAAGAAGAGGTATTAGAAGGGGAGATTAAAGGTGGCAATCAAACATATGAGACATGAAAATGTCAAGGTGACTACTGAGGAGTTATAGGAGGGTGAGGGAAAGCTGGGAAGCAGGGGAGGGTCAACAAAACCAAGTGTTATGAAAAAGTCATAATGAAGCCCATTTTTATGGTAACCACAGACAAACAAACTGTTAAGACTATAAGACTCCCATGACATTCAGGTTGTCTGACATTGAACTCTCTACCAGAATGTACAGATTTTTGGACAAGGAGTCACACATAATTATTTTTAAACTCTCTGTTTATGGTATCTTATAAAGAACCTAGCACATCGGAGGAGCCAGTGTTTGTTAAAATAATGATATGTTAGTGTGGGTGACTTTTTAAATAAAATAACTTAATAAGAATTGAAAAGTACATGATAGTAGTGTGTTTAATGGGAAGATATAAACTTGGGAGTCGGATAATGCCATTATTTTGGCCAGGAATGAGTTATATAACATCTAAAGTGAGCACATGTATAACTCACACAGGTATTTCAGAGTCCTCCTCTGAGAATCCTTCAAGCTGCTTTACATATCCATTTGGAAATACGATAGACCTGGTAGACCAAAGTGGTATCCTAGTTTCTCATCTACAAAAATAGCCCTTTATGGACAGTCCCTTGCTTATTAACTCCAGATCAATTATTCTAGTTGTTTAAGCAAACATTTGATTTTACTTTACTTCTTCATTCTTTCTCAAACTAACAGCTAGTTCATCAAGAACTTCTGTCAGCTTTATTTTTAAAATATTAATGAATTGAACATCAGTTACCATCTTTATTCTAATCACTGTAATCTAATATATCCAATTTCTCACCAGAACTATTGCATGAACATTTTGCTGTCCTTTGCTCCTGTCATTCTCTAGCTACAGCACATCCTCAAAAGAGAAACCAATGTTTACTCTTTAGAAATTTCAGATATATAGTTGAACTCAAGGTTAATACCAGTGTCTTGATTGTGAGCTATAATGTTTTATAAAATCTACTCCTGTTACTCATCTGTGAATTTCATGCCCTTGTCTCTGTTACTGCTTCCATCTGTAGCAGGAATACTAAAAGTTCTTATCAATAAAATCAAACCTGAGGCCAGTTATTGGGGTGAATGCTGGAAGACCAGAGAAGCAGAACAAGCCACAGCTACCTCACCTTGCCAGTTCCTCAGCTGATCCTGTTTCCTCAGACCGGAAGCCTCTGAGTCATTACCTGAATGGATCTCAGCTGAACTGCTGCTAAAAGCCTAAAAGCTTAACCAGCCAAATGCTTCTAGTTTCTGGTCTTCATGCATTATATACCTTTCTACTTTCTACTATCACTCCCTGGGATTAAAGGCGTGAGTAACCATGCTTGGCTGTATTCTTGAACAGATGGATTTCTGCCACTGGAATGCTAGGATTAAGGGCATGTGCTACCACTGCCTATTGTGGCTGTTCTGTTTCTGACCCCAGATAAGTTTATTTGGGTGCACAGTATTTTGGGGAACACAATACCACCACATCTATCTTTCAATGATTCCAGCCATATTAGCACCTTTAGGTTTTAGTTCCATTGGTAACAGGCTAGAGCTAACAATTATAGCCAATCCAAATTATGTCTAAAGCATTAAATGAGGTAATGCATATGAAGAATTTGACTCAGAGTAGAGTCTGGCTTCTGGGAAGCATTCCACCTAAGTGGATATTGGCTACTAACATTTCTGAACACATTAGCATCAACATCACCACTATTATTGCCTCTCAAGGAAGCAGTTTTCCAAGTATCTTCACCTTGGTTATTGACCTCTTTAATCACATGACTCAAAACTCTTGTAACTATTTCCCAAAGCAAACATTATCCTTCAAGCTTAAAAATTTCTCATGGGCTAGGATGTTTTTATTCATATCTGAGAAGAATTATGAAAATTCAGCTTTGAGACTATTCTGAATTTTGAAAACAACTCCTGAAAAACACTGTTCCTCTAAATAAACACTCACCTGATTGTATACATTGCAAAAAATTAACTCCATAACTGCTCCCATGCTCTCTACAGTAGAGTATTGTATTTTCATTCAAATTTGAATATTACCATGCAGAGATAGCACTAAATATGCCTGCCATTTAGGTTACTCTATTGCTTTCCTTTTTAAAAAGTTTATCAAAGATTAGATTGATTGGAAGTCTGTTGTTGATCTTGTTGTTTGGTTCTGAGTTTCACTTTGTGTCCAATCTTCAGAACTTGCAAAGAAATCTGATGCTATTTTTCGTGCTATTTAAGGACAAGTATGGAAAAAACAAAACAAGTATCACTGTACTTCTACAATAATTTACTGAAAAATGGATCCCTAATTTGTGTACATTTTGGACATACTTAAAATATTATGGCACATTGAAATTTGAACTAACATGACATGAAGAAAACTATAAATTTTTATCAATTTTTAATGCTTGGTTATCATTGATAATTAACTTATCTGCTTTCTTATCCTTAGTAGTAGCCCAAAATTGGTTGAATTAATTAAGTGAGTGAGTTTAATTTATATGGATGTTAGACTATGTGACTCAGAAATCTAGCACTATAAATGAAAGCATAAAGTAGAAAAGTAGAAAATTTCTATCTGTTATAGTTCATAATCAAACTTTGAAATTTTAGAGTATATTTAAAAATCTCTCTCATCTCTGTCCCTATCTCTCTGTCTTCGTCCATCTCTGTCTCTGTCCCTCTATCTCTCTGTCTTTCTGTCCCTCTGTCTCTCTGTCTCTCTGTCTCTGTGTGTGTGTGTGTGTGTGTGTGTGTGTGCACATACATGCACACATATGTGTGTGTGTAGTCTAGAGGACATCTTTTGAGGACAGTTCTATCCTTCCACATTAATGTGGTTTCCAAGGATTGAACTAGGGTCTCTAGACCTAGATGGCCAGAATATTTACCCACTAAATCATATGTGTAACACGAATCTTAAGTGTCTTATTAATAAAAACAAACTGGGAGCCAGGTATTGTGGTGAAGGCTGAAAGAGAAACAGAATAAGCCACAGCTAGTCTCACCTCACCAACTTCTCAGCCAATCCTGTTTCCTCAGATTGAAAGTCTCTAAGTCCTCATCCAAATGGATCTCAGCTTAACTGCTGCTAAAAGCTTAACAAAGCTCTTGTTCCTGGTCCTCACACCTTATATACCTTTCTGCTCCTTCTATCACTTCCTGGGATTAAACTCATTTGTCACTATGCCTGGCTGTTTCCAGTGTGGCTTTGAACTCACAGAGATCTGCTGTGGGATGTTCTGTATGCTGTGAATATATGTGGCTCTGATTGGTTGATAAGTAAAACACTGATTGGCCAGTAGCCAAGCAGGAAGTATAGGTGGGACAAAGAAATGAGGAGAATTCTGGAAAGAGGAAGACTGAGTCAGGAGATGCCAGTCTGAAATTCAGGGAGCAGCATGTAATGGCACAAGATAAAGCAACAGAGCACGTGGCAAAATATAGATTAACAGAAATAGGCTGAGTTTAAGTGTAAGGGCTGGTCCCTTACATAAGCCTGAGTTAATGGCCAAGCAGTTAAAATTAATATAAGCCTGTTTGTCTGCATTTGGGACCAAGCAGCTGCAGATAATGGGTGGGAGAGGTTTGTCCCAACCACAGGGCCTAGGCAGGACACAAGAAAACATTCAGCTACAGAGACCCAGATGGATCTCTGCCTCTGGAATGCTAGGATTAAAGGCATATGCTACCACTGCCCAAACCTATATTTAAGATAGTAGATGTTCTGTTCTCTGACCCCCAGGTAAGTTTATTGAGGTGCACAATATATCAACCACACATATGCTCAGCCTTGAAATGCTAGACTATTTTGTTTTGCTAAGACATAATGACTTCCTAAGACAAACACTCCATCACTACTTCCTCATACCAATCAGAGGCCCTGTGCACACTGTTCATGTTCTATGTTCCCATGGGCTTTTGCTGGAGTTGTTTCCATATTCTATTTACAGACAGGCTTACAGTCAAGACAGCAAGAGATTGGTTTTACTTGATAAAACATACTCAAGATCTGCATTTTCACAAATATTTTTTTTAAGATTAAAAAAATGCATCACCTGAATTTATAAGCATGACAATTTTAAAAGGTTTATAAATTTTCATATTGCTGCTTGATATTCTCTTTGGACTTCCTTTACCATTTATTTTTAAAACAAATGATATATTCTAATTTTACAATAATTTGTGGTTATTAAGACATTGTAGTTTGACACATTAATTATGAAATCTATTTTTACTTTGTTTTGCCATCTATCATTATACACCAGCTAAACTAGGGTTGTGATGCTGACTACCTGGATGGGTAGTGGTCAACAAGGATCCTTTATCCTAAACAAAAAACTTAACTGTGATACCTGTAATACATCCACCTCTTCTAAGGATGGGAGAAGTGGGAAAGAGTGAGGACAGGGATTATTTCATTCCAATGGCAATATGTTGCTGGCAGGCTTCTTTTGCCATATGGTCCTGTTTATGTGTGGAGAGCCTCATGTTCTCTCACTGATGGTCCATATACAAGTACAATCCCTAGATGTCATGGGGACCATCATTCTAGACCTGTAACCATTCTTGGAAAGTTAGAAAAGTTTTACATAGGGCTTCACAAATTGCTCATGTTGTTTCCCACAGCTTCCAAGGCTCAGTCCCTGAAAGAAGAATGTTCTCACTTACATATTTGCAGGAACAATTGTTTATGAAACCTTCTTTCCACTAAATTTTCACCTCTAGAAACCTCAAAGTCAAACAAAGATACCTGTGTTCTTGCATGATACAGAAGACAGCATCTCTATGTCAAATTTTATATATATTTAAATATATTCTATAAATTACATTTAGAAAGTTTAATAAAATAAATAATTTAGCACAAAATTTTAAATGAGTTATAAAATATATTCAATTATGACACAGAGAAACAAATGAATAAGTAGATAGACAGATACAGCAAGAGATATGCTCTGTTGCTTAGGAAAATTTAAGCATTATGTGGGCAAGTATATTTATATATTTTTTCTTGATCTATCTGCTGTGTTTGTAAGAGTGATTGTAGACAACATGAAGGAATCATTTCCCCATAATATATAAAATCTGTGTTATATTGCATGTGCCTACCTGTGTGTGTGTGTGTATGAATGTGTGTGTGGTATATATGTGTGTGATTTTGTGCACTTCCATGAATAGAACATGCAGGAACTACAAGAGGATCTCAGGTTTCCTGTCCTATTGTATTTCTTATTCCTTTGAGACAGGGTCACTCACTGAATGCTGAGCTCCCGTTTTCCACACACTTCTTCCTGGGCTGGGGTGGAGTGGGCAGTGAGCTCCAAAAAACTTTCTGTCTCTGTCCCAGTCAGTGTTGAGGATTTAGGAACAGTTGCCCATGTTAACCTTCTCATAGATTATGAAGTTCTGATCTAAGATCTTCATGATGTGTGACAAACCCTTTACCCACCAAGCCATTTGCTTAAGCCCTATATCTATCATTTTGTTAATGCTACATATAAAGACTACTCCAGTGATAACTAAGTTTTGAAACATTGGAACATGGTCATATGTTGTTTAAGTACCATATCACATAGCACGCCAAAGAATTGCCAGGAGAGTACATATGTATGTGTATCACACACACACACACACACACACACACACACACACACACACATTCAAGGACGATAAAGTATAAACAGATTTGCATTGGTAGCAAGAAGCATACTGCATTCCTCCTGGTGAATTTCCCACATCCCCCTACTGATTGGCACTGTATGTCAGATTTTAGAGAGTTATAAAGACTGAAGTAGAGATACAAGTGCTAAATATTAAAGTGGGTGTAGGTGATTTTGTAGGTTTTTTTATGAGTTTTTGAAAAAAATATACTTGACTAAGGTAGAACAGAGAGTTTCCTTTCATCTAGGTTTTTCTTCTCTTCTCTATTTTACTTTGTTTTTTGCTACCACTAGTCCCCATAAAGTGATTATAAAAGCCTCTGCCTATCCTCAGGGACTCTGGACAGAAAGAAACATTAAAGTTTAACAAAGCCCTTGCTTTCTGCCATGAGCTTCACCTAATGGGCTTCCAAGCTTTGAAGTCACTTCCTTGAAATGTTCTAAATCTTCAGTGCTCTAGGGCCAGCAGGGACTGACAGTACCACACTGGTGGACTCTGCCTAGCCTAGAATCTGCATAGACCCTGGTGGTTCCACATTTTCTCTTTGAGGGCCCTCTCTATCTGAACCCTTCTGTAGTAATCTCTGTCTCAGAATTGTTTTCTAGAATTACAATAGCAAATTATCACAGACTTAGAAATGAATGAGACTCAGACTCAGGGTGTCATTTTTCTGTAGGCTAGATGTCCAAATGATATCAGCTGATGTTTTGCACCAGGCATCAGAAGTCTGAAACATCAACTTTTTTCTAGGCTGGAACAGGTAGTATCCTCTGCATTTACTCAAATAGCAAACAAGATCCAGGTGCTTGTATTGTGCTTTGGTAACCTTATGTCCTTGCTGCCATACAGCCAAGAACCTGTTTGTCAAAGATGCCTGCCTTCTTTCTCATTCGTTTTATAAAACTTCCTTCCGCTGGGTGGTGGTGGCACATGCCTTTAACCCCAGCCCTTGAGAGGCAGAGCCAGGAGGATCTCTGTGAGCTCGAGGCCAGCCTGGGCTACCAAGTGAGTTCCAGGAAAGGTGCAAACCTACACAGAGAAACCCTGTCACTTCCTTCCAGCAACAGGATTGGCCATCTCTCTTACACTTCATGGGTTCTCTGTGACTTTCTTTCTACCACACTCCATGAGTGCTGGTAAAGTTCTTCCATTTTCAGGACTCTCTATGACTAGATAGAACCCACCTAGACAATCCAGGATATAATCACTCCATTTTGTGATCTATAATCATCATTATATCTTTGAATTCTCATTTCCCAGGTATTAAAATCATGGATCTAAGATAGAAAACTGGGGAATTTGGGGAAGGCCATTATGCCTACCATATTTCTTTCTAGTGAAGTCTTTGAGGTTTTTTGAGATTTCCTCTAAAAGGGTGATTCTGGGATCTAATAAAGGCTTAAGTTTAGGAAGGCAACTTGATAAATATACTGTATCCACTGGACAGAATAGCCTTTCTTTATTGTGACTTTTTTAATTAAAACATCGACATGATTTAACATATCCATTTCTGGGTGACTCTAACACAGAATGAGGTCAAGGCTCTAGAATCTGATGGTCCATCATCAAGCAACGTGAGAAATAGCAACTTGGCCTGGAGAGACAGCTCAGAGTTTAAGAAAAAATATTCTGTTCTTGAAGAGTACCAGAGTTTGGTTCCTAGCACCAATCTCCATTGTGTGGCTCCCAGTAGTCTGTAACTGCAGTTCCAGTGCATCTAATTCTCTCCTCTGTGCTTCAAGGGTATCTTTACTTACATGTGCAGATATTCCCCTCAACACAATTCATAAACATTAAACATACATCTTAAAAACACAATTTTGCTATCTTTTTCTCATCATGAAGATGATGAATTTTTGGTTTTGTTTGTCATGAAGATCACAAATATAAATGCATGTAAAGCTATAGCCTCTAGAGCTAGAGAAAGAGATAAGAACCTTAGTTAACATAGAGCATGTGTACCTGCACTGATCACACAGTTCCATAACTAGAACAACCTTATTCTTGATGTGTAAAAGACAAGTAATGTCTGCTTGTATTTTAAATTTCCCTTATTTCAAAACTCTAATTTTAGCACATTCTTTGTGGAGTTTTTTATTCCTGCATTAAATATTTTAATACTTAGAGTATTTGCTTTATTCTGGCTTTGTTTTAACTCTATATATACCAATGTGTTGATAGACGGCTCCTACTCTGACATACAGAGGGAAAGTAACCTTTTAGCAGCACACATTCCTCTCTCTCTCTCTCTCTCTCTCTCTCTCTCTCTCTCTCTCTCTCTCTCCCTCCCTCCCTCTCTCTATTTCTCTCCCCCTCTCTCTCTCCTCATGAGTGTGTGTGGGGGGGTCATATTTCCTGTGTTCATACTAATTTTTTCACACCAAGTTCTACATATGCTAAATATTTGAACTTTAGAGAAATTGACTTTATTTTTTGCTGCAATGAAGTGTGTGTGTTTGTGTGTGTGTGTGTGTGTGTTTTCTATTGAGTACTGTGCATTTTTGTCATCAATTTTGATGTCCAAGACATGCTCACAACCTTTGACCACAGGAAATTCTCATGCCTCCCTAAAGTCATGTTTTGATATTCCTTTTTGAAGAACTTCCTTCCCCTCTCTTTTAGGCAGAATCACATTCTCATTTATATTTGATACCTTAGTTCGTAAAAATTGTTTTCTCTCCTGTCTGTCTTATTCCTTCCAGTGAATGCTTCAAAGCTGGCCAGTGAATGCCTCATATACAGCTGGTCCTTGGGAAACAAACAAAAAGAAATTCAGATCTACTTTCCATGCTAGCTGCTTCCTTTTCTTTGCTATTTTCATTCCTATTTTCAAATATAATCCCACAAAAATTACAGAAACTAGAGTCACAATTACTTAGGTACCTACATCTCAGATTAAAGAGAGTTCAAATGGTTTTTATGTTTTCTTTTCAACTCTTCCTATTTTAAAACAAAGTGAGATAGATTTTGTGCTGCAAATCTGTAATCCCAGGGTTTGGGAAGCTGAATCACGAGGACCCAGAGAGTTGGAGACCAGACTGAGCTATATAGTGAAAGCACCTCTCAAAAACATTTAAGTAAGTAAGCAAATGAATAAATGAATAGCAAAATGCATAAAATATTACCAATGCCACTTGAGTCTTGTACTTCTGTCCTTCTCTCTCTATCCTTTTCCAGACTTGACTGATATTGATAACCAAGGTCAGAGTGTATCATTCTCATGCATGTTTTTGACATTTACAATACATATTTAAAAACATAAATAATCTATGCTGTTTACCTGTGGGTTAAAATATATCATGAATTCAGTTGCATTAAAAAAAAAAGTTATTATTGAGGAGCCACTCAGCACTTTCCAGGCCTGAGCCAGTGGAGGATACAGATGGCTCCCTGAGAGATCAAGTTCCAAAAGGGGTAAAATCAACCATGGGCCCACCCAAGACCTCTGGGTCTTTGGTCCTACCACAGCCAGCATCTGTATTGTTGTCCATTGACCATACCATGTACCACCAAAGACCACACAGGTGTCCAGGGTATAGGCCACAACCTGTGTCCAAGGGCTGTGCCGCTGTCAGAGCCATGCTGATCTGAGCAGCCTATGCTGTCACTCAGGGCCATGATGTCATCCAGGCCAAGACTGATACAAAGGGCCATGTCTGGGTCCATGGTCCTACAGCAGACAGGTTCTGAGCTGATGTCCATGGCTCCTGTTACCACTGAGGGTCATGTAGATGACTGGGGTTGAGTCAACCACCTGAGATCATGTTGGTGTACTTTGACCAAGCTGCTGCCAGGGCCATACTGATCTGAGTGGACTGTGATGCCACCATGGCCATGGTAATGTCTGGGCCCAAAATGCTGCTGAGAGCCATGTCTGGATCCATGTTTCCACTGCAGCTGAGGTGTGTGATGATGTCTCTTGCCTGTATTAGAACAGTGCTGTGCTGAGCCTATCCTGTGCTTCACTGACCCTGGGATAGCTGGCCCTGCCCCTGACTGGATACTGCAGCAGGAGGGCTGGCCCTGCTCCTCATCTGTGAACTGTGGGAGGTTGTAAAGAGAATGAACCTACAGATCCAAGACAACAGGGCCTCCACAACATAGGACAGCAATAGGATACCCAAAAGGAGCCCCAGTGAGAGCCCTTTATCAGTGATGTGGCAAAAGCCAAGCTCAAGCCAGACCAATGACTCCACTGTCTTGTGGCAATGAACACATTAAAGTAAAGATGAATGGACTAAAGGGCAAACTGTGTAATTCAAGGGGCCATTCCATGATGAGATTCTTTTTGCTGTGGTTGTTTTGGTATGGTTTGGTTAATTTGTTTGTTATATTTGACCTTTGGTTTTTCTTTTAAAGTTTGTTTTGTGTTGGGGGGAAGTTCCCAGGGGTAGAAGGAGGTTGCAAGGGGAAGGGGAAATAAATGGGATCAGAATACAGGATGTGAAATCACAAGGAATCAGAAATGGTTTTAAGGAATTTAAAAGATAAATAAATAAATAAACAGACAGAAGAAGGAAGGAAGGAAGGAAGGAAGGAAGGAAGGAAGGAAGGAAGGAAATGATCATTGTTGTCACTGTTCTCTATTATATTTTATCATATATGGACAAAGGAAGAGAGAAACTTCTACATCTTCTAAAATTATCAGATTTATCCAAACATTTAACAGCATAAATTATTTTGGTCTACTCATTTCTTAAATTAGTCAGGGTTCTCTAGAGAAATCAAATAGAGAAACAGATTTAAGATAGTGTCTCACAAAATTATGGAGATGAGCAAATCTCCATAGAGAAGGGTAGAGAGTAGGCTGGAGATCCAGAAGCCCTAAAGTTCTAGTTTGAGACTAGTTTAAAAGAGGAAGTTCTCTGTGTGGTAGAGGAAGGCAGGTAGATGTTCTGTTCTTTTCAGGTATGTAATAAATTAAATGTTAGTGGAACACAAAAGTACTCTCACAGAAACACCCTAAGGTTTAAAAAAATTGACTAATGACCCACCAAAAAATTGACATAAAATTAACCATCACCCTTCCCCAATTCAGAATTTGATAATTAAAACTATTTTCTTAGCTTTCATGTGAAAGTCTTTGGGTACCCTTGCTGTGATCAGCAGAAAGATGCAATGGCTAACACGTATCTCCCACAACCTTTCTTTTCTCTTCTTTTCTTTTCTTTTCTTTCTTTGTCTTTTCTTTCTTTCTTTTTTCTTGAGACAGGGTTTCCTTGTGCAGCCTTGACTGTCTTGGAACTAGTTCTGTAGACCAGGCTGGCTTTCAACTCACAGAGATCTGCCTGCCTCTGGATTAAAGGGATGCACCACCACCACCCAGCTTCCCAAAACATTTCTTTTGGAAGAAAATCACAGCCTTGTACCTAACTAGTGCATCGACCTTAGTCACATTCATGACCTCTGACTTCTTCCTCAGTCATATCTGCCTATACACATTGTATTGTGAAAACTCTATCCAAACATGCCTGTCTTCTACTGACTAACCCTATCACTTTTCTTGACATGATTATCCTTGCTCAAATTGATCTTCATTTTCTTTGTGTAAATATTCCTGTTTCTCTTTTTCCTTAGTACCCCTTAGGCAACAAACCTAGCCTTTTTCTGCATCCTTGTAATCTATGCCATCCATGCTTAACTGAAGTCATGCTTAACCCAGTTCATGAGATCTTAATTAATCCTTCAAGTCTTCCTTCAAGCAAGCATCGTACTTGGAGTTTTACTTTGGTTAAATTTCCAAGATTTTAATTAGTCCTTCATGGTTGCCTTTTGAACTTTATCTTTGACTCTACAACTTGTGTTGCTATTTTTTACAGATTCCAAGATTGTAAATTCTCTATTGTAATATGTGCTGTTTATAGTGACTTTCCTTGTTTCATGTGGAGGAGTTGACAGTTCTGAAAAAAAAATATACATATTTCTTTCTATAAAATAAACCATTATAAACCAACTGCCAAGATAATGTGTTTATCCCTACAATTATATAGCACTTCCTTTTCAATACACAATCAAAATTTCAATGAAAAAATGTTCTCAGCCAGAGTTCAATTTTCTAATTCGGTTTTAGTGACAAGCAATTAAGCATATGATCCTAGGGGCAAGATTTTATTCACAACCTGTGCATGTATTTCCTGTCTATGTTCCTCTCCCATATGTATTCTAATCACACATGGTTTACATGTTTAAAATATAACCTACAGTAGATCATGCTAGGAGATTTGCTTCCCTTACAAAAGGTCAAATTAGACTTATTCATTATTTAGTAATGTGTATATATATTTGTGTTCTCACGTGTGTGTTCATGGGGACACATATGGGAAGATCAGAAAACTTTGTGGGTTACATTCTCTCTTTCTACAATATGGATTCCAAGGATTGAATTCAGGTCATCAGGTTTGAAAATGCCTTAGTTAAGGTTTTTATTGCTGTGAAGAGACACCATGACCATGGAACCTCTTATAAGGAAAACATTGACTTGGGGTCACTCACTATCAGTTTCAGAGGTTCAATCCATTGTCATCTTGGCAGGAAGCACAGTGGTGTGCAGGTAGACATGAGAGGCCTGCATCTTACAGGCAACAGGATGTCAACTAAGATACTGGGTATTATCCTGAGCATAGAAAACCTCAAAGCCTGCCCCCACAGTAACATACTTCCCCCAACAAGGTCATACTCACTCCACCAAAGCCATATCTCCTAATAATAACACCCCCTATAAGATTATGGGGGCCAATTACATTCAGACTACATGGAAGCAAGCACCTTTACAAGTTGAGCTACTTTACTGATCCAGAAGCTTTCTATCTTTGCATATATTCTGGAATCATATCATCATAAAAGTCCATAACTCCTTGTAGGGTTGATAGAAATATTATAAAGAGAACTGTGTCTGTAGGAATATTAGAATGATACTATTCCAATTTTGTCTTCTGATTGTGACACATGAGTAAATCCTGCACTAGTTATTACTCCAACTCATCTTGCCCTTCTTCCCAATGGATATGACTAGACCACGGCACTCAACCCCCAATTCTAAACTCTTTTACTACAATAAAGGATTCTACTTTGTCTGGGTAGATAGAACACAGGATATAGTTACATTGGCTTCACAGGATAAAATTATCCTAAAAAACACAGCAATTTTGGTAAAGAAAGTTGTGGATAGGAGTGTCCTGTACTTCATATTAAGCAGCTGGTGGATCTGAAGTAAAGTTTTCTGAAAGACTGCTTTAAAGCAGAATCAAAGTGCTTTATTGAGGAAAATAGGCAACCTACATACTCACATTAGCCAATGGATGCTTAATGAAAGTTCTTAAGGAGAATTTTTGTTTGTTTTATTTATTTTTTAAAATTATTTATTTCATTTCTTGAGATTATAATCATATAATTTTCCCCTTCTATTTTCTCCCCCAACACCATCCATACACCCCTCCTTGTTTTCTTCCAAATTTATGAACTTTTTTCAATATTTGTTGTATCTCTCTCTCTCTCTCTCTCTCACACACACACACACACACACACACACATACATAAATACTAACTGCTCATTTTTTGTAATGTTACTTATTTGTTTTTAGGGTTGACAATTTGATATTGAATAACAAATTACTGTGGTTTTGTTTTTGTTTTTTTCAAGACAGGGTATCCATGTGTGGCTTTGTGCCTTTCCTGGAACTCACTTTGTAGACCAGGCCGGCCTGGACCTCAAAGAGATCTGCCTGCCTCTGCCTCCCTTTATTTAGATGGTCCTTCCTCTTCTTGGCTTCTACTCAATAGGCCCACTCTAGTGAGGTGTGCTGAACCTTCTGGAGGTTCCTACAAGGAAAGGAGAGATAGGTGTCCTCTGAAAAGCAGCCACCAGACATATGATATAGCTGTGAATGGAATCCATCAGGTCACTGCAGCCCTGAGTACAATTCCTCCCCTTAAAAGGCTATGAAGCCACAGACATGTCAGACAAGCCTAACTAGGATTACTGACCCTGAAACTACTAAAATGTTTTAATTCACAACTTGTTATTTGCTATACACAAACAGATAACTAGTAAGTCTGCCATAAGATACACAGTATTAATAATGGCTTTTGAAGATATAATCACTCTTGCCATAGCAAAGGAAAAGCAGGGTACAGTAGTAAGGTTAAAACTACTACTATTTTTTTTTTTTTTTGTTTTTGTTTTTCAGACAGGGTTTCTCTGTGTAGCTTTGCACCTTTCCTGGAACTCACTCTGTATCCCAGGTAGGCCTTGAACTCAAAGAGATCCGCCTAGCTCTGCCTCCCAAGTGCTGGGATTAAAGGCATGCGCCACCACTGCCCGGCCTATTTCTGTTTTTCAAACTCATTATTTAGATAAATATGTTCTGTGTCTTATTCAAGGAGTAGAATTTCCCAAGCAGTTTTCTTGGTAGCTTAAGCAGCATCCTTTAGAGGACATGGAATATCACCTATCATAGGCAGCATCCTTTGAAGGACATGGAATATCACCTATCAACCAAGTGAAGGGCATTCTTCAAATTTAAATTTCCCTGGATTGAGGCACCAATGTCCTTGACAGTGTCTCACACAGACCAAGCCAACTGGCTATTCCAGAAAATACTGTAAATAGGAAGTCCCACATGTTCACATTGCTAAGTGCCAAGTGAATTATGTGCTTCTCCAATACCAAGGTCATGACTTCATGTCTATCCTAGAAAAGGGGACATTGGTAGCATGGAAGATGGGAATTCTCCAAGCAGAGCAGAGCTTTT
Organism: Onychomys torridus; assembly: GCF_903995425.1. Taxonomy (NCBI): domain Eukaryota; kingdom Metazoa; phylum Chordata; class Mammalia; order Rodentia; family Cricetidae; genus Onychomys; species Onychomys torridus. Next base: position 79,640,451 of record NC_050450.1, on the reverse strand, counting down.
TACTGGTTTAGCAGCTTTCCAGGCTAGCACAGCTCTCTTTAGAACAAAAGACAAACAGGTTAAGTAATGTATGTTTCTACACATTAGATTTCCTTTTATTTCTAATTCAATTAATTTCATAGTTAATGCTGTATTTAGGTGTGGAATTAATTCTAACCACTTAGCTAGCACTTCCTGACTTCTAATCATACAGAAAGCAGTGAGCAAGATGCTATTGAAGAAAAAAATGTGGAGAGAGTATTAAGTTTTATTAAGCCTCATCCCCTACCGTTTTACATAGGTACCCACATCTTTAAAAGGGTAGAAACATAAGACAAAGATATAGCAGATCTAAGAAGTTTAAGCGAGTCTGAATGGCAGGATAAGGATTTACTTTCTTTTTTAATTTAATTTTATTCTTTATTATTTACTTACTTACTTACTTATTTACTTACTTACTTACTTACTTACTTTTGTTTTTTTTGAGACAGGGTTTCTCTATGTAGCTTTGCATCTTTCCTGGAACTCACACTCTGTAGTGCAGCCTGGCCTCAAACTCACAGAGATCTGTCTGCTTTTGCTGCTCCAGTGCTCGGATTAAAGGCATGTGCCATCACCAACTGGCCAAGGATTTACTTTCAAAGACATAGTTCAGTTAGATACTAGGATGCTCCATCAACAAACCATCTTATACTAATGCAGACATCTTAGCACAGCCCTTAGATAATGCTATTCCCTCCAACCTTATTTTCTGCTTTGACCTTTCTTATTTTAGGGTGACACTTATAGAAACCAGCAAAAAGGGAAGGAAAGAAAGAAGGAAGGAAGCAAGAAAAGAAGGAAGGGAGGGAAAGAGGGAAGAAGGAAAGGAATGGGGTAAGGAGGGAGGGAGGAAGGAAGGAAAGCCACATCTAAGTCATCCTAAGTCTTATTACCAAGGTGCTGAATTGCCTCTTACCTTCCTGCTGTATTTGTGGGGCTGCTCAAAATAAGTAGCAGTGTGAGTCACTGTAGCCTCTGGAAGTTGTCTGACAGAACTCTATTCCCGGGTCTGACTGAAGCGACTTATATCTTGTGTCACTTTCTGCAGTCACACCATTCCAAGTAAAGATTAATGCAGTTTGGGCATTTTGCAAAAATAGTAAATCACCCTTGCAACCGATTGTGATGGTGGCCCTGCTTAGTCTGTGAGTTATCCACATAGATCCCCAGCATTGCTCTCATAAGCAGACATTGTTTCATTGGTGGCTGATCATTCCTACTCAATTTAGAGTGAGCTCAAGGCTGTGTTAATAATGAGTTTTTATTGAAATCTGTAGAAAGTTTGCAAGTATAACAGAATGTGAAGGTCCTCCCATTCTAGGCTTTTCTCCCATGAAGAGAGACTGAATTCAATTAGTTCATATTCAGTTTGTGTTTCAAATCTCACTGAAGTACACCTTTATTACACCTTCTATCTATCTCTCTCTCTCTCTCTCTCTCTCTCCCTCTCCATATTGACTGCGTTAAAAATGGTATTTTTCTTTTTCAAAATAAATGACAAAGTAACTCTAATCAATACCATAAGGAAATTAAGGGGAGAAGTTTAATATTCCTTTGGTCCTTCCATTACACACAGACCTATGTGCACATACACACAAACAGGCTGATGAAGGTAATCACATTTCTCTCTGACCTTAAGGCCACTTTACATAGAATCCTGCAAGAGTAGCATTCTGCCAGGAGTAGTTAATATAACAGATTACAACAGTGTATGCTTTGGATTCCCTAGACATTCAGTGTGAGCCCTTTTGTTCTGACTCACAATACTCCTCTCCCAAGGACAGGGTTGGGTTCATGCCAGATAGCCACACCAGAGCTGTGTTATCTACACATAAGCTGGACCTTATAGCCTTATGCTCCATACAGCCATGCAGGTAGAAAAAAAATACTTTAAATAACTTATAGCACCACAGTGTACGGTTTGCTTTTGATGGGGGAAGAGGGTGTTTGAGTCACAGAAGCAGTTTTCCAGAAATGGGAAAGCATTTTCGACCAGCAGCTGTTCAAGCTCCAGGGCCCTATAAACATGTGCAACATGTGTAGGGGCCCAGAAAGACTACTGAGGAATGCAGTTCAAACATCTAGCAGGGCCACCACGAGTTGTCCTTGGACTTTTCAGCTGATGCTTATTTAGATGTGAGTAACTTTACTTAAGAGATAAAGCGGCCATCTTGTGTGAAGCCCTCATAGCTTACATTCTCTGAGCTAGACTACTTTGAATTTCAGCTTCTTTATTAGATATAGTGCTCTCAAGAAAATTTATATTTCAAGTACTCAACCAATCTCGGGAATGAAGTTAAGAGAAATCATCCTTGAAAATATCAACCTAAAATTTGATTGTGTGCCTGACATTCCTTTCTGCTGAGTTTTGCATGGTTTAGATGCTAATGTACCATTCTGAGTCAGGCTAAGGGGCTTCAGCCTCTCCTTCCTTCGTGCCTAAAGAGGCTTGTTGATTAACTGTCAATAACAGCATAAGGAGATGGGTGGTTAAAAAAAAAAAAAAAGGAGCTCCCTGAGGAAAAATCACAGGCAAAGGACTTCAGAAAAACCTTAGCCACATTAACAACCCTGTCAATGGCATCTGCTTCCCAAGTTGCTGTTGCAGCCCCATCCATCAAGCATGAGGTGCTAAGTGAAAAGCTCTGAGTTTGCTTCTGACATTTTCTCTTCAGTTAGTCCTATTTCTATGTTCTCCTCATTGGTCCACAACTGCCAAGATTATATAGTACTATTAACTCATCTTCCATGTCAAGAAAGCAAGAGGGAAAATGGACAAGACTGAAATGAGACTCACTAACAACCAAACATTAATTGTTAAAAGACATGACCTCATGCCAAAGCAAAGAATGTAATAAGGCTCTTGGCTTTCATACATAGGATTCAGACATTAAGAACTTTTAGGGAGAGGTGTGGCCAAGTGTGGATATAGAAAGTCATCTGAAAGAATTCCAGAATTATAATCACTACTTCTCATTTAGATGGAGAACTAAGGGTGTCGTTTTGTCAATATGATGCTTGCCTAGCATGTACAAAGCCCTAGATGAGATCCTGAACACCACATTAAACAGGCATAGCAATACAAACCTGTAATATGAGCACCCAGGAAGTAGAGGCAGGAGAACCAGAAGTTCAAGACCAGCCTTCACTGCATAGAAAATTCCAGGTGAAAGTAGGATGAAAAAAAAATCTCTCTCAAAACAAATAAAAAAGATTCTCAAGGCATTTTGTATGGTAGCCTGCTGGATTTCATTTGTTTACTGTTGGTTTATTGATCTCATAGAAAGGAGCATGCTATGAAACTGATAAATCGATCCATGTTGACATATAGACATTTTAATCATCATGTTGGATTTATTGAATGTGGGAACAGACCAACCTCTAATACCCATTTAAGTTTATTTATCCTTTGGTACATCAAGAATGGAACAGAATTGCTCCCTGAAAATGGCTTAAGGCAGCATGAATTTGAAGTTACATCTTCACTCTTACACTCCAGGGAATGAATCCCTGTTTCAAGTTCCTCTAGAAACTACCACCAAGAAACTAATGTGCTGTTGTGCAAAGTTTGTACACACCAACAGTTCACAGGAAGACAGTCCTAGTAGAAATTTCTGCAAAGTGGGGAACATCCTGTCTGTGCTGTCAAATATGCAGTTCTTCGGCAAATGAAATAAAAGCAGTGCTTCTAAAGAAGTGGGCTTTCAAACTTTAGCTTCATCTAATTTAAAAGAAATAGCTACCAGGGACTACTGGCTCCCACATGGAACAGAGACAATTCCACTGTGTCAACATCTTTTGTCTTACTTCTTCACAGAGACATTTAAATTGTTCTGGCCAAATTAGGAGTCCATCTTATACTAGCTGATAAAACAAATTTAGGGTAAAGCAATATGCAATTGTATTTCCTGTGATTTTCATTTGAAAAATATCTCCTCCTCCTCCTCCTCCTCCTCCTCCTCCTCCTCCTCCTCCTCCTCCTCTTGCTACTACTCCTCATACACACACACACACACACACACACACACACACACACACACACACACACGTACTTATTTCCCAGTGTACAAAAATTTGGAGTTTTGGAATTTAAGGATAAAAAGATTCATAAACTTCAAAAGACATCTCAGAGAACCTAGGTATCTAAAGCTTTTCTCCTGTTCATTGTGACCAAAGCTATTACAGTGGGGACCAATTTTTCATATTTTTATTTGACCTTGTTTTCTGAAATTAAAAATATGACAAGGGCCATATGGGAAATTGAGCTTGTGAAGAAAGCTACTGAAGAAAAAGGGAGAAACAAGATTTTGAAATACACACACACACACACACACACACACACACACACACACACATATTTACAATTTATTATGTGTGTATGCGAGGAAAGATGTCAGGGCTGTGGGAACCAGGTATTTAAGGGTCTCAAAGTCTGGCTTCCAAACCCAGTTCCCACCAATCAGGAGGACTGTGATGATGCTAGCCAAGCTAATGAATATCTTTGAGTTGAAGAGGCTCTAACTTTAAAAGGAGATATTAATTTGGGACTTTAAAAGTCATGGTGAAAATTAAGAAAGATAATGCATGCAAATAGCTACAGTCCTTAGTAGGCCTTGGATGCATTCATTCCTTGGCATTCTCTTTTTAAGTTCAATATTTTGAAATGTAAAAATTAATTGAAGTCATAAATGTTCCAGAAAATACCCAATCAATCTTACATTTATTTCTCTGGATTAAGAGTTCAGTGTGACTTTGTTAGCATGCTCTAAAGGACCAGGGTATTTCCAGGCCCCAGGCAGATGGTCACACACCCTTAGGAGAAAAAAAAAAAAAGTTATTTTTCATAAAATCCTCTTCGATTGATTCCTTCATTATGATTGGGCAAAATGCCACTTGTAACAGATGGATATGAATACAGGCAACCGGAGAGGTTGTGTTATACCCCAAGTCCTGGCATATGTGGTAGACTCCCTCACCAGGCTGTCAAAACAGCTGCTGTGTGCTCCCCCCACCTGCAGTTGTGAGGCTCTGCCAAGAATGTCCCTACTCAGAGAAGAGCCAGAAGCTAGCTGGGTCTTGCAGGTTGGAAGCTACACCTCTTGCCCTGAGCACTAGGAGGCCCCTTTTTGGGTCTTTCTTTCAAACCCCTGAGAATGAATAAGTTGTTTAATCATTCAAAGCTGTCTAACTTCCCATTAACATTTAGCAGACAGAAGTCTTAGCAGAAAAATAAATAAATAGAGATATGGTCAAATCTGAACTCAACAACTTGTAGTTGAAAGTAATTTAATATCTTGGATCCTTAGCACCTATTCTTCTAGGGGAAAATAAACAACACTTGGTGAGACTTTAGTGATGAGTGGAATAATAATAATGCAAAGAGGATACAGATAGCTGGGATGCAGATAGTGGGTACTTCCTTGTCAGCTGTAATAAAATACCCTGTAAAGCAACTTCTGGGGGAAAAGAGTTTATTCTGACATCAGAGTACAGTCCACCATTGCTGGGAAGTCATGGTGTCAGGAGTGTAAGGAAGCTGGTCACATGGCCTCCATAGTCACACAGAGTGACACACAGAGAAAAAATGCTACAGATCAACTAAATGTATCCTTTTGTTTTTCAGTCCAGGATCCAAGCCCAGGGAATGGTGCCATCCACTTTTAAAGTAAGTCTTTCTGATTCAATTAATTTCTTCAAGACCATGCTTCCCAGGCATGGCTAAAGGCTAACCTAGTCCAGATGATCCCTGACAGGTGTGCCTGGCAGCTTGCCTCCCGTATGATTGCAGTTGACCATCAATGCTAGTTATCGAAAGTATTAACCTTTATTTCTTTCTTACTAAACATTAAGCATGGTTCTAAGTGCTCCATGGGTATTAGAAATCTAATCTTTATATTCAATTCACAAATATATTTTTTTATAAAGTACATGAACAAAATAAGACAGAAAAATCTAAATACTTTGTCCCAGATAGGGTACTTCAAAGAAGAAATCTGAAGAATAAAACTCAGACCATCCAACTCCCAGACTTAGTCATTACTCTAGGTATTAAGGGAAGGGTAACTATTTTTATGAGGCCAAAAGGGATTCATAGAAAGTCAAGTGTGTTAATGAAACATCCATTGTTGAAAAAGTAAATGACAGCTATAGGGCCCATGAATGATTTCTACCTGGTGCTTCCTGCTTAGGTAGGAAAAATTTGCAGAGGAAAGAATAGTTCAAAGTCAGTCCTTTTTATAGAATACCAGAAATTACATTACAGAAGTCAAAATCATTACAACCATATTAGAAACAACTGACATATTTTAAGTAATTGGGAAAATCTGGAAATAATTAGTTTTCTATTTTAATCCTTGACAGAACAAATTTAGCTAATGGATTTTGTATGCTTAGATTTACATTTGCTACTAATCCCAGTCTGTGTTTATATGTGGTTTTATATGCATTACAGAAATACAGCCTGACCTGATGAAATAACTGGACTTTTTTAAATACAGAAAATGTTAACTCCTTGTTGGAATTAGATTGGTATCACAAGCACATTTAAAACATTTTTGGTTGTTGCTGTTGTACTTCTCTGTTCTTAACCTGCAACAAAGTACCTCACAGAGGCCCCAAAAAAAATGGGATTTTATTTCAACTCCCTGTTTCAGGGGACATTAGTTCATCATGATAGAGAACACTGAATGGCTAAAGTAGTTCCACCAATGGCGGTAGAACATTTGGTGCAGCTTTCCACATCTTGGAGGACCTCAAAGCAAACAGAGCTTCGCAGAAACCAGAAGTCAACACCACTTTCAAGGCCCATACATCCATCTGTTTCTGTTAAATAGATCACAGTTTCCAAAGTTCTGCAACCTCCCAAAAACAGCATCCTTGGGGGCTGAAAAGATGTTTCAGAGGTTAGGAACTCTTACTGTTACTTCAGAAGACCAGAGTTTGGTTCCCAGCACACACATTGGGCAGCTTACAACTGCCTGTACATCCAGTCCCAGGAGATCTCATGCCCTCTTCTGGCTTCTGAGGGTACCAGTATGAATGTGCACATATAAATACATACATATACACACATAAATAGATAATGAAATAAATCATTAAAAATAAACAAAGTATCCCAGCTGGCAACGAAGTGTTTTAACACATACACCTGTGGGAGACATTTCATAGTCTATGTTTTTTCTCCAAACAAGGACTGTGTACCTAACATGAGAGAATGCTCACAGGGAGCTACAGCATATGTAATAGTAGTCATTAAATAGTATACTCATTAAACTTATGTAAATAAAGTCTCAAATTTTCTTTCTTTGAGTATTTACAAATATGTGATATGATGCCTTATATAACAAATGCAATGAGCCCTCAAATCAATGCTCTAATTGAATAAGAAGCCTAGAATGTAACCAGGCAGGATGGAGTCAGACTGAAATAGATATACACACAATTAATAAAAGAGATATTGTGGGGGGAGGTGAGCCAAAGGGATTGAATGGACAAAGGAAATGCAAAAGAAGCACAAGGAGGAGAGAAACTTTGGCTTCAAAAATTCTATCTGCACATTTCAGTTGGAGTCTGGACAGAGTTCTCATTTCTTGTGCCAATGTCTTGAAGCAATATGAAGTCACCTTATAGATGTCCTCTGTCAGTCAGGCTTATGCTTAGGAGGCAAATACATGAGGAGAGCAGATCCTCAGAATAGCTCATAGCTACAATCCCAGAACTTGGGCAGGAAGCTATGGCAGGAGAATTGCGATGGGTTTGAGGACAGTCTGGACAACACAGTGAATTTGAGGTCAGTCTGAGTAATAAAGCAAAATCTTAGCTCAACACATACACATGCATGTACACACACACACACACACACACACACACACACACACACACACACCGATAGAGAGACAGAGACAAAGAGACAGAGAGAGAAGCAGAGACAAACAGGGATACCAAGACAGAGAAATTTAAAATAAGAAACATATCACAAAATTATGAGAGCTGACATGTCCCTTAATCAGTCATTTGAAGCTGAAGAACCAGAAAAATAGAACTAAAAGCCTAAGAAATAGGTTGAAAGGGAGGTACAGAACCAATAGAGATAGGGTGTAGAATAGAACTAATGTGTGTTTGTGTGTGTGTGTGTGTGTGTGTGTGTGTGTGTGTGTGTTTCACTAACATGGCTGGATAATCCAATAGTAACCATCAGCACCTTTCAAAGGCTAAGAACCCGGGGGTTGGGTTGCTCAGTTTGTGAAGCAGGCTGCCCTAACTGCCCCAATAGGGAGCTGAAGGCCTGAAAGATTCCTGGACAGTCTTTGATCTTCGTTCCATTTTGAAACCCAAAGAAGTTGGAGTCTGGTGCCAGCCAAGAGTGGCAGCAGCAACAGAACTGGGCATACTCACCACTGAGAAATGAGGCAGGCAGGCAGGCAGGACTGTTTTCCTTCAGCTATCTCCATCTGTGCTCTCAGTACTGTCCCACACTGAGGCTGAGGGCTTTCTCCCTGCATACAATTATTCCTGGAAATGCTTTCAGAAACCTGCCCAGAAACATTACCTTTAATTGATTCTATATTCAGTGAAGCTGACAACCAACATTAACTCTCACCTGGGTAAATCTTAATTTCACTCAACAGGTATAAGAACAGAAGTACAAATGTCCATAGGACAGAGAAAATCGATGTCACAGTTCAAACAGGGAAAATTCACCCTTTTGTCCATCTTTCTAATTTCATTTTACTAGGCTCTTAATAGACGGATGCCTGTCCACACAGGTGATGGTGATTGTTTTTGCCCAGTTAACCAATTCAACTGTTAATGTCTTGTGAAAATACTCACATGTCCTGTTATATCAGCTATTTGGGTTCCCACTGGTCTAATCACATTGTCATGCAACATTGGCCCTCACAAAATACAAGAAAAGGTTAGGAGAATTAAACAGGCGGTCGATGGAGAAAACCATAGCAATAACGCTGCCCAACTCCAAGTTAATGTCTGCTCCCTCTAATAACAGGCCGCTGCAAAGTAGGCAGTTTTAAAAAGATACATACATGAATGAGAATTCAAAAAAGCAATATAAAGCTATACCTGCCTGGCAGGGGAGAAGGTTGATTTTATAAGACAAGGTTCAACAACTGCCCTCTGGATATTCAACCCCTGCACTTTCCCTAAATGTAAGAAACTATTGTAGCAGGGGAATACTTTCCCATTCTTCCACCAATAAAAAAAAAATCACAAAACAAACTTGAGGAAATCAATGAAACAAAACAACTACTGCTTTGGAAAGATCCAAATTTAAACCAATAATGACAAAACATGAAAAGGCTAATCAGATTGTAGTATAGTTGTTCTCTAAGGTTACACATGATCACTTTGGGTTGCATCTGTTCTGATAATGTGCATTGACTGGTGTGGAAATCCATAATAACACAACTCTCCATGAGCCTCTCAGAAGACTCTTCTTGAGTTACCCAGGCTCTGGATGGAATTCTTCAGTGGTGTTGCTGCCTATAAGTGTCCCCTAGGACATCTTAGTGGCAGTGCTGATTGGAGTCGCCCATGCCCAAATAAGTAATCTTAATAAACCCATTAGTTTGCCAAGATGGATGGAACAGAATCGCTTCTTTGGTCATTTAGTGTGTTTTTTATCTTCGGTGAATAAACATTTCTCTCTTTTATTGTTTTTTTTTTCTTGTTCTTTCGCTTATTTTTTGTTTTGGGTTGTTATTGTTGCTGCTGTTTGAGACAGTGTTTCTCTGTACAACAGCTCTGGTTGTCCTGGAACTTGCTTTGTGACCAGGCCTGGCCTCGAACTCACAGAGATCGGCCAGCCTCTGCCTCTCCAATGCTGGGTTTAAAGGCTCATGCTATCACCACCCAGCTAGACATTTCTTAGTATCTCTCCAGAAAAAGTCACACAAGATTGATCAAAAAAAGAAAGGGAAAAAAAGAAAAGAAAGGGAAAAAAGAAAAGAAAGCACAAAAAATATTACAAAATCAGCCAAGAAAGTCTGAAATACTTACAAATAGCTCTTTTTTTTCTTTATTATTATGTGTTTTAAATTTTATACATCAGCCATGGGTTCCCCTGTCCTTCCCCCTCCCACCGCCACTCCCACCTTCCCCCCACCCCCTCCCCTCCATTCCCATGTCCTCCAGGATCAAGGCACCCCTGGGGATTCATTTAAAGCTGGTGGATTCAGTACAGGCAGGTCCTGTCACCTCCTTCCAGACTGATCAAAGTTCCCTGTGTAAGCCCAAGGTTTCAAACAGCCAGCTCATGCACTAAGGATTGATCCTGGTCCCACAGACTGGGTGCCTCCCAAACAGATCAAGCTATTCAATTGTCTCACTTATCCAGAGGGCCTGATCCAGCTGGGGGATCCACAGCCTTTGGTTCATAATTCATGTGCTTCCATTCGTTTGGCTATTTGTCCCTGTGCTTTTTGCAATCTTGGATTCAACAATTCACGCTCTTGCAGACCCTCCTCTTTCTCGACAGTTGGACACCTGGAGCTCCACCTGGGGCCTGGCTGAGGATTTCTGCGTCCATTTCCATCAGTTACTGGATGAGAGTTCGAAGACAACTGTTAGGGTGTTTAGTCATCTTATCACCAGACTAGGTCAGATCAGGCTTTCTCTCGACCATTGCCAGCAGACTACAGAGGATATATCATTGTGGATTTCTGGGGACCTCTCCAGCACTCTGCCTATTCCTGGTCTCATGTGGTCTTCATTTATCATGGTCTGTTATTCCTTATTCTCCCTTTCTGTTCTTGATCCAGCTGGGATCTCCTGCTCCCCTAAGCTTTCTTTCCCTCAAATCTTGCCCTTCATTACTCCCACTGTCATCCAGGTTGTTCATGTAGATCGCCTCCATTTCTCTGTCATTGGGTGATCCTTGGGTCTTTCCTAGGGTCATGTTTTCTAGGTAGCCTCCCTGGAGTTGTGAGTAGCAGTCTAGTCATCTTTGTTTTACATCTAGTATCCTCCTATGAGTGAGTACATACTGTGTTTGTCCTTCTGAGTCTGGGTTACATCACTCAGGATGATTTTTTTCTAGATCCATCCATTTGCCTGCAAACCTCATGATGTCATTGTTTTAGTCTGCTGAGTAGTACTCCATTGTGTATATGTACCATATTTTCTTTATCCATTCTTCAGTTGAAGGGCATCTAGGTTGTTTCCAGGTTCTAGCTATTACAAACAAAGCTGATATGAACATAGCTGAGCAAATGCCCTTGTGGTATGATTGAGCATTCCTTGAGTATATGCCCAAGAGTGCTATAGCTGGGTCTTGGGGGAGATGGATTCCCAATTTTCTAAGGAAGCACCATATTGATTTCCAAAGTGGATGTACAAGCTTGCATTCCCACCACCAAAGGAGAGGAGAGTTCCCCTTGCTTCACATCCTCTCCAGCATAAGCTGTCTTCTGTGCTTTTGATCTTAGCCACTCTGACAGGTGTAAGGTGGTATTTCAGAGTCATTTTGATTTGCATTTCCCGGATAATTAGGGATGTTGAACAATTCCTTAAATGTCTTTCAGCCATTTGAACTTCCTCTGTGGAGAATTCTCTGTTTAGTTCTATAGCCCATTTCTTAATTGGTCTGTTGGGCATTTTGGTATCTAATTTCTTGAGTTCTTTATATATTCTGGATATCAGCCCTCTGTCAGATGTGGGGTTTGTTAAGAACTTTTCCCATTCTGTAGGCTGTCACTTTGTCTTGTTGACCGGGTCCTTTGCTCTACAAAAGCTTCTCAGTTTCAACTGGTCCCATTGATTGATTGCTTCTCTCAGTGTCTGTGCTACTGGTGTTATATTTACAAAGTGATCTCTGGTGCCAGTGCATTCAAGAGTACTTCCTACTTTCTCTACTATCAGGTTCAGAGTAGCTGGATTTATGTTGAGGTCTTTGATCCACTTGGATTTAAGTTTTGTGCACGGTGACAGATATGGATCTATTTGCAGCCTTCTACACATTGACATCCAGTTATGCCAGCACCATTTGTTGGAGATGCTTTCTTTTTTCCATTGTACATTTTTGGCTTCTTTGTCAAAAATTGTATGTTCATAGGTGTGTGGGTTAATGTCAGGGTCTTCAATTCGATTTCATTGGTCCACATGTTGGTTTTTATGCCAGTACCAAGCTGTTTTTATTACAGTAGCTCTATAGTAGAGCTTGAGGTCGGGGATTGTGATGCCTCCAGAGGTTGTTTTATTGTACAGGATTCTTTTGGCTAGACAAATAGCTCTTACAATAAGGAAGGGCTAGAGGGAGTGGTTTAAGAGCACTTGCTGCTCTTCCACAAGACCCAGGTTTGATTCCCAGGCCCTACTATGGTGCCTTATACATGTCTATAACTCCAGCTCCAGAGGATTAGCAGTCCTCTTCTGGCCTCTGTCAGTAACAGGCATGCAGGTGTGTTAAGGAAATACCTGCTTAAAAAAAAATAATGAACAAGAGAGATAAAACTGATACATTCCTCAAAAGACAAATTGTTGAATCTCAATGGGAAAAGAATAGATAACTTGAGTAATTCTATATCCACCGAAGACATTGAGTTCATTTTTCAGAAATTGTAAGACAGAAAACCCCAGGCCTAAAGGCTACCTTTGACAAATTTTACCAGATACCCAAAAGAATGCAATGCCACTTGCACAAAACTACTTGAATTGGTATCAGAAAAATACACATTAGAATAAAAACAAAAGCAACTAGAACATGGATATTGATGAAACAGTTTATAAGAAATTGAATTAAACAATAAAAAGAAGTGGGAAAATCAGGACCATATTTAGTTTAATATGCATATAAAAGCTTGGATCAATATTTGAAAACCACTCAATAGAATCACTCTATGACTGTCTAAAGGGAAATAGAACTACACAGTGTATGAGAGGGAAATAAGATTATATTAGTAAATGAGGAAAAAATAAACTGCACAAAAGCACCATCTCAATACGAAGCATCTTTGCAGTGGGATCAGGATCTATCCCTGGTGCTTGAGATGGCTTTCTGGAGCCCATTACCTATGATCAGACACCTTGCTCACCCTTGATGCAGAGGGGAGGGGCTGGGTCCTAACTCAACTGAATGTACCAGGCTTTGTTCTTTAGGAGAAGGGGATTGGAGGGGGCAGAGAGTAACTTGGGGGGAAGCTGGAAGAGAGATGAGAGGGGGATCCGTGGTTGGTATGTAAAATGAATTTAAAAATTTATAAATAAAAGAAGACTTAGACTTTAGAATAGCATACTTACAATTCAAAATTACACTGTAGATTTTGCCAATACAGTGGGGCAGGAAGAAGAAGCATGTACACAAATTAGAAAACATGGAGGAGAAATTGTTATAGACAATGATTATCTTAATATAATATGGTAAAAGTCCAATGTAAAGCTATTAGAACTACCAAAAGGTACCAAGGTTGCACTGTACAAGATAGTTATAGAAAAATCAACAATATTTTGAGTAGCAATAGAAAATTAGAAAGTAAAATTTTGAATTGGGGTTTCATTTAGAGTACAATCAAAAATTGTAAAATTTGTATTATACATCTAGGAAAATGTATTTTGAATTGTTATAAGAACCTAGAGAAAATAGACTACAATTATTTATGGTTGTGGATAACTGAGGTGTATATATTTATTAAAACTTGTATTCCTGAACATCAGGAATGAGAACATTATTCTATTTAAATTATCACTCAAAAAAAAAAAAAAAAGCAAGTTAAAACAGAAAGAATTTCTAATATACTGAGCTACCCAAGCCAGACATGATTCCTCTTACTTTGGAATAGAAGTCAATTATTTCCAAGTAAACACATAGGCATCTAAGACAATGCCATTTCATTTAACTAACTGGTATGATTTCATTTGGATAAAGAATTTATACAAATGAGTCCAAAAAGGGAAACAGAGGAGGCTGGAACAAAATGTTTGTCAAGCTCATTTATGTAATTACATCTACTTAATAATAACACTTAATATTTAAACAGCATCCTGAGGTAAACAAATGAAAGCTGTTCCTAGTGAGAGGGAATTTAAAGTAGGTAGTAGACAATATCACTGTCTCTACATGACTCATTTGGTTATGCCAAAGGCAGGACGAGAATCACTTTATGAGGAATTGAATGGGAAAGTCTAGTGTAAGGGAAGAGCTTGGTGCTGATATCTAATTTGAAAAACATAGGCTAGCAAACCCTCTGAAACTATCGCATCCTAACAGACACCTCAGTGAAGAGAGCAAATCCTGAGACAAAAAGAAAATAAAACAAAAAACAACCAAAAAAGTCCTAGTGGTAATCGCTCCAGACAAAGAAGGAACGTTTGTAAGGAACCCATTTCTGAAAAAGGAGCGAGTTATCCAGTTAGAAAAAGACGAAGGTAACCAGAGGATTTAGGGGACAGAGGTGAGGTCAGAGAGGTGGTCATCTAGCCTGAGAGGGTGGGGGCGGGAGGGATAGTGGATGGGGCTCACTTGTGTTCAATGTGACACTATTAGAAAGTTTACAACCAGGCAGAAGCACGATCTTTTAACTTTCAAAGATCAATATGCCTTTTGAGTCAGGGCTGTTTGCAAGGGATTAGCAGTAAAAGCAGAGGTCAGCCAGGTAGCTTATGTGTTAGTCCAGGTATCAGCCAGGTGGCTCATGTGTTAGTCCAAGTATCAGCCAGGTGGCTCATGTGTTAGTCCAGGTATCAGCCAGGTAGCTCATGTGTTAGTCCAGGTATCAGCCAGGTGGCTCATGTGTTAGTCCAGGTATCAGGCAGGTGGCTCATGTATTAGTAAAGATAAAAGAAGAGAAATGAAGAGCTTAAAGTGTTAGATGGGAAATGGTTGTTATGGGGGAAAAAACAAGTAATTAGCAATGACATTTAGTGATTAAGGAGAGTTGGGGGACACATGTTAGGAGCCTTGGTGTTGGATGTGGTAATTGGACAGGCGCATTATCATAATGGCCAGAATAAGAACTTAGCCTAAATATTTATTGACAGGGAAATGGGACAAAGACAGTGTGATAATGATACAATGGAATACTAAATAACCAAGGAAAGCATGAAATCATGTTATTTATAAAAATAGATAGATAGATAGATAGATAGATAGATAGATAGATAGACAGATAGATGGGCCTGGATGACATTATCCTAAGTAATACACATTGAGCATAGAAATACAAATAGCAGATGATCTCATTAATGAGAAAACACTGTTTAATAAGTTAAGGTATAATACTTATTTACCATACATAGAGCTTGGGGATTGATCTCTACAAATGTATAGAAAACAGCAAGGTTGATCTTATAAAAGATAAGAGAACAAAGGTTACCAGAGACTGAAAAGATTAGGAAAAGGGGCCACCTAACTCAACAAACAGAGTTACTGTTTGACAGATTCCTAAGTTCTGCTGATCTATGGCACGTGAGTGAATATAATGAATAGTCATGCATTTTATACTTTGAATTGTTAAAAGATAGGAATTTAAGTATACTCTATTTAAAGAACTGGGAAAGTGGTGGATAGAATAATTGCTGTATGCTAAGTGCTTAGCAATTCAGAACTGAGTCAAGAATCACATTGTACCTCAATAGCATCCACAGCTATTCAGAGGGAAACAAAATTCTTAAAGTAATCTGTGTGGTGCTATAAAACAGACAGTTACATATGGAACCTACATGTAAATGTGGAAATCAACAATGTGTAAGCAAGCATTTGCTCTGAATTGAAGCACAAGAATAAAGATATTACATTAGAGCAGGGAGAATCTAACATCGCTTCTTCTATGCCAGTACATTTGGAAGACAGAGTCAGCCCTGACAAAAGAAATTTCAAAGGAGTAGACAATGAGAAGAAAACCCAACACGTGTGGAATCTCAGGAATCCAATAAATAAAAAGGAAAGCAGAGTCAATGGGGAACTGCTCTGCAGAGGGGCAGACACTGTCATAACAGGTTTGAATAGTGGATAAAATGTTATGTAGGACCCAATGATTTGCATAGTCAGTGGGTTGATGTGGAGCGAAATCTCTGTGAAGAGTGGATTATAGTAACTTGGATTTATGAGTGTAGACATTGAGCTCTCAGAGAGAAATGAGAATATCCTAGTAAAGCTGAAGTCCTAAGACATGTTTAATAATCATGGATATGAGCCCACCCACAGGGAAAGAAAACAGATCATGAATTAAGAAAGAGTAAGGGTAATTACAAATACTAGCTGATTGTTGAAAGCAGGGTGCAGGGAAAGTTAATTTGTAAGTGTAAGAGCAGAAACAGCCCATGCTAGCTGGAAAGAATGGTAGAACCACACATAGTCTATGTAGTATTCTACACATCAAATAAAGTAAAACCAAGAATTTCAAAGGCAAGTATGTATGAGGAACTTCTGTGGTGGTTTGAATGAAAACGACCTCCATAGGCTCATAGGGAGTGGCTCTACTTTAAAAGATTAGGAGCTGTGGCCTTGTGAAGTAGGTCTGGCTTTGTTGGAGGAAGTGTGTGACTAGGTGTGTGCTTTGGGGTACCAGCAGACCAAGCCAGGGCCCCTTGCTTTTCCTCTTCCTGCTGCCTGCCTATCCAGATGTAGATCTCTCAGCTACCTCTCCAGCACCATGTCTGCCTGTGTGCCCCCATGCTTCTTGCCATTCTGATAATGGACTAAACTGTAATCAAGCCCCAATTAATTGCTTTCTTTTATAAGAGTTGCTATGGTCATGGTGTCTCTTCACAGCAATAGAACACTGACTAAGCCAACTATAAATTGGGAGACAAGCTCACTAGTGGAAAAAGAGTAAAATAGGGCTAAATTCACACACTTCATTTTTACACTGCTATTTCATAGAGTAATTCGGTAATGCTATTTATCCAATTTTGAATAACAGAAATTCTATAAACTTATTTAACTTTGAACAAATATTTTAAAAATATCTCCTCAGAACTTCTGGAAAAACCTCAGTAGGGATGTTTTAAGCAAATGAGTGACACAAATAGCCTTATATCCCAAATCCATTTCTTGCATTAGATTTTTAACTAGAAGTAGGGTAATGTCCTGGAAGATACTAGATATGTGGTTGCAATGGAAATGCCTCCTTGGGGTTAGTCCTTTAAGTACATTTAAAAAATGTGACATTAATTTTCCCACTAAAAATAAATAGCTTCAGGTAGAGCTGCCCTCTCAGGAATCACAGAAAATTTGTGTAGGATGAGGGTCAACACTGGTCAAGAAGAGTACTTTGTAAGGAATTTTCAAATGATTGTAAAGGATGTTTTCTCTATAGCAACAGAGTTGAAAAGCATGAATCTCTGTGAACTGACAGTGTTGTTGAGAAAACTGATTTAAGCGAATGAAAGTGTTAAGGAGGAAAAGTAGAAATGAAAAATGAAGATGGGATCTTTAT
Organism: Onychomys torridus; assembly: GCF_903995425.1. Taxonomy (NCBI): domain Eukaryota; kingdom Metazoa; phylum Chordata; class Mammalia; order Rodentia; family Cricetidae; genus Onychomys; species Onychomys torridus. The sequence goes on along the minus strand of NC_050450.1, from coordinate 79,623,043 downwards.
AACACTTAGCCCATGGTCCAAGAACACCCAACTTTCATGAGCTTTGTTTAGATATGGAGCAGTAGATCTTAATTTTTTACTAGGTCATTTCAACTATACAATGTCCTTGATATAAAAATGGCTACCTAAAAGAGAAGTATTTTATGTAGTGTATTCATCCTGGATAAGCTATGACATGAGACTGTAGAGTCATTATTATGACTGTTATCTGTTATTTCAAGGATGTATGTTTCTAATTTATTTGTTTATTTTGCATCCTGGCTGCTGTTTCTCCTCCCTCTCTCCATCCAGTTCCTCTCCCCAATCCTAATTTGGTCCCATCTCTCAAAACACTCCTCCTCTGTTTCTGTTCCAGAAAGGGCAGGTCTCCCATAGATATCAACAAAACATGGCATATCAAATTGCAATAAGACAAACATCTCCCCAAGTATTAAGGCTAGGCAAGGTGACCCAGTATGAAAAATAGGGTTCCAAAAGCCAGTAAAAGAGTCAGAGACAGTCCTTGCTCCCTTTAGGAGTCCCACAAAAGGACCAAGCTACACAATTGTAATATATATGCAGAATGCCTAGGTCAGTCCCATGTTGGCTCCCTGATTCAGTCTTTATGAGCCCAGGCTACTTGATTCTGTGGGTTTTCTTATGGTATCCTTGACCCCTACACTCTTTTCTACCCCTCTTCTATAGGATTCCCCAAGCTCTGCCTAATGTTTGGCTATAGTCTGTATCTCTTTCCATAAAGTCTCTCTAGTGACAACTGAGGTGGGCACAAATCTATGCTTATAAGTAGGATACCATTAGGCATCATTGACATTTTTTTTCTCCAGTTGTGTTTGGTTTTATCCTAGGTCTCTTGGTTATCCAGCCTGTGGGTCCTGATGCTCCAACCAATATCAAGGGAGGACTTACTCTCCTGGAATGGATTTTAGACTAGACCAGTCATTGGTTGGCCACTCTCCCAATCTCTAGGTCACCTTACCCCAGCACTTCCCATAAGCAGAACAGACTGTAAATTAAAGGTTATGTGGCTGAGTTGGTTTCTCACTCCCACCACTTGAAAGTTTTATCTGGTCACAGGAGATGGCTAGGTCGGGCCACATATCCACTATTTCCAGGAGTCTTAGCTGGAGTCATCCTTGTAGATTCCTGGGATATTCCCTTGCTCCAGGTTTTTATCTGACCCTGAAATGCATCCCCCTTTCCAGTAGTCTCTTTTAGTAATCTCCTTTCAGCTCCCCAACCTGATCTCTCATGTTCCCATCTTCACCCACCCACAGTCCACTCATGAAATCTCTTCTATTTTCCCTTTCCAGGGATATCCAGTTACCTAGTCTTTCTGAGGCTGTGGGTTATAATATAGTTATCCTTTACTTTTTTTACAGCTAATATTCACTTATGAGTGAGTACATACCATGTTTGTCTTTCTGGGCCTGGGTTAAATCACTCAGGATTAGTGTTTCTAGTTCCATCCACTTGCCTTCAAATTTCATGGTGCCATTGTTTTTAACAGCTGAGTAATACTCCATTGTATAAATGACCACATTTTCTTTATCCATTCTTTGGTTGAGGGACATCTATATTGTTTCCAAGTTCTGGGTCTTATATGGATAAAGCTGCTATGAACACAGTTTAACAAGTGCCCTTATTATAGGATGGAGTGTCTTTTGGGTACATGCTCAGGACTGGTATAGCTGGGTCTTGAGATAGAGCAAGTCCCAATTTTTTGAGAAACTGCCATATTGATTTCCAAATTGTCTGTACAAGTTTGCACTCCGACCAGCAATAGAGGAGTGTTCCCCTTGCCCCATATCCTTTCCAGCATCAGCTGTCACTTGTGTTTTTTTTGAACTAAACATCAACAAACCAAATAATCCAATTAAAAACTGGGGTACAGATTTAAACTGAGAATTCTCAACAGAAGAATCTCAAATGGATGGAATTGCTTTAAAAATATTCAATCTCCTTTGCAATTGGGTAAATGAAAATCAAAACAACTCTGAGATTCCATCTTACACCTGTCAGAATGCTAAGATCAAGGACTTGTTTATTGAGCTCATTATAGCTGAAGTTTTAGAAGATTTGGTAGAAATAAAATGTCAGATCCTGGACTCTCTTAACCTCTAATGTGTGTAAACATGGAAAAGCACAAGCTAGCACTACATTAAAAAAAATCCAACCCAATATGTTTTCCAGCTGTATTCAATGATCCCAAGCAACTAATGTTAAGGAAGCATATATCTATTAAATTACATATGTAAACTTCTCTTCTATACTCCATGTAAATCTACTCAGATCAATAGATAACAAGAAAGACGGAAGAATTATGCAGGCCTGACCTAAACAGACATTAACTAAGTATTTCCTGCCAGGTGATGTGTGTTAGTTAGTTACTATTACTGTGATGAAACATTATGACCAAAAGCAACTTGAGGAGGAAAGAGTTTATTTCACTTTGCAACTTGTAGTTGTCATGGAGGGAAGTGTGGGCATAAATTCAAGGTGGAAATTCTGGAAACAGGAACTGATGCTGAGGCCACAGAGGAGTGCTTCTTCCTAGCTCACTCTTCACAGTTGTTCTGCCGGCTTGCTTGTAGGACTCAGGACCACCAGCTCTGGGGTGGCACCACCCACGGTGAGCAGGGCCCCCCACATCAACCATCAATCAAGAAAATGCACTCCAGGTTTGTCCACAGGCCAATCTAGTGGGGACATTTTCTCAGGTGAGGTTCCCTCTTCTGAAATGACTATCGATTATGTCAAGTTGACATAAATTGAGCCAGCACAATGCTGCTTCATTGTAACCTGCCTGGATGGATTTGGATGCAGCTGAGCCACAAAAAGAAAATAACTGTTTGCCTTCCAACTAAAACCATAGCAGAAGTTGAAGCCAAGACAGATGTTCTTAAGTCAAAATCCTAAGGATACAGGCAGAGTTCCTAGTCATGATTGTCTTAAAGAACAAGGAAAGAAGAAAGAAGAGTAAAAGGCCATACATAGCTATGCACTATTTGTGATTTGCCATAAGCTATCTAAAACATCTACAATTAAATCATTTCAGATTTCTGTTGTATTTAAGAGAGTTTGATTGCCAGAATACACTAAGCCTGCAAAAGGAGGGTATGTGATTGATTTTCCTCCAGCAAGAAAATGACAGTCTCCTGACTTTACTACACACATCAAAGGAACTGAGCTGATAAATCCAAGAAGCTTGCTCTGAAGAAGTGCTAACCAAGGTGAGCTACTAACTGCTTATGGCTATGTAAATTTATTAAAATATAAAATGCTAAAATATTTGCAACTCATCCCTACTATCCACATTCCAAGAGTATGTGTGGGTAGGGTACACTTTGGATAGTGCACCCAAACTTTTCTGCTCTTTGTAATATCTCCATTAATTAGATAGTACTGCTCTAGGAAATGCACACTGAGCATGTTGATGGGTGATGCCAGAGCAGGACAGTACACAATACCTCCTGCCATGGAGGCAGAATACAGGGTGGCTGCATAGCCTTAAGGAAATTCTCACTGAGGTGATATGGAAGGTGATGTGCACTGTTACTATCACCAATAACCTTCTATTACCCCATAATTGGAAACAGGACCCTACTCCAGGGCAACACAAGCTTCTGTGTGCTCTAGAAGGATGATGATTGCAAGCCATTTCTCCTTATTTGGCTTTTTTTCTCAGTTGTTGTATATTTGGGAAGTTGAACAAGTTGGAAGAAGGGGTGAAGGGCTAAGAAACACTATTTTCTAGACTAGATATGCATATTGCAATTATTATATCACAGTGACCCATTACCTGACTATCATTGCATCAGGACATAGGGATATATTGAATCCTATGTCATCTATGAGCCACAGGATTGTTGTCAGGGTAATACTGAAAGAATACCCCAGTGAACCAGGCTTTATGAATGTATCCACCCATTAGGGAAAAGAAATTTCAACAGAAGCAGTATGCAGAAAAACAGCTTCCAGGGGAGACAAATAGCAACTAAAACACACACACACACACACACACACACACACACACACACACACACACACACACACACACACACACACACACACACACACACACACACACAAGTGGTAATAATACTGAGAACAACAGATCATAGGGTGCAAAGGACAAATTTACAACACAGCCACTGCACCTAAAGGGAACATCTTAGAAGAAAGGGCAGAAAATTCCTAAGAGCCAGAGAAACAGGATGTTTGCTGGGTGACCTTTAACTTCACAACAGGGCAGGAAAGCTACACCCACAATATGTCAACAACATTTCTGCCTAAACAAGACCTAAGCAATGTCAACACCAGCAGACCTCCTATCCTAGACATGGGGAGTATCACAGGGGTCCTTGCCTAGACAAAGAACCACAGGCAACTGAAGACTGCTGAGAGAAGGAATTAATACCATCAAAATGAGCCTCCCAACTGTTTATCCAGATCCAAGTGGCAAACCCTTAAATCATATACATAAAGCAACACTAAACATACTCAGAAAAAGTATATTTATGTATCTTTGCATGTATACACATATGTAACAACAATTAAAGAAAAAGGAAGCCATGAATTTGTGAGGGGGTGAGGAGGATGCACAAGAAATTGGGCTAGAAGGAGGAACGGGAAAGAGACAGTCATATAATTATGTTTTGATTTTTTTTTTAATTTCTTCATAATTGAAAAAATGAGATGAAGAACTTGTAAAAGGAGAAAGATACCAACAAGTTATCTACATTTAAAAGAAACATACATGTATCTTTAGACATACAGCAATACATCCAAAACCACTCATATTTAGGAAAACACAAATTAAAACAGCAGAGAAGCAAATTTCCTTACCCATAACACTCACCAACACTTTAAAAAGACTATGACAATATATTCTGTAGGTAAAACTGTGATGAAGGATATAATTTCTTGTATGGATCTGAACCACACAATCCTTTACTAGGAAACATGGCAATGCCCAACAAATTTATTCATGTCTTAATGTTTTTACCTAGCGTTTCACTTCTCAGAATCAATCTTGAAGCTATATCTCAACATTCAACAGTGTGTAAACAGAAGCATATTTATTTCAGCATTTCTCATAAATAAAAACATATGGAAACAGCCAAAATGCCTATAGAGAAAAGCTTTGTTAAATAAAGTATGATATCCACACAACAAGAACTATGCAGCTGTGTGAATAATGAGAATGAGAGGCACACATTTTTTTCAGCATAATCGGAGAAGGCAAAAAAAACAAGGCACAATGGAGTATCTATTCCATGTGATTCTCATGTAAAAAGAGGAGTTAAGAAGTTGCTAATATATTTGCTTATTTCTATAAAATTAAATTCCAGCCCAGATAAACAAACTGAAGTTATTATTTGCCTATTGGAATAGTTAAGCTTGTGAGAGAATGGGGAACTGCAAAAGAAAAGGAATAAAACATTCCTGTTTATATGTTTATTTCGTATTCCGATTCTCTTGTAGCAGCCCTAGCTGCCGTGGAACTCACTCTGTAGACCAGGCTGGCCTTGAATTCACGGAGATCCACCTACATCTACCTCCTGATTGCTGGATTTAAAGGCATGTACCACCATATTCAGCTGAGTTCTGATTCTTAATAGTGCAGTAATATTTCATAAAGCCATTATATATCTTAAATATAACTAAATAAACCCAACCAGGATGTAGAATATACAAGATGCTGTTCATTCCTTAAAAAACAAAAACGAAAACAAAAAACTATGAAAACTATGCCTGGTCAGTAATTTTACCAATAAAGGATGGAAATAAAATGTTAAACAAATGTTAAAAATTAATCTGGCCAGGCAGTGGTGGCACACGCCTTTAATCCCAGCACTCAGGAGGCAGAAGCAGACAGATCTCTGTGAGTTTGAGGCCAACCTGGTCTCCAAAGCGAGTTCCAGGAAAGGCGCAAAGCTACACAGAGAAACCCTGTCTCGAAAAACCAAAATAAATAAATTAATTAATTAATTAATCTGTTACACACATACAAAAAGGTTTATGTATAAAAATGCAAACACAAGTTTTTCCTTTTGCTTTTTTTGTATAATAATTTAAAACTTGGATGGAGGAACAGAATCAAAGAATCCAAAATTTCAGACAGGAAAAGAGGTCAAGAGATCTATTATGCAACACTGTGACGGTAATCATTGTAGACCTGACAAAGTTTAAAATCACCTGGAGATTAGGTACAACTTGGAGTATGCCTGCTAGGGCACCCCAGTAGGGATTAACTAAGGAGAGACATTGGTCATGAATGAGAGCAGTACTGTCTCATAGGTAAGGAGGTAAGGAGCTCAGACAAGATAAAGGGGCTGACGGAACAAGCCTGGGGTGCTGTATAGTTACTCTCACTTCTCTTACCTCCATGATGGGCTAAACCTCACACCGCTGGGCCAAAATGAGCCCTTCCTCCCTCAAAATGTTCTTGTCAGGTGTTTATTTACAGTAACACAAAGTGACCACCCCAGGAACTTTGAAAATTGATGGGTTAATTTGAGTCCTTCCATGACACATAAGGAGTCAGCAAACATCTTTTAAGCAGTGTATTGAAGCAGTCCTGATTTCCCATCCCTTCCATCCTCCTCTTCCTCAGTGTCCCACCACTCACATAAGTAAATAATCCCTTTAGTGTCTAGTATATCATGTCTATATTTATTTTTCTTTTAATATAAAAAGTAGTTATATTTCAATATACATTCACTTCAAATTGTATATAGTACTCACAGCCTGTCAAACAATATATTTGTGTATCTAAATACTGCATTCCATATGATATAATGAAACTCATCCAGCAATGAGAAAACATGCAGTTAAGCAGAAGAAAGCCAGCATGGATAGTTTATAGGCAGAGCATATGGGATGACCATGAAACAGAAAAATGGAAATGATTGACAGTATAATAAAAGGAAGGAAGGAAATGAAGAAATTATGCCAGGGTGGATATCAAAACAACACTGAGAAGCACAGAGGTCTAAGGTGACTGAAGAAAACCAGGTAAGAGATGAAGATGGGAAGCACACTAAGAACATGGAGAAAATAAGCAATAGGTTAAGATTGTAAAATATTTTAAAAAAAAGAAAAGGGTACTGTACCAGATGGATGTCTGGCCCCCTTTAATAACAAACAACAATAACAAAACCCACTATGGGACCAAGTTATTACATAAAATTTAAAATAAATTTTAAATGCCCTGATTAAATATTTAACTCTACATATAGATTACAAGATATAGGTTATTTTAAAAGTAAATAATACTAACACATATCCCCTAAATAGATCATTTAATCAAACTAAGGTCATAAGTCAGGCGGAGAAGCCTAATGGAGTTTCTGAAAACCCTGCCACCAAGTCATCGCATTGGTGTTTAAATGGAGATCTTCAGTTTTTAACACCTGCTTGGAGGTGACAAGACAGTTCTTTACTTGGGAGCCACATGGCATCGTCAGTCATTACATACGCATGGCCATTGCTGTATTGTAAATTCTTCCACTCTCACGCTGCAGCAGTCCTCTCATCAGAAAGAGAGTTCTTCCATTAATTTATGCACAACTCAGATGTGATGCGTTTATAATTTTTTTGCATTGCTCATCATCATAAAATATATAACTTAATATGTTGTATAGTTTACTATAATTGACCTATTAATTCAAACTACTGCTTTTGGAGTTTTGAGCACGACTGTAAGTAGTAAAGCTTACAATAAGGATGTTCCAAGGAAGTCTGTAATTTTAATTTATTTAATTTTAAGACAGTTTATTCAAGTTTATTAAGCAAAAATCTACTTATTCCAGGGTCATTCATAAAGTTATAAGCTTCACTGGTATCTAGCTTACAATTTAAGCTAATTTGGAGGAGAGTGTTATTAGTATCTAATTTAATTTATAAAAACACTCTCCTCTGCATTGCCTAATATCCTATCAGACATGCATGCCTCAGATATGATGGTAATGTGGGTTCACAAAATGGAAAGACTGATGGATCTTAATCAATTACATCAAGGTCCAAATATCTCAGTATTAAGTTAATTGACTCTTAACAAGAAAACCAATATTGATTTTTCACTAAAGAGTTGACTGCCTTAAAATGATGATGCACTTAATGAGTTAGTTAGTGAAAATATCAACAAAATGGTTCTCATGCGTTTAATTTCTAGAGAGCCATATTAAATAACAAAGACAGCAATTTTGGACCAGGAACTGTTTCTTTGAGTGTACTTTCACAGTAATAGTCAGATCATGCACATTCATCAAAGATTTTGACAGGCAGAGTCTTTCTAACTTCAGCCTTCTTCAATGTTCTGGGTCCAATCGTACTATGTAGAAGCTGCTAGCACTGGTTTTTATCATGAAGTTTGAAAAAACATTATCTGGAAAATATTAGTGTTATCATAATGTGGATTGTTATTCATAGATGAAAGGCCAAATGCTTTAAAGCTTTTTTTTTCCCTGCTTTTCTTATTTATCTGACAACTAAGTCCTGAAATGATTGGTTTTCTTACACAATTGAGAAGTTCAAAGTTGGGTGAGCTGCCTTGATTCAGCCAAGTTTCTCTCATCGTCTAGAGTATGGATGCTGACACGCTTTTTGATTTTCATCTTCAAACAAACCATTGTTTTGATATATTATTACAGCACAATGACATAATTCATTTTCTCCTAGAGTTAATAAAATGTAACAGGATCTAAGCATCCATTTTCAAACAGAAGATATTTGTAAAAAGGCCTCTTTCTTTGAATTTTATACATTATTTTAAATAATTCTTTGAAAACATCATGTACGTATCTTGATCATATGTATTCTCCCCACTCCTTTCCTTCAACTTGCCTGATTTCTTAGCCCAGCTCTTTCTAAATTTCATCCCTTCTTTTATTTTGAAATACCTACCCCTGAGTCCACTAAATGCTGTCAATATGCATGTGGGCTAAAGTCATCTACTACTTCATGGGAAACCTACCAATGGCCAGCCTTCCCAAAGAAAAGTGACTCTCCCTTCTTCAGCAGCCATTAACTGCCAGTAGTTCTTCAGCTAACAGTTGGATATTAGAGGTCCTTCCCTCTCCATGCTGAGATTTTTAACTAGCTTCATTTTGTGTAAATAACCACAGTGGCTAGGAATTCATTCATGCAAAAGCCACATAATTTCCAGAGGACAGCATTACACAGTACTCCTTAGGATAATTTTACATCCTTTCTGTTCTCTTTTGTGTTATTTCTTGGGGTGAGGAGTGAGGGTGTGTGTTTGTGTGTGTGTGTGTGTGTGTGTGTGTGTGTGTGTGTGTGTATGTGAGTGTGAGTGATGGGGGTGATATAGATGTCCTTGCTTTGGCTGAGCACTCAGTCACTTATTCCCAGAATTTTAAACAGGTATGAGTCTCTTCACTAGGAATAAGAAGGTTTTCTGAGAAAAGTTGAGACTAACACAAATGTATGGATATATACATAAATATTTATAAGACAGATTGAGAATATGACCAGTTAAAAAAAACATCAATTGATTCTCTCCTAGGGCCATGGTTTTGACTATATTTATAGTACAAGAATAATTTTAAGTTGTTTTTATTTGCAAGTATATTTGATAGTAGAAAACCTTGCTTCATTGTGCCATGAGCTATAAATTTGGAAATATATGTTATCATTGAACATATTACAAATGAATCAAAGAATTACAGTTTGATCTATCCATCCTTCAACTTTTGTGTTAAGCAAATAATGAATAAGTTATCCCAACTAAGTTTCAACTCAAACCCTGAAAGAACTGACAGTCTGCTCATAAAGAGCTTGACTCTGATCCATGAACAGAATGTGTGGTTCTGCAACATCTCAAAATAATATGAACTCATGCTTTAGAATTTTCCCGTACTTCAAAGAAATTCAACTTTACCGATGGAAATGGAATAATAATGTGACTAGTATTTAAATACTATTTTTATTTTATTTGTTGTGAAATAAGTGGACAATATTATGAATATAAACACAGAACCAGAAATTTTACCTCCTGCCTTTTGGAATTCTCAAACTCTTTGCAAGCCTTTCTCAACCAGATTAAAAAAATAAAACAACAACAACAACAACAAAAAACCTCAAACAGCCTTGGTATGAGAGATATCTCTGATTTTAGCAATATTTTTAAATAATTGTATGGTAGGGTTGTCCTCCACAGAACAACTATATCTCATCATATAAGCTCATACATTTTCCCTAACTCGGCAACCTCACATATGTCTTTGTAAAGGGGAAATGACTAGGATGATGAGGATAGATCTGGTCAATAAACATTACTGAGTACATTCTCCTCACATAATGTCCTAAGATCCATGTAGGGGTGACGGTGAAGAAATAGAGAAGTAGACAATATAAATGGGGCACAGAAAGGAGACACATTGAATAAAGGAAGTGATTATAAAATCTTCTATTATACTCGGTTTCAAGTCAAGATGAGCAATCACTTGCATTGGAGGCTAGGGACACACCTGCAGACTTTTGCCACATAATTTTGATATGAATCATCATTATTTATCTGACCATGGGTGTTATTTGTTTACATATATCTCCAAAAAGTTATATACCTTACAATAAAGACTATGTTTTTTATGACCAATTTAAGATGAGAAAAACAGCTCTGATAAAGTCTGAAACACATCAGCCAGACTCACAGAGAGAATTGGCAGGTGGAACTAACACTCTCAACTCATGTATCTCTCTCCAGCACTGGTCTATGGTGATATTGTGTTGTGTTGTGTTGTTGAGACAGCATCTTATGCAGTCTATGCTGGCTTCCATATGAATGTATAGACCAGGATGACTTTGAACTTCTGACTCTTCTGCTTTCATCTTAAGATGCCTTCAACCACCAGGTCTAGCATTACAGGCATAAGGCAGAATCCTGGATTCTGCTTTTTAGCTAGCGTACCTTTAGATGTAAATCATCTTTCTGCTCTATGTCCCCATTTGCTGCAGGCTGCCAATTGTTCTTTTGGGTTTCTTCTTCCATCAAATCATTAAACTGCATTTTTGCAAATGGGCAACACCTTGAAGTATTCCAGATTCAAATGTTTTTATAAAGTTTATGATTGTAATTATTCAGGATTGGGGGAAACAAAAATCTTACACAGAACATTTGAGAAAGTTTTCAGGTCTTTGGAGTTTAAATGTATTTCAAGGGAACAGAAACCTCAGCAGCATTTGTGAAGAAACTTTTAAAATTTGGAAAGGCTATTTTAAGATTTGTTTTAAATGGTTTTGAAAAATATTTTCTCAAATTCTATCTGCTTTCTTACCCTTTTTTGATATTGTAAATGCTTTTTCTGTACCTGAAAACTGGACTTCAAAAATAAAAGCAGCATCTTTTAATGGAAACAAAAAAATAGTGTTGCCTTGGCAACAAGAACCACATAAAGTCCTCAGTACTTTGTGCAGGTTTCTACCTAAGTAACAGAGAATGGGGAGCTGCTACCAGACTCTTTCATTTAAAAAAAAAAAACAATGCATTGAATTCTCTTTGGAACAAAAAGAAATCACATGGGAGCTTAATGGTATAGCTAATAGGCCCAATACATATGAAAATAAAAGTAGGTTTGTGAAAGGGTGTCTCATTGGTCACATAGGCAACTTCGGGTAGATATCTGTTCCTGACATAATATTAATAGAAACTGAGTTTGGGAAAGCTGTGCAGGCTAAACTATAAATAATGAGATCCTTGAACACCGGGAAATCCATCACTTGTCTTCTCCTAAACATCCCTTTGCCTTCAGTTCTCAGACATGTTCACACAATATTACAATTACATTAATTAAATAATACTTAAATTACATCACTACATAATAAATTCATTAAATATAAATAAGTATTTGAAACTTCTTTAAAGGGAGGAAAATAAAAGTAAAAATAAGCATTTTTCCATTGTTCAGGATTTTTACATATTGCTTAATTTTGAAGAAACTGAAGGTCTGAAACTCAACTGTTCTACATAACCATATGCCAGTAAGTCAACATATTCCTAGGTTCAATCATTTATGAAAGTAAAATGGGTTACGTGTGTCTACTTGCTATATTAGAGGTTTCAAATGCAGAGTTCGCATTTTAGGTAGGAAATGCAATCAACAAATATAAATACTAAACATAAATGCTAAAAATTATGACGGTCTTTACTGTCATCTATGATGCTTTGCTTTTGCCTAACAGAAGTCTGGAGACTCAGAGCTCCTACAGTCTACCAGAATAGTACCAGCCTTTCAATTCACACTTACAAATAACTTCTAATTAATTCCTTATTCTCTCACATTCTTCTTCTCTTTCCCTTCAGGCTCTTCTTATTTTCATTAACTCAGAGGAAGCTTATTTATATCCCTGTTAGATGCTAAACATTATGCTAAGCTCTAACAATTAAAAGGAAATGAGAGACATTTCTAATCCACCTGGCAAGACAGACCATACACTGCCCATCATAACACATGCAGATACTGACTGCTTCACATATGATGGGGTTGCTTCTCAGTGAACTCTTCAAAAGTTGAGAATACCTTTAAAACACATATCCATGCTGAAAAAGGTAACTCTGTAGCATTCTACACCACAGAGAATGGTTTGTTTTTCTCCAGTTTGTGTGAGTAACTGTAGCTGTGCCTCACTGCTACAGCCCACCTTCTTGAAAAGGAATTAGAGTGTTTTGCTAGTGAAGGAAAAGATCAAAGTTCAAAGCACAGTTTTTACTAAATCAAACTAGTACATATAGAGGAGCATCTATAATGATAAGGTTATATAAATGGTTGGGGCAATATTGATGTAGAGGATTCTTTCCAAAATCAAATCTCATTGTGAATATCCTGTTCATTGAAAGAATCCTCTGCTTCACCATTGTTTCTATATCAATTACTTTCCTTGGCTTTACCTGTGTGACATTACATGCTGCTCCCTAGACTGCAGGCTGGCATCTTCTTACACAGCCTTCCACTTCCCAGAATTCTTTGTCTGCTTAACTTGCCTATACTTCCTTCCTGGCTACTGGCCAATCAGCATTTTATTTATCAACCAATCAGAGCAACACACTCAGCATACAGAACATCCCACAGCACCTCCCCTTTTCTATCTAATCAAACAGGAAGGTTTTAACTTTAACATAGTAAAATTACATATAACGAAGTTATCAAACAAGAATTACAGTTACAATATCTAGTCTATTTGTATTTTGTAAAATTAAAGAAAATATTTTACCTATCTTAATTTGTGAGTCTAAGGTTTTATACGTAATTTATCATTTATCATAACAAGGAAAATTCATAATTGTAACTATCTAGTCTTTAACTACATCAAAGATCCCAGAAGGATATAATATTACCTAAGTAAACAGGAAAAGCATTGTGAGCAACTTCCAAAAATCTAGAATGACAGAGACAGTTGCCTGCCTGGACAGTCATCCAAGGTTTTGCAATGTTGGTGCATCCATTTTTTTTAGCCTACAGGCCTAGAGTCTCTCAGTCACTTTTCTCTTTGTCTTGTAGAATATCTGGCAGTTTCCTCTGTAAAGCAGGAACCTAAAGAACCATCTTGCCTTGGTAAAGTTTAGTGGTCACCTTTCAATGGGTCCTGTATGTCCAGTCTATACAACATTTTTTCAAGCAGTCCAGGCAAGAACACTTTCTTGTCTAAATGGGTATTTTTGTCAAGAAGACTATAAACTCCATATGGAGTGTCTTTTACGCCCATCTTTCTCTTTGAAGTAAGTTGGTGCTGCCAGGAGCAGATGTATCTCATTGTCCAGAAAGTCTAAGTTTTTAAAACATTTTAAATGCCATATTTTATAGGTCTTTGAAATGTTTGAAGATTACCTACTTAATTGAATTATATCTATGTATGTCTAGAAAACTTAACTAATATGACTACAGGTTTGATTATCATAGAAGACTAACTATTAATCTGTATTTTTAATTATCTATTACAATTTAAATGAGCTACATAAGCATAATACCTTAAACAAGAGTAGAAATATACATACAGTATAACAAAATTAACTTTAAATTTGTATCAATAAACTAAAATCTATACCAATGTAAAATATTTTAAACAAGTTGCTCTTTAAAAGTAGATTCAACATTCGACCCTTTTATTCTATCATATCTATGTCTTATATTATGTCATCTCCCCCTTTCTTCTTTTAGAAAGATATTGACTATGACCAATAACAATTTATAACCAACAACCTAAACAAAGACAAACAGTCATAATCCAATTTTTTTGGGAATGTGGGCATAGTTTTCTAGGCTACTTTCTGCTAATAGAAGATGCTGTATTCTTATAGGGATCCTGACAAAATTAAGAATTATGCACCTCATCTGCTAAACCTCTCTAAAAACAGTCTCCTGGGCACTTGCAGAGGTGTTTCCTAGGTGACTCCAAATCCTTCCAAGTTGAGAGTGAATATTAACTGTGGTCGCCTATGAATTTAAGTCACTCCCCACTTATTTCCTGGTGCCTATTACAGTTCTGGGCTATGACTAGGATTATAAAATAGATCATTTCTGAAGTTTAACCTATTTAAATACATAAACATATTAAAAATGAAATCCACATTTTCTACCCTGTCATTTTCAATCTTACCAGAGATTAAACTGTTGTTGGTTAAGCATAGTATATAGGTTAGGAAGGGATGAAACTACTTCGCCCGGCAGTGGAGGAGTCCATTTCTTCAGATGAAAGTTGGCTTTGTTCCACCACCGGGAATTACAATGTTATGCTGTACTGCATTTCAAGATCTAAGAACTGTCTTTGTTCGGAATGTGAGTTAGGTAGCTAGAAAATAGGAATGGAAACAGCAAGGGAAACTGAGCCACAACAGAATTTAAAGTTTGAGAACCAGAAGACTTTAATGATATTATAATACATTAAGCTTTTGTCTTGTAAATCTAAAACCTTCCAACTCTGTTGTCCCAACCAAATTCTGCTCCCAAAAATGGATGGCAAATATTTCACCTATGATCTAAGTCAAGGGAAATGCTTCACTTTTACTTCCACTTTGTTAATCCTCCTCTGGGAATGCTCAGGGAGCCCTGAATCTACTCATTGTTTTGGTTAGAGGTAGCAAATTACTGTGAATGGGACAGGCAAAATCAACTAAAAGTTATTTCCTACCAGTTCTATAGAACAGAAGTTTGAAATCAAAGCAGCAAGACATCCTTGTTTCCTCTAATAGCTCCAGAGAGGAATATACTCATCATCTCTTCCAAAGTCTGGTGTCATCAAGTATTGGTTGGCATGACCTCAATCACAGCCTCCTTGATCATGTTGCCTCCTTCTCTTTCTCAAATTCCTTTCCCTTTTAGCTGTCTCAAAATTACTTCATCATTTCTTATAAAAATAGATGTGTTTGTGTTTTAGTCTCACTCAAAGAATTCAGGAAAATCTCCAAAATTTAGCTCTAGATTCTTAATCACATTTTTGACAAATGAAGTGATAGTCACTGTGAGATGGTGCCCATGAGTTCTGAGGACTGGCAAGAGAAGGTATCTTTTCCCAGGGTCACTTTCAACCCATTATATACACTTGGATAAAGTACTGGAGTGAAAGAGATTCTGTTCTATAATGGTCACCTCTGTTAGAGAACACTGTAGTGTTTAGAGGCCCAGTGACCTTTCATCTCACAATCCCACACAGTAAAGATGATTTGTGACTTCAAGAGCAAAACATCACACAGAAGCCTCAACCACATCTCCTGTCCACTGGCCCCCAGAAAGTCTAAATGAATTCTGAATATGGCATCAATTATATCATTTAAAGCTGCCTCAAATAAACTTTAATATTGAGTACCCCTTCCTTGAACCTACAACCCCACCCACTTGATATTTTCTCCCATTTTCTGAATATCATGTATCTTTATATCTATCTTAAACTCTTCTGAAGTAGAAAGCATACCTTTTTCCTTTCTGTAGAACAAGATCCTCACTAGCACCTACATGCAATTGATTTTTATAGGTGTATATTGAACTAAATGCAGGCTAGTAGAACATTTTGTCTTGGACAGGAAAATAAGGAGCATGAGAATGGCATTGGGGGATTTTTGTCCTTTGACTCTACAGCATGAAAGCATCTTTCTTCTCTTTCAAAAATACACACAGAATCAGTGATGATTTCATCTGTTTCTGTTGCTCTGTTTGTTGTTTTATTTCTTCTTTCTGGTTGAGACATATTGATTGCCAGCTATTCTCAAATCACAAGTGATGTTATCTCTCTCTTTTATATAAAAAACATGCAACACACATAGAAATGACTGAAGAATGTATTGATGTGTGTTCTTTAAGATGTCATGTGTCATTTCTCTTTAATTGCTTGGAAGAGTTTCTTTCTTGAATACTTGATAACTGGTGCAACAAGCTATAGACAGTTCTCCAAATCCATGCATTTAATAGACTGCATAGTTTTGACATTCCCTCTGCTTTTATTTCCTTCTAATCATTTCAGTGTATTATTAGGCTGTATTGTTTAATTGGGTAGAGTTAATTCAAAGGGAATTAAGTAAACAAATAAAGCAGTGGGAAGTTGGAGTTATGACTGCTAAAAATCAGTATTTACAGACCCTGAGAATCTTGAAACACATAATCAGGCTTCAGAATAATCTCAAGACTGACCTGATTTGTGGATCATTAGAAATGAAACATTTTCATTAGATGTGGACATTTAAGCATCTTTATTTTTAGTTCAGTACAGCATTGCAAAACTGCTTTATAGTCACAAACTTTTTTATTGAAGAAGAAATGACCCTGGTTCCAGCAGAAATACTGCTGATATAAAGGAGTAATGAAAAGACTGAAGCCTCCTACCACTATGGGGTGTCAGTTTTGTTTCAATGTAACACTGCAGTTCTTTTACCAAGTGTTGGAAGGATGTGACAGAATGATTCTCTTAGGTAATGAGACCCATTTCTAGGAAGGTTTCCTCATCACCTGCCCATCTTAATTATGTCTGCCATGTCATATTAAAAATGCCTCCCTTGGGGTCTAGAGATTTGGCTCAGGAGTTAAAAGCACTGGCTGCTTTCACAAAGGACCTAGGTCTGATTCTCAGCACCTACAGAGTTTCCCACAACCACTTAAAATTCCAGTTCAAGGGGATCCATTGGTCTCCAAAGGTACCAGATAAGCATATGTGGTACATACATACATGCAGGTTAAAACACTCATATACTTAAAATATTTTTTTAGAATGTCTTCCGTGTGTGTGTGTGTGTGTGTGTGTGTGTGTCTAATCTACCTGGGAAGATGGAGCTTGAATAGAGTAGTGAGGATAGTGGTGGGAAGACATGAGAAGGCAAGAATTTGCATATGGAGACTGAGAATTGTGTTACAACTTTAATTCATTATCCAAAAGCAAAACCATGTAATCTGACAGCACAATACAAGAAATACCTATCCTAAGGATGACAAAGTGGTAGTGTAGTGGATAGCCATCCCAGCATTGGCCTGGAAGTTCCAACCCCCATTGAGGCTTCGGTAATGATCACGCCCACAAGGCGGGGCAGAGGAGGGAGCGGAAGACCAAGGATCAAGAGGAGGGCTCTCTCTTGGTTCCGGGACCCTGAACACTGGAGGTAGACCGAGCAGAGTTCTCCATAGAACACCGCTGGACTGCGCTATACCTTTGCCAGACCCTGCAACCTACCCCTTCATTTGTAAGTTACCCCACAAAATAAACCTACCTTTTAACTACGTGGAGTGGCCTTAATAATTTCGCCAATATCTGGTGCCCAACGTGGGGCACAAACCCATGACCCTGAGATTAAGAGTCTCATGCTCTACTGACTAGGATTATTATCATATTGCATATTGCACTATCTGTTAAATATCTGTTAAAGATATTTTGTGTATTGTCACAATTTGAAGTCATTGTCCTTTTGCTGTACATTTGCTTACAGACTGTTTGCCTTATTTATAGGAAGCCTTAGTCCTTAGGTTGTTTAGGTAGATGAGACTTACAGAGTTATTGTCACCTATGCTTGTCATCTCTATAATTATGTTAGTTAGGTTATCCAGATTTATAAATACATAGGTCAAATGGACAGGTAATCTTCAAACACTTCAAGGACCTAGAGAATATGGCATTTAAATAATTTAGAATTCTATTGACGTGAGACACAATTGCTCCTGGCAGCACCAATTTGATCCCCAGAGAATGTTGGGCTTCTAAGACATTTCCATTTGGAAGTTTGTCTTCTTGGCACAAAATGGCCTACTGGGCAAAGAACTGCCCTTGCCTCAACTGCTGACAGTACAAATCCTGTCCTTTCTGGACAAGCGGGACACAAGTAAGCAACCACCATACTTTGCCAAGACAGGGTAAGATGGTCTTTCAGAATTCCTGCTTCTGAAAATGGTCTGTCAGATACTCTAGGCCTGTAGCCAATTTGAATGCACCAATGATGCTGAGAAATATTAGGTGACTGTCCAGGCTGCTAGCTGTCTCTGTCTACTCTTGCAAGACTCCCGAAAGTTGCTTGCGTCCTTCTCCCATTTCTCAGGTATTATTATATTCCTTCTCAGGTCTTTGATGAGTTTGGAAATTAACAGTTATAGTTACAACTTAGTATATATACATATATAATATCTTAGATAGAATATATTAAGTATTAGACTCAGGTTCTTTAGGATAGGACACCTTTTGGAATGATCCTTGTAACATACCACCTACCCATGCCCTAGACTTCCCTGGATTTTACTATGTGTTTTTTGCTTGATATTGTTTGCATTTATTGTAATTCCAACTTATCTAAGTCATTATCCCTCATTACTCCTGGACAATATTTGATAACCATCTCTTTGTATATAGTCTTGTATTAGGTTAGAACTTTCTTATTTAGACAAAAGGGGGAGATGTAGTGGATAGCCATCCCAGCATTGGCCTGGAAGTTCCAACCCCCATTGAGGCTTCGGTAATGATCACGCCCACAAGGCGGAGCAGAGGAGGGAGCGGAAGACCAAGGATCAAGAGGAGGGCTCTCTCTTGGTTCTGGGACCCTGGACACTGGAGGTAGACTGAGCAGAGTTCTCCATAGAACACTGCCAGACTGCGCTATACCTTTGCCAGACCCTGCAACCTACCCCTTCATTTGTAAGTTACCCCACAAAATAAACCTCCCTTTTAACTACGTGGAGTGGCCTTAATAATTTCGCCAATATGGTAGCTTCAGTTTCTCCTAAAAAGACTAAATACTATACCTGTGTGTCTTGGTGTCCATGGATCCAGATCCCAAACTGGCTGTCATTGGTTCAAAGGACTTCAAAATTATGGTACTACTGAACAAGTGGCCAGGATGCATATCTCCTGTTTCTACAACCTCTGTTACATTAGCTTTTATTTCTTCTTTCAGAGATTGTGAACTTTTTAACAACTTGCTTTTAGACGAATACAAATCACTCTCTTCACCTTCTTTGACAAGGGAGCTTGTCTCATTGAAGCATTTTTTCTTTAGAAGGGTGCCTTAACTGCCTTCAAGCTAACAAAAGGCTTTTCCCATTTGGCCATTCAAATTTATCACTCTGAAAGGCAAAGATAGGAAAACCTCATTGTGGAGTATTTTCAGGCATTATTTTTCCATTCCTCTTTTAGGGCCATTTTCAAGATACTTTGATTATACTGACATTTGCTAAACAGATTGTCAGCAATATAGCTAAATATTTTAATAGTGGAGGGTCTAGAATAGCACATTTCCTCTGAACAGCAACTGCTTTGGGAAGCTTGGGACTGCTCCAGATTCCTCTGAGTATGGCAAAGATGCAAAGCTCAAGAGAAAGCAGACCAAAATTATAGTCAGAGTCAGCAGAGAGACCCATTTCTTCTCTTTGAAAAACAGGATCCCAGCAAACACATTAATGGTTTCCCATGACACCAGAGTAGAATTTGCATAGGACCGGTAAATTCTAATCTATAGTGACATCTTCGCCAAGTGTTTGATAGTTTGCCTTCCAGTTTCTAGTTTGACTTGGAAACATGAAATGTGCCTTGTTAAAAATATTGTAAGAATCAAGGCAATGACAGGTCATGATACATCTTAAGAGGTTGAGGTAAGCAGGAATAAAATGTTTCCTCTGGAAAAATACTTGCCCTGGGGATAGATTAATTATATATAATAAGAGTTAGAATTGGTTATAATTTCAATCAATAGTTTGGGAAACAGTTTTATACATTAACACGTTCGAGTTTTCTCCACTAGATTTTTTTTTCAATCTCATTTTGATGGGATTGAGAAGATGGAATACAAACATCCTAAAAGGAAATATATTACTTTCCCATATTATGTTTGGAACCACACTTTTGAAAACTACTGGATACCCAAGCACCAAGAAATACATGCACTGACCTTGGAGGCAGATTTGAAAATATCTATCAACAGACAAATATTCTTGTGGTTTAAAATAAAATTAAGGACCATACAGAAAATATTGGTTGCCAAGAAATATTGAAAGTCATTAGAGAAACTTGGACACATCTTTGTGGCCTTCTAGTAATTGGGCACACATAATTCCTACATGCTTTACCAGCCCTTCTCATGACTCACAGACTTACCCTGCCCCCTATAGCTTCTGTGATGTAGGAAAAGACTATGTGAATTTGCATGAAGGCTAAGAACACAGGAGCCATTATAATATAAGCTATTATAGCAATCATAGTTTAATACATCAAATAGAGCTGTTAGCCTTGTTATGGTGACTTTAGCTAACAGATAGCATAGTCATATGCAGTTCTTGGAACTAACACATTATTTATCCAATTTCATAGTATATTAGGATAATTCCTTTAATCAGAAAAGACATTAAATACATTTATAACAGACATTTTACTGATTAATCTTTTAAAATGTCATTAGCCATTAAAAGTAAATGAAAGTAAAACACGAACAAGAAGAAATTCTGCTTCAAATTTACAATGCAGTATTATTAACATAGAATACTAATCACTCTGTGTAAATAAAATTCTGATTGGCCAGTGGCCAGGCAGGAAGTATAGGCAGGACAAGAGAGAAGAGAATTCTGGGAATAGGAAGGCTGAGGGGAGAGATACTGCCAGCTGCGGCCATGACAAGGAAGATGTAAGGTAATGGTAAGCCACGAGCCACGTGGCAAAGTATAGATTACCAGAAATGGGTTAATTTAAGATAGAAGAAGTAGATAACAAGAAGTCTGCCACAGCCATAATGTTTGTAAACAATATCAGTCTCTGTGTGCTTACTTGGTTGGGTCTGAGCGACTGTGGGACTGGCGGGTAAGAGAGATTTGTCCTGACTGTGGGCCAGGCAGGAAAACTCTAACTACAATAGAAAATATTTTTTACCTTTATAAATTAAAATTTTTCTACATTTCCAGTCATCTAGCCAGCTAATACGGCTCTTCTTTTCACATGGAGTACTCAGAGTGGGAGTCTTGGACATTAGAACGGCTCATAGCATTGCAAACATGTAAGTTTCAATAGAAGCAGACACACTGACATGAGCAAGCACACACACAGGCACCTAGGTTGTGTACAATAGTTGGTAGCTGTTTTCACTAAGATTTGATGTAAAATGGTCCACAAACATTGATTTTCACAGCTGTACATCCCTGCTTATGGTGAACCAGTTTGGAAAGTTAGGATGAATCTTTGCATTTTCCAAATGACACAAGATGCTTTGCTAAGAAGGGGAATGCATTGCATGGTAACACTTCTCTCTTATTCTCTGCAGATTTGCCTTTGTGTTTGTTTATCCGTAGGTGTGAAGGAGTGGGCATTTGGCTGATGAATGAATTTGCATGGGCTAGCAGGTCAGCAAAGGACATATGTGGCAAGCTTCCTAATGTTACACACTGTACCCTCACTCAAAATATACCAATTGACTTCTAGCCTCAGTTTTACAAGGTTTTTTTGTTGTTGTTGTTGTTTGTGCTTTTTGTTTTTTTGTTTTGTTTTGTTTTTTGTTTTTTGGTTTTTTTTGTTTTTGTTTTTGTTTTTTTTGTCAAATAGAGTTTGTACCAATGGGTCCGGATTACATGTGTTTGAGAAGAAAACAGTTTTCTTTATTTTACCTCATAATGGGAAATAGAGTTGGGTTTCTCTCTTTGAATTCATGCATAGACATGCATGGTCAACTTTCCAAAGTTTGGAAGTATCAGTCAGAATGTAATAATACATATGCTGTAAAGGCATGTGGTATATGAGTTTAATCACAGAACTCACAAGGCTGAAGCAGGAGGATTTTGAGTGTGTGGCCAGCTTGACTACATAGTGAATTCCTGTCTCAAAATACCTAAATCCAAAAACAGTAGGGAAAGAGGAGGAAGAAAATCCTCAAAAAGCAGCAATGATTTCTATCTTTTATATCAAATTGTTGAAAACCTTAAATGAATTCAAGAATTTTAAATTTGGGTTAAATCTTTAGCTTTATAAACAAAAACATGTAACAACCATGTAATCAAAGTGAGAAATTGTCCGACTCCAAGCCTGCCAGTGTAGCAGGAGCAGGGGAGAAGGGGATGCACAGGACAGGGGATGCAGGTCCCAGGCTGACTTCACATTGTAAACCAAATGCTCACACTCCTTTGCCCTCCTGCTCTTGCTGCTGGTCCTGCAAAATATCCACTTTCCTCAATTCTGACCTCACTTTGTTATCCAGGTTCTACTGGGTGTGTGAGCTCAGTTCTTCCCTCGCAATGCAGACCACTCTTCACCAATCCAAACTGTACTGTTGAAACTAAGTGCTCAGCCTATCCTAGAGATTCTGGGTCAAGATTTATTATTTGAACAGTTTTTCAGTGGCATTCATACAACTGGTCCAAGAACCACCCTTGGTGCACTACTATCTTTTATATAACTTAACACTCCTAGCTTTTGGGAAGTAGTCTGGATTTCAAACATTCTCCTCAAATTACCTCTCAACATCACTGCTTCTTTTATGTTGCAAAGCATTAGAGTATTTGAGGTTGCTAAGCAAGGAAACATCAATACTATAATGAAGTTACCTTCTTTCTCATTATTCTCCCCTACCCAAATGCAGCCAATCTCATTCAGCCAATCCAGGGTGTGAGATTTGAATGAGCCAACTCACCCTATAGTGTTCAAGGCTGATTTGGAGCTTTATAAAATCAAAATAAACACATTTCCTTGTTAAGAAACAGCCTGTTCAATTAAATGAATGGATCATTTCATCATAAGAATATCCTTCATGTAGACTATTAGGAGTGGAAGGCCATCTTGAGATGCAACTGATCTCTTGAGCCTATCAGTTTTGTCTGGAGGAGCTCTTTATGAGGAGGAAGAAAAAATACCTTCCACTTACTCCTGATACAGATATCTCATGGAGAACCAATTTTCAGTAGTTCCTCCAGTGATAATAGCAACTGTTGAATGAGGTTGCACTTCTCAGCTTATTCTCAGGGTTGGAGGGAAAGTGGAAAGGGTGCTATTTCAATATGCCTTTGGTCCTGTCTGGATCCCTCAGGAAAACTAAATTAATTTTGCTTTTCAAGTAAGAGAAGAACTGCTTTATGCCCTCAAAAAATACAGGAGGTGAAACTTTAAAATCTAAAGGTACTCACATTAAAGCTGTCTTAAAGTTATATAGGTGAACATAAATGATGAGTAGCTATATGATTGGTAGATGACAGACAGACAGATAGATAGTACACAAAATGTACATTATATCAATATATTAGACATGCTATTTAAGCTCATTGAAAGCAGGCTTTGGGAGCAAAGGTGTCATCCTTTGTTCTGGGTCAAGATAGGAAGCCACTAAGGGTACCAAGAACATTGCTTCCTTGAAAATACATAGGGGAATCCCCAACAGAGGTTTCTATTGTTTATCCCACCATATAAAATGTAGGGAAAGTAAGAAGCTCATCTATGGAGGGAAGACTTGGTCAAGAACTCCAGCTGATGCCTTTAACTTCTAGAGTCAGTTTCTTCTGGATTTTGTAAGCCTTCACATTTACTGGTGTGACTTTTGTCTGCCCTTTCAATCAGGCTCTCTGCTGTGTGTGCTGGATGTTGCAAAGCCCTGATTTGATGATGCCTTGCTAGCTATCTATTGCTTCTGTTACTTAGTGTCTGTTTCACTCCTTTTGATTGTTATACACTTAATATACCCATGCAATACTGAAATAGTGACTACCATAAAGATAGACAGACTATATATATCCTGTGGTATTTTGAGGTAGGGTCTCACTTATACACCTGTACGTGTCGGGTTGGTTGAGAACATGAGGAATACTGAATCCCAAAAGGAATGTTAAAAGAAAACAAAAAATGGATAATTTTTTATCACACTGTCATAGCTGTGGTTTTTCTCTCCAGGTCCCACCAAGCCCCAGTAGTCCCATAGCCCACTTATAAAATAAACTTACAGATGCTTATATTATTTAAACTGCTCAGCCATTAGCTCAGGCCTACCATTGTTTAGCTCTTACTGTTAAACTCAGCCCATGTTTGTTAATCTGTACATTTCCACATGTTCTGTAGCTTTACCTGCTGCCTTTACATGGTGCTCCCTGGATGGCAGGCTGGCATCTCCTCCTCTCTGTCTTCCTGTTCTCTCAATTCTCCTCTCTGCTAGTCCTGCCTGTACTTCCTGCCTGGCTACTGTCCAATCAGTGTTTTATTTATCAATCAATCATCCACAGCACACTGGAAGGAACTGGCTAGTGTAATTATTTTCACTACAGGTATTTTTTACATGAAATAATATTTAAAAGTAACAGTGTTGAGTTTGTAGCTCAGTTGGTAGAGTAATTCCCTGGGCATGTAGGAAGGAAGTCCTCAGTTTCACCTACAAACAGTCCCTGGACCTAGGAAGTAGAGGTCAGAGAATCAGAATTCAAGGACATCCTTGGCAAAATGGTGACTTCATGGTCAGCCTAGGATATACAATGCCCTGTTTCCAAATAAAAACAAAATCAATGGAGACCAATTCCTTCTTGTGTTCTTTCCAACCCCTTCTGTTTTCCCAGAGGAGGCCACACCATAAAATTTCTCTAGTTCCTGCCCAAGATTTTTTTCCACAGTATTTGAATCAAGCTCATCACTTCAGACAAGGTAAACAAATACTCTGCCACTTAGTTGAATCCCCAGCTCTCGGTATTTTGAGGTAGGGTCTCACTTCTACACCTATGCATGTCAAACTGACCTTTTACTTGTGACCCTCCTCCATTGGCTTACTCCAGTGTTCTGATTAGAGTCTTGTTTAATACCATTGATATTTTCACACACAAAATCACTCAAAAGTCCACATAAAATTTAAGAATAATAATATTGTTTTCCCAACTTTTCCTTCTTTGGAAACTCCCTAATTTGAAAGATACTTAAAATACATTTGTCTGATAGCATATGGTAGATTAGATAAAAGTTAACCTCACTCCTCCTTAGCATTCACTAAGCATGGTATCTTTATAGTTGCAAGTTGACTTGTCTGGAGAGACTGGGAAACATCTCAGGTAACCAGGCTCTTCTGCCTCCTTGGGCACTTGGTAGTGCTAATTGGTTGCACATTTCTCAACATTAACAAAAATCTATTGATTAAAAGTAAACTAAAGAGAGACTAGAAGGTGGGGATGAAGGCTCCATGCTTGCACCAGCTCAGACTCTCTGTGTGTAGGTACTTGTCATGAGAAGGTACTCTTCATACTATGGAAAGAAAAGCCTAAACACCAATCCAGCTGAAAAACCCTCTATCTATAATCTTTCCCTGTTGAAAGATGTGCTGGGGTAATGGTGGTGCAGAACTTGTGGGAATGGCCGACCAATATCTGGTTTAACTTGAGGTCCACACCATGAGAGAGAGCCCATGCTAACGCTGCCTAGATGGCAAAGAACCAAAGATTGGATAGCCTGAGACATAGGGTAGAATCAAAGAATACAGGCAAAAAAAAAAAAAAAAAAAAAAAAAAGCAAAATGATTTCTAATGATACTCTGCCATACTTGTAGATTTTTGCCTTGTTCACTCATCAGCAGAGAGGCTTCCTTCAGCAGAATATGGGAGTGGGTACAGTCAGACATTTGTGGAGAGAGATTCTAAATTAGAAGTCTCCATTGAGACCTTCCCCTCAGAGATCCAGGTACCCCCATGGAAGAGGGGGAGGAAAGATTGTAAGAATCATGGGATGGAGGACACCAGAGGAATGTGGACGAACAAATTAACTAAGCATGGCTCATATGGGCTCACAGAGACTGAAGCAGCAATCCTGGAGCCTGCATGACTCTTAATCTGGTCCTCTGAGTTTGTGCTATGGCTGTTAGCTTGGTGTTTTTGTGGGAACCCTAACAGTGTGAGAGAGGGTCTCTCTGATTCTTTCACCTGCTCTGGAGTCTCTTTTCCTCCTGTTGCTTGCCTTGATATGGAGGGCTTTTGCCTAGTCTTGTGGCATCTTCTTTTGTCCTGTTTGCCTCATATCTTTTGGAGGGCTGATCTTTCCTTAAGAGGAAACAGAATGTGAATGTATGTAGGGGAGAATGGAGGTGACGAGGGCTGCTAGGACTGGAGAGAGGGGAATCTGTGGTTAGGATGTGTTGTAGGAAGAATCTATTTTCAATTAAAAAAAAAAGGAAAGGAAAGGCATAAAAAGAAAAAGAACAGAATTAAAATAAATATGTTAAGATTTTTATACCTAGACTTAGTATTTATGTATCCATAATTCTTATAATAAATAAAATAGTATGTAAAATATTTCTAATATAAGTATACTTATATTTAGACACAGTTACAAAGAATTTGGATATCTGCAACATTTTTAACAATCCTAATGTCCAATTATGTTTGAATTTTAATAAGTAAAAAAAGCTACAAATCTGATTTTAGACCTAAAATTGTTATATATGCTCCAAAATGTACATAACATAGAATTTGTTAGTTGCTTAAGGACACTATTAGGAAAAAACTGTGCCTCTCAGTTATATGTATGATTCAGTCTGAGCTCCACACAATTATCCCTGAACTGGAATGCAGAATTAAGGGGATATTAAATTTAGAAAGAAAAAAAAAAACATCATTTGAACAGATCCTTGGCTTTATCATCAAATCTCTACTTTACTGAATCAGATTCTTATTTCAGAGATTTAAAAAGGTAGATTTGTCATCTCAAATTGACCAAATGCATTTAGAAGACAAGAAATACATGTATAAAATTTCAGCCAGCATTTTCTTTCTAAATCTTTTTAAAAAGTCACAGGATTGTCATCCACTTCCGTTGTCCCAGAAAATACTCCTAGGAAAAGATATAATCTACTTTTTAAGGAGGTATGAAATTTACGTGATATTAACCTAACTTATTTTTCCATTTACTCAAAATCACAAAGAGCTCTATGTGAGAGAAAAATAAATATTGTTTTTGTGCATTTGTACTTGATATTTTGGGAAGATGAGGCAACTATTGCCAATTAGTTGTCTCTTTGCATGTGTTTGTGGATCAAATATAAGTTCTCAGCTTCTCTCCAGTGCCATGACTGCTGCCATGTTCCCACCATAACAGTCATGGACTCTAAGCTTCTGGAACCATAAGCCCCAAATGAAATGATTTATTTTACAGGTTACCTTGGTCTTGGAGTTTGTCTTAGCAATAGAAAAGTAATTTTTCTATCTAAATGTATAGTTAATCCAAATGGCAACTTTAAGAGATGGCTATAATTACACCCATTCATAGACTAAATTTAAAAAGAGAGTTCATCATATGAAGATGACAGGGAATAATCCCAATTGATGCATCACCACATCTTCCACCTTTCACACCAATACTTGTTCTCTGAAATCTACTCTATTTGTCTAACAGCACTTTAAACAGGGGCTCATAGGTGTAAACATTGAAACTGTAGCTCCTTAAAAATCTCATAAGAGTTTTGGTTTTTTGTTTTTTTTAACACACATCTTTGAGAGAAAACTTTAGCGTTTACCTTCCTGTATAGGAAATAAGTCACAATGTTTTTCTGTTTGATTGACTTATGTCTTCCTTATCCCCTATGTGGATATAAACTACCAAAACAAGAAAATACATAGGAAGAACCTGCTTTATCTTTGTAGATTATTGTATTGTACTCCTCCAGGCTTTTGGAAAATTGCAATTAATATGATAATAAAAAATCAATGAAATAGCTATCAGCTTTAGTCCAATTAATTATTGAGACTCTTCTAAGTCAGTAAATAACCATGTAGGCCTTCACTGGTTGAGGTGAAGATAAAGAGCATTTATCCTTTCATGATAAGTTCATATGGTATTTCTGATTGAAAGAACCACAATTTTATAAAGTAAAAAGAGTTTAAGCATATAGTAAACAGCTACTTGGGGTTCCAACCTCAAAGTCACTGTCATATATCAATTATTATACAAAGAGGATAAACAAATATCTATAATGATGCATAATAATTCACTGCATTTTTAAATAAACCTAAGAAAAAGTGTTCTTTTCTGTGTCATCAATAGGATAGAGTTATTTTTTATTTAAAAAAAAGGTTATAGAAAGACCAGCAGACAAAAGTCATCCCTAACTATGAGGAGGACAGAAAAAAAAAAGGAACCAAATATATCTTCTACTTCTGAAATTCCTGGTCTGGAAGATTCTATGTTCTTCACCACTGAAGCTAACTTTAGTCTGCTCATGTGGACTCCTCATGAAAATCAGCACAATAGCTAAAGGGCATCATAAACAAAGAGTATTTATTCTATAAACCAGTTGAGTTTGCATAAACAGAGCTTCTATGCTGTCTATGCTTCATTACATTTCAGATATGTCAATGTACTGAGAGTCACTATGACTCACTTTCTTTAAAAGTCTACTACAACACAAAATTTTCTGACATTATTACCACTTAATGCTCAAGAGTAGCTACTCATTCTGTTCTTTTCTTACCAGTTCTTGTAACAGTAGAAACAGGTGTACTTTTTTACCAGGAATGGGACAATTTTTAGGATGTCTACAACCTAAAAATTTTTTCAACATTACCACTGCTGTAGTAGTATTACTAGAAGAAGAAAAAATTTTAAAACAGGAGAAGAAACAAAGAAAGATGAAATGATGATGGCCTAATGTTATTCTGCTCTCTGTAAAGTACTCCATTGAAACGTTCTCTTCTAGGATTTTGCATTTAAATCAATCCAATAATGGGGTTACCCAGTAAATGATAAAGCAACAGAAGATTTGGCATAGAAATATGAAAACCTCACAAAGATTTTTTTCAATGTGACAAATGAATATTTCTTTTTTACAATCCATACAACTGATACTTCTAATGTAATTGGGCCATTTGTCAGCATGAATGAAAAAAACACATACATTTTAGAATCTGAGTTTATGATCATGCACTAATTAAAGTGGATTATTTATGGGGAAACATTCCACAAGATCCAAACAGCAACAAATCAATTGAAAGAATACTTTATAATTCCTCCATTTATATTTACCACGAACTTCAATGAACAAGATTAGGATCATTATTTTTTCTTTTGCTGAAGTGGGTTAATTTGCTTGACTATAATAAATATATATCTGAATATCATTTATAAATTTTAGTTGTTAATTATTCTTTAAAATTAAGTATAAATTCATCAGCATGGATGAGGAAAAAAATTTAGAGAAACATGAATATAACAAAGTATTCTCAACATGACAAAATATGTTCCTTGTTATGGTAATACAAAATTGTAACAAAAGTAAATTAAAATTTGGCAAGTTATTATGTCTAACTTAAACACTTGTATTTTTCTCTGGGATTCTATCTCTGTCAGTTACCAGACATGATTACATGATTCCAAGAAGCTTGAAATAAGGTAACACACCACAATTAACCTTTTTTTTGATATCCCATTGTCTAACTCAAACATTAAAGTGATAGTATGATTTATGAATTTAAAATTGCATCTGTGATCTTAAAAAGACTCATGAATCTATTTATTGCTATAATAACTCAGACTGGTGGTTATTTCACACAGCTCTTAAGATGAGATTGAAGTGAAGGCCTCACTTAAATTGTATGTGTGACTCTCAGGCATATTAATGAACAAGTATGCATGACCAACAACACTCATACACTTATGCAACTGCCCACCAAGCCTGCCCTGCCACAGTAGCATGCCTACCAAAATAAACCGCCACTTGCTTATACTGCTTTGGTCAGTCATTTTGTCAGAACAATGAGAAAAATAACTAATACACAATCAACTAACTGAAATCAAATCTGTTTACCTCAGTTTTTACCATACATAATTTCTCCCCTTGTTCCCTTAAAAAAATGTGTATATACTTTTAAATGCACACCACTACTATTTGATTTGTTTTCCATTTTCTTACTTTACATTTTACTTTTCATTACTCTTTTCCCCAAGGTCTCCAAGAGAGTTTTAGGGTGACTTGGTATATTAGACATATCACATATTAGAAGGATACATTTTTACTTCACAGAACTCTCTTGGAATTTTGCTGTGGGATGTTCAAGTATGTCAAATATGTTGCTCTGACTGGCTAAAATAAAACACTTATTGGCCAGTAGCCAGGCAGGAAGTATAGGTGGGACAAGCAGAGAAGAAAATTCTGGAAAGTGGAAGGCTGAGGAGGAGGAGGAAGAGGAAGAGAAAGCTACCAGCCGCTGCCATGACAATCAAGATGTAAGGTACAGGTGAGCCATGAGCCACATGACAAGTTATAGATTAATAAAAATGGGTTAATTTAAGATAGAAGAAGTAGATAACAAGAAACCTGCCACGGCCATACAGTTTATAATATAAGCATCTGAGTGATTGTTTTATGCGTGGGTTATAGGACTACAGGGGCTTGGTGGCACCTGGAGAGAAGCTCTCCAGCTACAAATGGTGCCCAATGGCTCATTTCCACCTTAAACCTGAGAATATTTAATAATCAATTCAAAATGTAGCTAAAAACAGCTTCCTAAGTTGTCTCTCTCAAGTTTGCAGATTCCTGGTATGCGAGCTTGACCAGCAGTATGGCAGAAATGAGGCGTTTGCAAGCGGCACATTTTGCTGCGTGGTGGATTTAGCCTTTGCTAGTAAAAAAAACAAAAACAAAAACAAAAACAAAAACAAAAACAAAAAACAAAAAAACAAAAACAAATACAAAAGGAGGCTTCTGGGCTATGCACTGCTTTGATAAAACCATAGAACCACTGTTTCTAAGAGTTGATGGTAGCTCCCAGAACTGACAGTAAACATACCACCACCATGTTGGGAAGCTGAGGTGGGCAGAGCCAGCAACCAAAGCTGCTGTTTTAACCCTAGTAATGCTACAGTAAACAGATTTAGATGAAAAAGACTTTAAAGGTTTACGATGTGTGTAGGCTTGAACAGAGAAAAAAGGGAATATATACAGTTATATAGACAAATAGATAGTTTTTAAAAATAAAGTCTTTAAAGAGCAATAAAGGTAGTATGAAAAATAAGCCACATAAAGATGGATATTATAGAGAGAATCTGGATTGTGCTCTTTGGAATTTTTAACTGAAGAGAGATATTTGAGTGTAAAGTCAGTGAAGTTAAATATATATATATATATTCAAAATTTGGATATACGGATATGTTGCTTTAGGAAGGAGGCTCTGCTTTTGTTTCCACAGAAAGCCAGAGGCTATGGATTTGTTCCAGATTAAGATACATCAGCTTTGACCAGCCAAGACCACCTGAAAGGTCTCTGATGACACCATGGCCCAGATGATCCAACATCCAGAGTGGTTTCAAGGCAACTGGCTCAGAAGATATACCCTCACAGAATACTTCATAATCCTAAAATTTTCTTTGTGTCCCCATAAGATACAGCGCCCCCCTCCAGTGGGAAGTAGTAAGAACAACTACACCCAAATTCCCTAATATATCAAGCTGGCTTTGGATATGAAATTGGCTCATTACATCTCTAAACCCAGGCATATTGATTTAAAAAAAAAAAAAAAAGGTTAAAAGGTACTTGTGTCCAAATCCTCTGGTGTGGGACAGAGAAAAACCAGTATTTTTATTTAAATCAGGTTGATTATAAATGTGATCTCTTTATAAAGAAGAAAAGGGGATGTAATATAGATATAATAGGATAAAAGGGGATGAAATATATCTATGTATACCAAGAAGACTTAACTAACATGGCTACAAGTATGATTATCATAGATATCTAATTATTAATCTATTTTTAATTATCCATTACAATTTTTAATGAGCTGTTCAAACATAATACCTTAAACAA
This sequence comes from Onychomys torridus, assembly GCF_903995425.1. NCBI lineage: Eukaryota > Metazoa > Chordata > Mammalia > Rodentia > Cricetidae > Onychomys > Onychomys torridus. The sequence goes on along the minus strand of NC_050450.1, from coordinate 79,590,846 downwards.
GAGTAGAAATATACACACAGTAATCTTCAAATACTTCAAAGACCTACAGAATATGGCATTTAAAATATTTAAAAATTTTAGACTTTCTGGACAGTGAGACATGTCTCCTCCTGGCAGCACTGATTTACTTTAGAGAGGAGGATGGGCATTGAAGACACTTCATATGGAGTTTATCTTCACCTTGGCAGAAACAGCCATTTGGGCAAGAAACTGTTCTTGCCTGGATTGCTTGATCAACTGGACATGCAGGACCCATAGAAAGGTGACCACTGAACTTTGCTTGACAAAATGGTCCTTCAGGTTCCTGCTTTGCAGAGGAAACTGCCAGACATTCTACAGGACACTAAGAAAAGTGACCAAGAGACTCTATCCCTGTGGGCTAAAGATAGATGCCCCAACTTTACAAAGAAATATTAGGTGACTGACCAGACTGCCAGCTGTCTCTGTCTACCCTACCAGAAAGTTGTTTGCATCCTGCTCCCATTTCTCAGGTAATATTATGTCCTTCTGAGGTCTTTGATTTGGTTGAAGACTAGGTAGTTATAATTTCCTCAGTTATGATAAAAGATAAGTTATATATAAAACCTTAGACTCACAAATATAAGATAGATAGGATGTCTTCTTTAATATTGTAACTGTAATTCTTGCTTGATAATTGTTTTGTTATCTGTAATTTTACTATATAAAAGTTAAAACCTTGCTTTTTAAAAAAAAGAAAATGGGAAGTGCTGTGGGATGTTCAAGTATGTCAAATATGTTGCTCTCATTGGTTAAATAAAACACTGATTGGCCAGTAGCCAGGCAGGAAGTATAGGTGGGACAAGCAGAGAAGAGAATTCTGGGAAGTGGAAGGTAGAGGCAGAGAGAGCTGCCAGTCGCTGCCATGACAAGCAAGATGTAAGGTACAGGTAAGCCATGAACCACATGACAAGTTATAGATTAGTAGAAATGGGTTAATTTAAGATAAAAAAGTAGATAACAAGAAGCCTGCCATGGCCTTACAGTTTCTAAGTAATATAAGTGTCTGAGTGATTATTTTATGCATGGGTTATGGGACCACAGGGGGTTGGTGGCACCAGGAGAGAAGCTCTCCAGCTACAGAATTTGGCATTACACTGTTCCTTTATGATCTGGCTTCTCAGATTATGCTGAGTATAATATTAGGTATCTTATTTTTTAATTCTTTTTCTTTAGTTATCCTGAATATTCTGTTGATTCATTACCTTTTCTAGTAAGGGGAATATGCCAAGAGCTTCCAGGTAACGGATTCTTAGTCAGAGCTTAGAAAGCTATATGTTTAGTTCAGATCTTAATTTGGGTAAGTTGCTTATAGCAAGTGCATATTGAATATTATCTTTATCAGATATTTTATTTTTTCAATTAATTATTTGACAAGTCCATACAATGCATTTTTATCATATCTACCACCCTAACTCTCCTCCCAAACCCATCTTTCTTCCCACTCACCACTCACCATGCCTTATATTCTCAGTCTCTCTGTCTCTCTGTCTTTCTGTCTCTTTCTCTCTCTCACACACACACACACACTGTGTGTGCGGGGGTGTGGGGTGTGTGTGTGTGTGTGTGTGTGAAAACAAAATATCCACAGAGTCCAGTTTGTTTGCCAGTTACTTCTGCACATGGGGGCTTTGTGGAGCATGGTAGATATGCCAGGTGTGATGGTTTAAATGAGAATGTCTCCCACATGCTCCCAGGTGTGGTCTTTGGGAAGGAGGTGTGGTCTTTGGGAAGGAGGTGTGGTCTTTGGGAAGGAGATGTGGTCTTTGGGAAGGAGGTGTGGTCTTTGGGAAGGAGGTGTGGTCTTTGGGAAGGAGGTGTGGTCTTTGGGAAGGAGGTGTGGTCTTTGGGAAGGAGGTGTGGTCTGGTCTTTGGGAAGGAGGTGTGGTGTCACTGGAATGGGCTGCCTGAGCATCAGAATATAAAGCTCTTGGATATTGGTCCAGCATCATGTCTGCCTGCTTTCTGCCTTGATAACCTCGAACCCTCTGAAACTGTAGGCATCCCTCCCCACCAAATTAAACGCTTTCTTCTAGAAGTGATGTCTGGTCATGCTATCTCTTCACTGCAGTAGAGCAGTAAATAAGACACCAGGTGTCATTCCATCTAAAAAAAAATAGTTGACTTTTCCTCTCCTGGCAAAAATAAAATGCCAATAACTCCAATATTTTACATTTACTAGGATGTGATAAAATTTCATTTCAACATGCTAAGCATTTGGTAAAATATTTTGTTTGGCAACCCTTGACTTACATGGCAATGAAATATTTAATCCTATATGTGGAACATTATTCTTTCATTTGGGGAATTATTTTTGCAATTTCTATTACTTAGATACTGGAACTGGAAGAAAAACTCTAATGTTTTTCCACTTTTAGTGGTTAAATGCTTTTCAATTTCTTTTCTATCTCCTTGATGCTATCATAAATCTTCCCACTATTACACATTTTTACTTGGGTTATATTGCAGTTTCTTTGTGTTTTTTTTTTTTTTTCTGAATTAATCTCTGGCCTTCTTGTTTGTTTGTCTTAATACTTTGTATAAAAATATTTCATTTATTTGTTTATTTACTTATTTGGGGGACACTATGATGTAATTGAAGAGGGAAGAGGATAATTTGAGGAAGCTGTTTCTTCCTTTCCACCATGTGATCTCTAGGAAAATAACTTACATCATCAGGCTCAACTATTTATCAACTGAGATTTCTTGCTGGGTAAAAATATTTCTTTGAATATCTGGTGATCATTTCCTTTCTCATAACACAGAACTAGGCATAAAAGTAAGACATAAAAGCTGCAGTGGAACTTTTGAGTTTACATGTCCTGAGTCCCTGTTGTCATCATTTCTTAGAAATTTTTCATACCTCCAGGAATAGCCTACAGTCCCATCTGAGGTGAAGTGTTTGAAGAATCCATTAACACAGATAGCATCATTTTGGTTGTTGAGAGAATAAAGGTAAATAGGTATATCAGTGTTCATTATTTAGATATTTCTATTAATTTGTTTCCAATAAAGGAATTCATCTGCTGTTACTTGGCTACACTGGACAGACCCTGTGTGTCTCTTGACCACAAGAGCCAAAGAATTATCAGGCATATTTCTTTCAGGATTTCTTCAAAGGGAAAGATTTGGTTCCTAATCATCCTTTATAATAACTAAAGTTTTAACTTTAGGGAACCAGTCTATTAATAACCTATTTCAAAATATAAAACACTGTATGGTATTTCTCTTGCTTGAAACCTTCCATGATTGAGAATTAGAAGTCCTTGCCTTCTTGTGGTTGAGTGGCCGTGGGTTGGAGGGAAGGCAGGGGGTGGAAGGAGGGAAGAGGAGGATCTTTTATTGGTATGTAAAATGGATGAAAAATTTTTCTTAATAAAACAAGGGAAAACATTTTTAAAAAGAAGTCTCATTATACTTATGTTAACTTCCATAGGCTACTTGTAGGCATTTGACATTCCTGCTTCAATTATTTCTCCAACTGTTTTCCGTTGCATTGAATGTTATATACTATATACATGCTATATACAATTTTTCTTGTCCATTTATTTGTGTTTTTACCTTTGGAGTTTCAATATGTTACCCATATATATGTATTACAACTGCAATGCATGAAGGAAGAACATATATCTAGAAACATATAGAATAATTAGTTTTCTTAGTTTTCTTCCCAGTAAGGGTAAATAGACAAGATTACATGATCACTCTCACATTTAGTTTTGTCATACAGAGCCAACCATGTTTGGCCCTATGGCCAATGGGATGAGGAAGGCAAAAACTGATGAACTTCAAGCAAAGCTAAATAATACCCCAAATGCAATTATGATAATAAATTCATGAGTTCTGAAAAGATGTAGCTAGATGGATTGTTGCATGAAATACAGATGTCCATCCAAGGCCAAAGATAGCTGGGCATTTTATCACCAGAAACACAAAATCTACAACCTACATTCTTAACACCATGATAACACTTCTGAAAATATGGACTTATGGCTGGTGAGATGTCTCAGTGGGTAAAGTCAGTTGCTCACAAGACTGAGGAACTGAGTACGTTTTCTTGAACTCACATGGTGTAAGGACATAACTAATTACTTCAAGCTCTCTTCTGACCTCTACAAGTACACCATAGCATGCTCACATACCCAGACACAAGTACACACACACACACAAATAAACAAATGGTAAAATTTACAATATTAAAGGGAAAAAGAGAAAACTATATTGATCTTAGTTTTCTCAACTTGAATCCAAGGGCATTCAATTTTAAATGTCCTGGATTTGAAAATTGAAGACATTTCTTTCATGTTTCATAGCTACACTTATTGATTATCTCAGTAAATATCAACCCTGGACCTGTGGCATGATGAAAGGAATGAGCTGGACTTCTGAAAAGTACTCTTGTCTTCACTGGTAAGAAGAAAGCTCTAAAATTGCTACTTTTAAAATAAAATAAATAATTTTTAAAAGAACCCATAATAAATGCTGCAAATTTCATTGTTATTTCCTTACTAATAAGTATTTCCTGCTAAAAGCTAGATTTTTAAAGAGGATAGAAAACTCCCTTGCCTTAGCTGATGCCTAACAACTACTAACATGTCAGATGCCAATTGGTGTGCAATAATTTTTGTCATCAAGTTCTATTTAATTAGCTGTGTTAATTTTAGTAAAGATCATGTCATCCTTGAATTTGGAACAAAGTCCTATGGCTATGAAGAGGTGTTGAATTGTTCACTAATACTGTGAATCAGTGACTGCTCTGAGCACAGAGAGAAGAAAAATTGAGCAAGGACACAGCACCCTTCTCTGCAGAATTCAAAGCACCACTCTGGGCTTGAGGAGAGGGCTCAAGGCTCAGTGGATAAAGAACATGTTACATAAGTGCGAGAGAGAGCTATAGTTAAGATTCCCCAAGACCCACATAAAACCATGGTGGTGTGATGGTCCACCAAAATTCCAGACCTTGAGAAGTAGAGACCAGGGATAACATGAGCAAGCTGGTTGGCTAGACTAGCCAAATTGATTAACTCAGTAAGAGGCCTACCTACACAAATAAGTGTGGAGTGATAGGGAAGACAGTCACCGTAAATTTCTGGATTCTGAGTATAGACCCAGATACATACATTCACACAAATATGAACTTGTGCTCGCTCTCTCTCTCTCTCTCTCTCTCTCTCTCTCTCTCTCTCTCTCTCTCACACACACACACACACACACAGAACATAAAGTGCATGACTTCACAGGCTAGAGACACAGCAGTGATGCTAGATGTGTTTACATGTCATCCAAACACAAGGAAACACAATGCAAAGCTTCTCAACGCAACTGTATCTTATTATGCAAGCATCCTTTCAACAGTGCTCAGCCTGAGCATGCCACCAGATAAATAAGTATTGCTACAATACTAGCCTGAATTTTTTTATATATTTATTTATTTTTCATTTTACATACCAACCCCAGTTCTCCTGCCTCCTCACCTCCCTTCCACTCTACACCCATCCACTCCTCAGGGTGGGTAAGGACTCCCATGATAGTCAACAAAATCTGGCATACCAAGTTGAAGGAGAGCCTAGGCCCTCCCCATTGTATCAAGGCTGAGCAAGGTATCCCACCACAGGAAATGGGCTCCAAAAGCCAGTTCATGCACCTGGGATAAGCCTTGGTCCTACTGCCAGGACCCCACAAACAGATCAAGCCACAAAACTGTCACCCACATTCAGCGGGCCTAGTTGTATCCCATGCAGGTTCCCAAGTTGTCAGTCCAGAGTCAGTGAGCTCCAATTAGCACTGTAGCACTGGTCAGCTGTCTCTGTGGGTTTCCCCATCATGATCTTGACTCCTTCTTCTTCTTCTCCTTCTCCTTCTCTTCCTCCTCCTCCTCCTCCTCCTCCTTCTTCTTCTTCTCCTTCTTCTTTTTGAATGTCAAATGCCATTTATTGAAGGAGGGAGGAGGTCTTAAATACAGGCTTACAGCACAATGAGAGAACCCCAGAAGGCAGAAGTTCACTTCTGATGTTTTTGGGGTTTTTTTTGTTTGTTTGTTTGTTTGTTTGTTTTTGTTGTTGTTGTTGTGTTTTTTTTGAGCTGAGGATTGAACCCCAGGCCTTGTGCTTGCTAGGCAAGCTCTCTACCACTGAGCTAAATCCCCAACCCCGCTTCTGATGTTTTACAATCTTGCATCTAAGCTGTTAGCTTATGCTAACACAGACATATGCTGGATACATCCCTTAAGCATTCAGGAGGGTAGAATCTCACAGGGAATTAGCATAGAGGATATCAAGGTCAAGGTCAGCAAGCAAGGCAACAGTTACCCAAAAGGGGAGCGAGGACCCTACAGGTCCCCCTTTTACTGAAAAATGAGCTTCTGACTTAGGTTGCATGGGACATCAGCAGGTCACCTTACCCATCATAGAGACACCTCTCCAGGCCACACAGGCATTCTGTCTCAGGTTGGTGAGCTTCCCCTAGGCACTACCCATCTCTGAATACTCATTATCATACAAGCTCTATAATTTTTTATGACTTTAGTTATCATTAAAGTTCATGTTCTCACAATAACTTACACCCATCAAGACACATGAGAGAGATATGCTGCTTGGATTCCTATGGGCAAAGCTTTGATTTACAGAAGTGTTCTTTATAGAAGAACCATAGCATAAATATCCTGGCCTATATTACCTTGTCATTGGGAATAATTTTTGTGAATAATTAAGATTTTCAAATGGAAATAGGGAAGATGTACAACTTTATACAATATGCCAGTACTAATAATGATTGTTTACCATAAAACAATCCATTTACAAGGACATGCCTAACAAGCCTGTCCATATTTATAGATTTCCTGATTTTAACCTGACAAAAGCAAGAAGTCAGTTCCCCTTGCTGAACTTATACTCCAATAGGAAATGCCCATAGTTCTTACCCTTGTAGAATCCTCAATCAGTAGTGACAACTGAGCACAGAGGTGATGGGAAGAGTGATTTGGGTCGAAAACCATCTTTAATGATCTAGCTGAACCCCAATTACATCCTAAAGAACTTCCTCTTTGTTTTGCTTTGTATTTCTTTCTGCTTGAGCTTCTGATCACCTGCTTATTTAAGGAGTATTTATGGCTCTGTTACTAAGTGACAAGGTATTCTGCAGAGTGCTATGGCTACAGCTGTGCTCAGGATCCCATAGTATGTGTAGATATGAAAATTATTTTGAAAGCAATGAGGTTAGTGTTACAGTACTTTATACCATGAGACTGGGAGAGTTACTTTGAGGGATTAAAGACGAAAAGGAAGGAGAACAAGAAGAGTCCTAGAACAAGTGTTTCTGCCTTCTCCCTCACTCTACGGAGCCCCTGACACCAAGGTAATTTTGATATTCCCCTCAGATGGACTAACATTTAGGTAGGTACTTCCTGACCATGAGACCTTGACTTCCTTTTGTTAGAGCAGTTCCATCTTTTTGACAGTGACAGATTTTTCTCAAGATGCTTACCAGATTGAAAGTTCAAAAAAGTCTTTCCCAGGAACATTAAAACCATCTCCTTGAAACATAATCATCAAGAATAATTTTTAATTAGCTGGTGTCATAGTAGTTGAGAGTTGAATGATATTTTCCAGAGGTCAGAAAGAGGAGAGTGGAGAAGGAAGAAGGCTTGAACTTTGGGTAGTAAGTGATAGTCATGACCAAGAGGGTCTGTTGTGCTCTTTCACAGTAAGATGACAATAAGTTAGTTAGACTTCTCATCAGACATATCTGAGAATATTACACAAAGGGAGGAAAGATTTCTTTTTGGCTCTTAGTTTCAATGGTATTATCAGTCCAAGCTTAGCTGGCCTCACTGTCTCTTGGCTTATGGGGAACTAAATAGAAAGAGGAGAATCAGGGGTACACCAACAAGGTCCCCCTCATGGAAGAGATAGTGATACAGGAAGGGGTCCTAGGATGTATAGGTCACTCAGATCTCCAGATCTCCACAACTCTTCCATATGCAGGGGCTTCCCTCTCAGCCATCTGCCTGCCTAGCTCAGCAGGAATAAGAAGGAATGACAAGCTTGAATATGTTAAAGGTTGATTAGAACTGGAAGCGACAGGAATCCAAGAAGCAATCAGACTGGATCAATGTACTTGATTAAAGCACACCATTCTGTCTGCAGTGTACACAAAAAACATATGTTCAGTTCACAGATGAACACTGTGTGCTTCTTTTGTCTTGCTTTGGGACAGTGAGAATCTCCTGTTTCACATGATCAGTTTAACACAGCAGGTGGAATTCACAGGCTGCTGGATGATGGACATTATTTTCCCCAGTAGAAGCACCCAATATCAGCTTTAAGAAGAGATTAAATTAAATGATCTATCAAATAGTATTGTGGAAGTGACATATGAAAACCTTCTGACTCCAAACTTCAGTATCTGTTTTCTATTCTGTCACTAAATGGAAATTTTCTTCCTGAGCTTCAAAGCTCTACCCCACAAACCAGATAGTTCCCTACCAATAGAAATAACCCATCCCTCTGCACCCCATGTCTAGAATGACCCATCATTCCCTAGGCCCAAAAAGTGTGCTCTATACTCTGATATTACCACATCATATGTTACCCATTAGAGTTCACACCCAGGTTTGAATTTTTGCACATCTATATCAATTACCCTTAAATCAGAATTAGCATTTAACCTGTATATATATATATATTTGACAGCTCTCAAATACGATATGTATATGTATGTGATATATTTATATCACATATATGTGTATATGTTGTATATGATAGATATGTATATATATGAAATATACATATGAGAGATGCCAATTGTTTGTAGATAACTATTTTGTTTGTTATACTAACTGTTAAATATCTTTAGTAATAACAATAATTCTGCAGTGACTGAAATTTCATTATAATTTTACATCTTCCTATGACCACTATACTATGAATATCAAATCCATGTGGGACATGTAAATCATTAAAATAATGTTTGCTGAGATATGAGCAATCTATTAAGCATTGTTTTCTGTTTGGTCATATTATGTATCAACAGTTAAGTTATTGGCATGGGAACTGGCTGAAAGGAAAATAATTAGAGGGAGGAGTAAAGGTCAAAAAACCAATCATTATCTTTGTATTCCTCATGTATTGTGATGTCTGATAATTCATAAGCACTCAACTGTTTGCACAAATATAAGAATGATGAGATGGGAGCGTGAACAAATAATTAAAGCTTGCTCAAGAAATCTCAGTGTCATTCATACCAGAATATAGAGATCTTCCAGGAATACTCTCTAATTTTTCTGTTGCTATAGAGAATGCCTTATTAAAGAAATGCTCTTGAATCTAATTTTTATTTTATATTAACTGGAGTCACCTCTATTTTTATGTGAACTACAGTTTTGAGGTTGATTGCTACTTCATAACTTGTGGGAAATGTGCAAAAATTTTCTCTCTACTTCAACCTCTCTCATGACAATTTACATGCCAGTTAATTTTGGCTTCATTATTTATAATTATTTTCCTTTTATTGAAAATTGCTTTTTTCCCCTCACATAATATATCACGATTGTGCTTTCTCCTTTCTCTGCTCCTCCCAACTGTGTCCATGCCCTTTCTGTCTCTCATTAGAAAACTAACAGACATCTAAGGGATAATAGTAAAATGAAATAAGATAAAACAAAACTAATATATCAGAATAGAACAAAACAAACAAACAAACAGAAGAAAAAGATCCCAAGAAAAGGCACATGAAACAGGTATGGATATAGAGAACCACTCATTAGCACACTCAGGAATCCCATAAAAACACTGAATTGGAAGCCACAATATATACACAAGGACAGGTAGGCTAAAAAGATAATGTATACATGGAGAGAGAGAGAGAGAGAGAGAGAGAGAGAGAGAGAGAGAGAGAGAGAGAGAGAGAGAGAGAGAGAGAGAGAATTAAAAAGAAAATAAAAAGCCCTTATATTATATTTTGAGACAAAGAACCTCTAAAGATTCCATTGAGTTCATTTTCTCTTGGCCATCTAGAGCTAGGTATGTAGTCTACACTTAAGAGTAGTTTGGGGATTTAGCTCAGTAGTAGAGCACTTGCCTAGCAAGCACAAGGCCCTGGGTTCGATCCTCAGCTCAAATAAAAAAATAAAAAAAAATAAAAAATAAAATAAAAACAAAGAGTAGTGTTTCCCTAGTGAGACATCCTTGGAGAAAATCAGTTTTCATTTGCAAGTGGTTATCAATTGGAGATAGCTTCTAGATTAAAGATGGGGGAGGGAATGTGTCGACTTAATCCTTTCAGCTCTAGGATACCCTCTGTTGCAGACCTGTACAGGCACTGTGCATGTTGCCTCCATTCCTGTGAATTCATGTGTGCATCAGCAATGTTGATTTAAAGGCATTTAGGATTGTGCGCGTGCTCACGCTCCATCACTTTGGGCTCTTAAACTCTTTCCACCTCCTCTTACATGAGGTTCCCTGAACCTTGCAGGAAGAAATTTGCTGGAGACATCCCATGTAGAGCTGAGTGTTCCAAGGTCTACCCTTCACTGCGTAAGATCTAGATTGAGTCTCTATATTTGTTCCCATATACTCTAGGAAGATGCTTCTCTGATGAGATCAATGAGTATAGCACAATGTCATTAGGAGTCATTTTATTAAATTTTTTGTTTTATTTTGTTTTACTTAAAACAGTAGTATTTGGTTTTCAGCCTAGGTCCTCAGTCTTTCTAGTTTCATGTTCTTGGTCACCCAAGCAATGTATGGGTTTTATCTCAAGGAGTAGGCCTTAAGTCAAATCAGATATTGGTTGGTTATTCCTGTAAGCTTTGTGTGAACATTGCACTAGCATCTCTTGCAGGTAGGATACCATTGTAAATCTAAGGGTGTGTGGCTGGGTTGGTGTTTACACTTTTTCCTTTGGTACTAGGCAGAGTACCTTCCTGTACCAAAGATGTTAGAATGTAGGGTGAAGTTTCTTTGTAGGCACAAGCTCAATTTCTCCAAATTCAATAAGTTGTGTGAGCAGTCTCTTTAGCAATGGAGTCTTGCCATGTGTTTAAAGAGATCAGACTATAATCTGGGCAACAGCCTGGGTTGTTTAGAAGTTCCTCTGACCTCTGAGACTCCTTAGACCAACAACTCTGTTAGATGCAACCCAATACCAGTACTGGATGCTTAATTTGGTGACAAGAGGTGTCCATTTGAGTCTCCTTCTCTGGTGTTATTTTGTGATTTCATTTAGATTCCTTTCAAATATGTAAATATTTTATGAAGCTTCTTTCATATTAGGTTTACTACATACTACCTCTCAATTGGCCCTTAATTTTAACTTTCTCTCCCTGTATTCCCTCCATCATCCTATGCCCTCTTCCCTGTCCCAACTTGATCCTCTAGTTCCAGTAACCCCATACACACATACACAGCTTTCTATTATATTTTCCTTTCCTAGAAAGGGATATCTGTACCCCTTTTTATGTTTTTATCACTTTAAGTTTCTTTTTCTTTCCCTTCTGGTTTCCTTTCTAAACAATTAACTCTTAAAGCTATTGAAGAGGAAAACAAACAAAAAATGATATGTTGAGCCATGGCAGGTCAGAATAAAACATCAGAACAAGGATAGAGTAAGGAGATGATTATGGTGGGGGAGCTGCAGAGACATGTACTCAAAAGGAAAGATGATTAATTGACTGAATTTAGAAAGACTAAGCAAATTAGAACAGTGACTAGGGATAATGACAGCTAAATTTACTCCCCTAAAGGAATATATAAATAAAGAAAAACAAAATTACATTTTTCTACCAGAAATGGAATGTTTAAATTGGAGATATCAATGTAATTTCATGGGATGAAAAGACAGAAAAGAAATTGCTGGAGGCCTCACTCAGCCAGACAGGTTCAAAGACCTGGGACAGATGTGTGGAATTGGGGCCAAGAAGAGACTGTGACTACCTGTTGTCATTCAAATAAGTGGCTCCAGATAGCTTGAACCATCTTAATTTATGTAGTTTCAATGGTTTGCATGAACAATTTTACAACCGGTTTTTACTTCCCAAGTTTCTAAAAAATAGTTATAATAATTACCAATTTCTTCCCTGTCTCTTTCTCCTTCCACCTCCCAATTCTCACACAGGTAGCCATTACCTTTTTGACCTATATCTCTTTTGTCAGAAGCATAAGCAGTGTTGCAAGCTACAAAGGAACTGCTCTAACTAGGCACACTTACAGGTAGAACAGTGTGCCCAGTTGGCAGCACATGCACTCATAGCATCATGCAGGGTGAGAGACAGTTTGACCTCTTGTAGTTATATTTACATCTGCACCATCTGGTAAGGTCTGGTTTCTCACAGTCAACTCACCAATCAATTCATTCTACATTTTGTACTGTTCTATCTCCTCTGGGTATATACCAAGTTTTTCCATTTACCCTGTAGGCAACATAACCTGGAAACACACTCTTAATAGCTGGCACCACTTGTCCTTGTCTTTATGTCTATTCCCTTTAACTTCTTGGGGGTATTGGCACAGCTGCTAGAAATGAGGGAACAGTGGGCTTCTGGGATTCTGCTTCCTTCCTTGTTCCTTGAGTGTTCCCATTAACTCCTGATACCATCTACTTATTTAATACCTTTTTTTCAAAGCTCTTGTGGTTAAAATAATTCTTTCCAGAACAGTTACACAAATATGTAATATCAAACTTCATGACCTAATGTGACTCATTCAGGCCAGCAGTATGGCTAGCATAATTAAAGCAAGGAGAACACATAGCACAAATGCTCTCAGGGTGATGCCTAGAATTATGAAGCAAACTGTCTACAGGTCCTTGCCAAGTAGGTCAGGGTCTCCTGACCCTGAGAATCACTCATGGTATTCTGAGACATTGTGCCCAAAAGAAGTTGCATGACTCTGCCAATAAATGATAGACTGATGATAGACAGATAAGTAGACAGATAATACATGTGTGACTAGGCATAGAGATATTCTCTTTATATATAAGCAGTGTGTCTTAGCACAGTGATGCCTCCATACATTTATGGATAACTAATGATACATAGTGCTTTCTCAAAATAATTATTTACTTATAAGGAAGTAAATCTCCTTAGATTGATGATATGAGGTCCAAAATGAAAAAAAAAAGTTTTTAAAGCATATTATTGTTATAAGGAATAAAGTTATCAAATATTATTTTGGAAATATTTAAATATAGCAAAGCCAGGGTGATGAGGCTCCTAGTACAGAAACTTGAAACATTCAGGCATAAAAAACAATAGGCTCATCACTCACTGAATAACATATAGATCTTTGATTCAATGATGATGTAAATAAGTATGTAAGTATCTTATGATTTTAGTAGAAAATGGATGTTAATATAGCCTGAGGCCATAGTTGTATCTTAATTTTTTTGAAAAAGTGGATGAGTGTTTTTTTTATCAGAGAAGGTCTCCGAACTCTACTTTAGTCAAGGAATAAAATTAATATTAGCAGCAAAGGGATAAATTTAAATTGTATGACTTACTATAGGAAAGAAAAGGAGGAGGAGGAAGAAAAAGAAAGAAGAAGAAAAGGAGGAGGAAGAGGAAAAAGAGGAGGAAGCAGGGGAAGAAGAAGCAGATGAGGAGAGAGAGGAGGAGGAGGAAATCAGTATTTGACATTATTGTTGAAGAATATGACTGGAATTTCTACAGAATAACAATGCCTATTATTCAGTTTCAAGATTTAGCATCAAGAAAAAATTGAAAACTTGTCCCTAATGGGAGATGGCAACTAAAACAAGATGCATTTCATAGTTGATACTGTTGTAGATGTCAAGAGCATTTTTAAAAAAACTGGAAAAACCTGGGTGAGGGTGATAGACTAGAATGTATCAGTGTAAACAAACCATAGTGTAGCCTTCTTCTTACGTTTGTACTGGATAAGGTACTATGCCCTTATTTATACAAAGCATACAATAACTAAAAGGTATAATGACATGGAAATTTGCATTCATTCTCTTCCAGAACATTAAATTTCATGCATTATATCTACATCCCTGATTTTTTTCCCAAACTTTGAAGTGATTCCTTAGCAAGAAACATTTCTAGCTATAATTCTTTCTTCTTCTCTTTCATAAATTACTGGATGAGACAAACTTCCTTTGTCCCTGTTTATACCCTCATAATTGTGTGCAGAAGCTGTACACATATATGTCACTTTCATGTAACATCTAAGGTCAACAGTACTGAAATGGATAAGGAGAAATCTGCTGCCACATACTACAATGGGTTATTAAGCGGTCGTTGAAACAGACATGAATGCTTATGAAAAGTGTTTCAGTTGAGTATCACTGGCAGATTTTCTTCTAAATACTTCATGCTTTCTACCAATTGCTTCAACTTCCACCACCCTTTTCCCTGCCTCTGACCATCTTCTCAGTGTACGGATGTTTTTATATCAGTCCCATTCAAATATGTCAATGTCAGACTTGTGCTGAATACCGCAAAGTGTTCCATCATTGCAACCAAACAACCTGGTGAGATGCTCTCCAAAAGAACATTATTCCACCAAAGAACTCACTAGTCAGTGCCAAAAATAACAGCAACTCATCTCAGGGTCTCCTGTTAAACATTGACTTTGAAATGTAAAGCTATCCAGATATAGAGTCAGAACTTGATGTGTACTAACAAATTAAATTCAAAAGGTTGGGTTCTAAAATTAGAATCTTTACCAATGTAACTGTTAGAAATACTTTGAATGTAGACACATACAAGCTTGTGTGAACATGAACACTCGAGGGAAAACTTACTTACCTGATTTAATTTATACAGTGGGTTTGTGATTTTGCCTTAAATTGAGGAGACAAAGTGGGATAATTTAAAAATAGTCAACCAAAAACAATCATCGTCTTTTAAAAAGATTTACCTACAGATCATCTGGTATGTGAATTAATACATCTCTATGCATGTTAGTTTTTTAACTTAGAGTCTTTCAGTTAGTGAAATGTAAAAATACAGTCACCTAATTCATGAGGTCACTTCTCTTATAAGTACATATATTTTTCTACGTATTAGATTATTTTTCCATAGGCAAGCATGAAGCACATTAAAGTTTTTAAGCTGCACAACTTATTCCTCTTGTTTGTCTGTGAAATATTTTAGATAATATGCATTTGCCATGAAACTTGTTAGAGTAACAGTTACCTAACTTCTGTTCAAATTAATTCACAAGAATTCTATCAATGCTGCTTGAATACCTTGGCAGCTTTGAGACATCACATCTTCTATATCCAGTTAGGAATAATTATGAACTGAAAAATTTAACACTGTTCTGATTTTGTCAATGATATATCGCTAGAGTCCTTTAAAAATTGCAAGAATGCAGGGTATGTGAAAAGCAAAAGATCTAAGTGCCTCAACATCCAGTGATAATGAGTACAACAGTTTGCTGAAGTGGCTGTAAATCAAATGTACTCTGGCTATTAAAGAAAACCCGTAAGGCATTTGGCTAGGATCCTGTAAGGTTGCTACCTTTCAGAAACTGCATACAAATGAAGAGGATATATCCACACTGTCATCAGGGAATGATGCTGAAGTTGATATTCACCTAGTAGAAGGCAAGGCAGGGCCATGCCACCTGGGACACAATGACTACCAGCTCAGTGCAACAAGAAGCCTGAGATCACAGGTTTTAATGGAGGCTAAAAAATTTAGGAAATATGTTTTTCAGTTCTATGTTCTTTGTCTTTGACTCACTCAATATTTCATTTTCCCCCACATAGAATGTGAAAATAGAGGTTGGAGAGATGTTTAAGAATACTTATAGCTCTTCCAATGGACCTGTATTTAGTTTCCAGCATGCAGGCCAGGTGACCCACAACCACCCATAGCACCAGCTTCAGAGGACTTTGGTTCCCCTCCCCTGAACTCTACAGGCATTGCATTCACACATACACACACACACACACACACACACACACACACACACACACACACACGTGCACATACCAACAAGTACACACATATAATTAAAAATAATGAGAATGTTTTTAAAGAAAAACAAAGAAATTAAAGTGAAAGAAGACATTTGGGAATGAGTCTAGATCCAGACCCATAATAGTCAAGCCCCTCTTTAGGTACAGTTTACTATGTAGTGATGAGAGAGAAGGCACTGTTTTCAGACTTTTCCCTATTTTTCACATTCCTGTTCTTTCCTTTCCTCTGGAATAAATGTAGATGTTGGGATAGAGAGATAGCTCAGCACTTATGACCATGTGCAGAAGGATTTCTTCTTGGTGTTGTGTGGCTTTGGGGTGGAATTAGTTTTTTTTCCCCATTTTTTGAAGAGATGTTAATGAGAATTGACAATACTAAGAGAATTAAGCTCAACCTGTTACCATTTACATGGCATTTTGTAAATAATAAAAACACCGTGGTTATGGAAAGAAAGTCTAACTTAAAAACTGTTAGCTAGGAACACTAAATTTCAATGTGATTGCACTGCACAAAGGTTAATAACCAGTTTCTATCCATGATGTCTTGGCAAACTATTAATACTTATATAGATCAAACTTGAAAATTATGTAAGGAAGTCCAAGATAATTGCAAGTGTCAGGTAACTTGCTGTATGGTAGGATGTATGTCCTACTTAATAGACCTGTGAAAACCATCTATATGGAAAGGATTCTGTGCAGCTTTTAAGACATTCATCCTGTCTATCTAAGAAACGTACTCATTTGTCTTTTGCAGTCTTATAAGATGAAAATCATGTAAGTCATTTCATGTGAAGAACATTTATTGGATGTCTTATACATACCAGGCACTGTAAGAAGTAACAGATGGTCAACAGTATTCAAAGTATAAGTGATCTCTGACACTCAGGGCTTCTTGTTTGATGGAGGGCATCAGTCACAATACAGTATGTGGGAGGAAGGTATAGAAGTCTGATAATTTACCTAGTCAGGAACGGAGGAGGACAGGCCAGGAACTTTCTATTATACTCCCTTTATTTAAGTACAATCCTAAGATGTTTGTCATGTCTATTATTTTTTTTTTGGTCCATTAACTTTCACATGACACACCAAATTAAAGAACATAACAACGGTTCCTTTACTCCTAATTCTGTGAGTGAATCAAGTGGTTGTTTTGGTTGTGAACACCTTGGCTCATTGCTACTATCAGCTGCCAATTTTGTGGGACTAAAACTTCTGGGATGGCTTTATTCCCATGTCTAGACAGCCAGCAAAGACAGATAAAGCAACTATGAATGACCAGGCTCTCATCTTCTAATGGCCCAGTTCCCATTTTGGGCTTTTCCTAATTTGGCCTAAGAATTGCCAACAGAAGGAGATGAAAAGATCAAATTTGCAAGAACTGTTTAAGCCTTCATGTATGCCAAACTTACGAGTTAGTTCCACCTTGACCAAAGCAAGCCATATGGCCAAGCACAGATACAAGGACTGATTTTTTAATAGACTTATTTTATCATGGATCTGTAAATGATTCTTTATTAAACATGGTTGAGGGGAGAACTGAACTTTGCCTTCTGTCCTCCATTTCAATTTTTCTAGTTTTTTTTTAATTGTATGTGTATAAGTCTTTTGCCTGCGTGTGTAAGTGTACCATATGCTCACAGTGATAGTAACGACCGTGAGAGGGTAATGGGGTCCCTTGGAACTGCAGTTAGGTGTCCTTGTGAACCACTGTGTGGGTTCTGGGAACCAAAACTGTGTCTCTCATAAGAGCAACAGCAATGTTAACTTCTGGGCCATCTCTCCAGCCCTTGAACCTTTATTCTTCACAAAGTTTTCAATACCCTATAAACTGAGGAATAATTTTATACTACCTTTTGCACACACATATACTCGTGTGTGTGTGTGTGTGTGTGTGTGTGTGCCATGTATTGACCTTAGGTTTCTTCCTCAAACACTTTCCAACTCCTTGTTTTGTTGTAAGTCCTCTCACTAAACCAGGAGTTCACCATTTGACAAGCCAAGTTAGCCACTGAACCCCAGAGATGCTCCTATCTCATGTCTCGGTGTCCCACGGCTAGAGTTACAGGCACTTACTGCTGCACCGGTTTTATCACAGGGCCTCCCTTCAAGTTCTCCTGCTTGCACAGTAGGCACTTTATCAGCATACCTGTCTCCTTTTCCCCGAATTTTAAGCTATTTACAATGACTTAACGGTTCTTCCTCAGTTCTTTCCTGAATGACTTGGTCCCCAACAGTGCCTGGCAATAACACTTCAGCCAGAGAATTACATAAGTTACCTTTTAAATGTTTTCTACTAATAACATTGGATTGTCCTTTAAGGCTTAACACAAGTTTTACATTTTGCTCATATCTTTTTATTATGCAGGATGAGAATAATATTGTAGCTATTTCTAAATTCATTATATCTAAATTGCTTCCAAAAGAGTTGTCTGCTATCGATTTTCCTAAACCCAGAACTGTACCTATTCCCTAATGCACATGTTTTTATTCTTAATCTTAAAACCACTAGGATTTTGTTAAGCACTCCTTACATGACTGTCTTGTCTCTCTAACAAGAAATCAAGCCCCTTAAGGACCACAGTTATTTCTTTTATGTTTGATCCTTCATCAGATGACCCTCATTCTCTTATGTACATACCAAATTGAGGATTCTTCATGAAATCAATTGTATGTGCCTTTTCCAATTTTATTTGTGAAAATAAAACAAAATTGGGTACCCATCAACTTCTCAGAATGCAAAATACTTTGCCCACTCTATTATTTTGATTTTCAGCTAAGAAATAAAAAGTAATTAAAATAATGAAGTCAGATGAGGTGACTCAGAAGGAAAGGCACCTGATGCCAAACCTGACAACAGGACTTCCTGGGTGTGAGTTTTGGGACCCACATGATGGAAGGAGAGAATAGAACCAACTCCTACTCGTTACTCTCTAACCTCCACATACAAGTCATGGGTCATATGTGCACATACATATACACACACATACAAACCACAATCACACAAATAAAAAATTAAAGAACAAAGAATGGAAGTGAGGAGAGAGTCAGTCAGTAGATTTCTACTTGTGCAATCATTATGACCTGAGTTTATATTTCTGGTGTCCATGTAAAAGGCAGGCACAGTGGGACACACAGGAAATGCTAGTGCTTGCAGAGGACAGAGACAGGCAGTTCTCTGGAACTTGCTGGCCAGTCAGTTTAGTGGAGTTGGCGAGCTCCAGGTCCATTGAAAGACCCTGCCTCAAAAAATAAAGTGGAGAGTGACTAATGAAGACACCCAATGTCAGTCTGTGGCCTCCATATTCATGTGCACATGTGTACACTATCACATATATACGAACATACATATATGCCTTATACATTACAGAAATAAAGAATGAATCATTTCAAGGGATAGGAGTTGGTAAGATAGAGTAAGGAATAAGCAGTCATATCACGCTTTCAATATGTACATATATAGTACATGTGTCTTTTTTTCATCACAAAGTTTGCTTAACTGACTTCTGATACCTGCTGAGACAGAGCAAGTGCTCATTGTCTTTTGAGACAGATGAAGAGAGTTCAGACCAGAACAAAAGTAAGACCCCTGAACAGAATTTTGAACATTCCCATGTTTACTGTCATTTTTTCCTAACTCTGTGTTGTATACTTGAATGAAGATCTTAAAATATTCCAGACAATTCTATTGAAAATGAACAGTATATTTTTCATTTTCTCTATGCGTTATATGGAATTATACAAATGTGTGGAAACACTTGAATCCTTGAAAATGCTTTGCTGTACATGACCATGCTTGGTCTTCTGTAAATATAGCCTTTATACATCTTTCCTGAATTTTGGTAAAGTTAAACTCTTTCTCTCCATTAATGTAAAGAATCTGAAAATGTAGAACAGTTCATTCACATGTTTAATCCAGTCTCTAGTCATCTTTCATTGCCCCTTATATAACATAAGAACATTAACAGTACACCTTTGCTGCTACATAGAGTTATGAACACCAAATTGCAGAGCGCACATGATAGAGTTTCATACCCTGGAGATCAGTGCATAGTGACTGCTTAGTATATGGTTACATTATAATATGTAAGTGCAGCTTTGTTATTATTTGATTCTTACAGGTTGCCAAGGTACATGTGTGGAGGTCAGAGGTCAGTCTGCAGAAGTTAGAGCTTGTCTTATCGAACTTAACAGCACGCTCCTTTACCACAGAGCCATCTCACTGGCCCAAGGCATAACACTTACTTTCAACTCAAACATTCAAACTTAAAGCATCAAACAGTTAAGACTTTTTGTGCAATGACAGAAAAATTCACTTTAAAAACACATTTATTTGCATTCAAATTCATATTTTTCTCCAACTCCCAAGCCTGTGTGAATAGAATTAGCACAGGTAGAAGATGATGAAAGCAGACTATATTTGGCCTCTAAATAGCTAGATTCTAATCCCAGATGCTCAGGATAGTAATGAAAAGCTGTGGACAAACTAGTGAATTCTCTAAAAGGTATTTCCTATTTCATAGCCCTCTCTTACTGTGACTCCTATACAAGAAGATTCTGGAAGCACAGATTGAACAGAAAATGGGGACACCTATAACGATTCAAGAACCACCTCCAGAGAACCTATTGTTTAAGTGAAACTGTCTCATAAAAGATCCATAACCTTCCCAAATAGCACAAGAAGCTGCATCCCAGGAGTTCAAACACATGAGTCTATGGGGTGGATTTCAAAGTTAAACCCTAACACCTATGAAATACCTATATAAACACTCTCTACCTTTTACTTCTTATCAAATGTCATTTGTTGCATATAAAAACATCCATTTTAGGGGTTTGAGATTTTGCTCAATGTAACTCAAATTGCTTAATGGTCTTATTAAAAAAAAAAAAAAACAGAAGCCATATATTATGGTGAAAGCTGACAGATCAGATGGATAGAACAAGCCACAGCCACAAGTTCTTACTGCTAAGAACTCCTCAGCCTAAGAGAGAGCTCCTTCCTGTATACTCATGCATATATACATTTCTGTGCTCTGCCATCTTACTTCTTCTCTCTGCCCAAATACATCACTTCCTCTATCACTTTCTGTCTAGCTGTACAGACCTCCAGACATCTATGGTTAACTAGTACTGGGATTAAAAGCATGTGTCATCATGCCTGGCTCTGTTCCCAGTGTGGCCTTGAACTCAAAGAGATTCTGATAAATCTCTGCCTACTGAATGCTAGGATTAAAGGCATGTGCTACCACTGCCTGACCTCTATATTTAATATAGTGGCTGGCTTTATCCTCTGATCTCCAGACAAGCATTATTTGTTAGAGCACAAATAAAATATCACCACAGCTCAATGGTTCAGAGCACTGGCTGCTCTTCCTAGAGGACCCAAGTTTGATTCCCAGGACCCACATGAGAACTCACAAGGATCTCTTACTCAAGTTTCAGGGGATTCCATGCCTTATTTTTGCCTCTGTCCATACCAGGCACACACAGTACACAAACAAATATGCAGGCAAAACACTCATGCAGATAAAATAATAAAAAAAAAAATTAAAAGAACTAAAGGTTTTCAAAAGTCCATTTTAACAGCAAATTATCAATGTCCTCAGCAACATTATTTGTTAGATGTGTTGTGCCCTACTCCTTTAAATAAGAACGTGATACTCAGTTGGCATCTGTCTGCTATTACTGCTGCTAATCTCCTACATACAGGACAAAACCAGCATCTGGTTACATTAGAGCCACTGAAATTTTGGCTCTCTGCTTCCTGTGAGGCTACATTTAGCTACAGCACTTCCATTTCCTTAGTCATTTCATTGCCTTGCTTACTATACAAAAGTGTCTCAAACATGTCTATAGGCCTCTAAGACTCAACATTCTCATTCACTGTCTCAGGCTTATCTGTCTCTTTGCTTTGAATGAGAGTCATCAACTAAAAACTGTTTCCTTCCAAGAAACAGAGATCCTGCCCACATGATATGATGGAATGTGAGTTGTGGGGGAGGAGTGGGTTCTGTAAGCCTGAATATCTTCAGCTGAGCTACAGTCTGGATGGCAAATTCTCTATCCAAAGACACCTTTTTATTGGTTTCCTTCCTTAACAGGTAAATACATTTAAGTTTCTCTTTCTATAAATTTCATTTGACCCTATATTCCTCCTAACTCTCTTCCTGGAGCCAGACTGCTTGTGCTTACATTCCTCCCCACATACTATTATGTCGGCTCATGTAATTATTGTAATTACTTTAAGCTGTTAGAATACAGCCTATGGTTTTCTTGTCTTCAATAGTTTCTTTATAGCATAGACCAAATAATAATCTATAAAAAATACTTGTAAGTGCCAAGAATATCAATTGCTTGATAGTGCTGATGCAGTTTATAAGCAATTATTAGTATTATGTCAGCCAAACTCTCTAAAACAACAATTACCATAGAGTCCCTGCATTTCCTTGTATCCTTACTATTCTCTAGCATCAAAAAGCAAGCATGGCCAAGACATAAAAGACAAAGAAAAGGTTTATTGCCTGAATGCTGCCAACACGCCAACCTGAGGGTGATTGCAAAAGCAATGTTCTGCTTGAACAGAGGCAGCATAGGATTTCATTCATATTCATATTCACAAGGAAAACACTTCATGGGTCAACATCAGGCAAGGTCATAGTTTAGAAAGATGGATTCAACAGCTGGGATTTGCTTAGCTCAAGGTCCTATTGGAAAGGCTAAATTTTCAGAAAAAGGTATCTTTGAGCATGCTCAATTTGCATCACAAAGGTAGTTGACAAAAATACCTCTGTGAAAGCTCAGTTTATGTCATCAGTTAGGGAGATAGAGACAGCTTAAGCATACTCTTTTTTTTTTTTCAAAAACAAAAAGGGCTAATAATAATGAAAAGACATTTTGGACATGTGTTAATATCCTTTTCCCCTTACTTAGCACATAACACATTCCACTTGTCCACAGAAAATAAAATCTGATCATGAGTACACTTTTAATAACCCTCTCTTGTGTCTATTCTGAGTCTTCTACTTTTCTTATGATGTTATTTATCACACTTTAGTGAGAGAAGTCACAATTAAACATTAACTTAAAATATTGTCCACTTTAACAAGCTAGTCTTCAAACATAAACTATAACACAATATCTCCATCATATTTCACAGGACTCTCCTTTTCGTTCTGTACAATAGAGTGTATTACATTTGCTAGTAGTCACTATGCCCACTCAAGACTGCCCCATGAGTAATGGCCTCTTCCTTCAGTGCTTTCTGCTTCACCCAAGTAGAAAATAGAGTGTTCTGAGGAGACTTTGGAGTGTGGTGCCAGTCACTGAAGATGGTTTTCTCTTATGAAGCACGCCACCTAGTTTCCTCTTAATCATAAACCTTCAATCCTGAAATGCTATTTAAAAGATTTCCTTTGGGTGCTCACACATGGGAAATGACCAAAGACAAATATTTAAGCCTTCAAATAAATAGAACTGTCATGTTTAATGTCTTCCAAATGTTTGACACTCATACTGATTGAGTATGATCATACTGTCTGGTTAAATTTCCCATCCAGTGATAGGTAATTAGAATGACATAACATCACAGTAAGCTCCTGGCGAGGTGATGAGATATTTCCAATCTGAAAGAAAGGCTTCTTTTCCTCACATGTTGCAGAGTCAAATAATTATGTGTTGTTTTTGTGTGTATGTATACCCAAAATGGAGTGCAGGTTTTTGTTGCTGTTTTTTTCTTTTTTCTCTTTTTTTTCAATCTTTTTTTCTTTACTGATTCTGGTTTGGGGTAGAAAACAACATCACTTTCTTTTTCTTTGTAAAAAACATTTTATCATGTTTGCTGTAGGACCAACTTTTCTGGGGAGACATAAAACACACATCTACTCACTTCCAAAAAAGAACCCATGACTGAACCAACCAATGATTGCATTGATGTCCAATTTAGTGATCCACTGGGTTTTTAATTGGGATTAGTAACTGGGGTATGGGGGAGAGGCTTAAAGGGACAGGGATGACACAAAAGCAAGTGTGTTGGTGAAAATCCCATCAACACTCCCAACACCAACACCCCAACACTGGTGAAAATCAAAGATGCCCCAACCCTCTATCTCTACACAGCTTACAAACAGCTCTGCATTCTGAATATTTCTATTCCTTATGATTTTGCTGGCCACAATCTCCTCCCTTGCAGATTTTTACTGTATTTTATAAAACTGGAGAGGAGCCTTGAGAAGCTTTTAAGATTGTGGTCTCCTAATCATGTGACCTTTTGTTTACCTCCTGTTGCCCATGAGCCTCTGTCTCCCTCCTAGAGGAAATGTTTCAATTTGGGGGAAACTGCTACAGGACATTACTGTTCACCATTACTGAAGGAGGAGAACATTAGTATTTTATATTTTTCTAATTTCTTATATTTTATAGGTAATATAAAACCATTATTTTTGAAGGTCCAATTATTTTTAGTGCACATTACTGAACTTGGCATGTCATACAAAATATCATAGTTACCCCTTAGGAAAAATGAGATAACCATACATGCGAAAAAGATTTTAATTAAATAGTATATGAGAAGCTGATTGGGAAAAAAAAACTAGGCTGTGATTTCATTTGTAACTCAAAGCCAGCATGCTTATTCTTGATCTTAGCTGACTCCTACAAGAGTCCTTTGAGGGCCAATTCTATTTCAGACATTAGCATAGAGTTTCTCATTATAATACTGGAAAGTCCCTAATACAGTGATTTTCAGATAAGAAAAGAAAATGGAAATGGAACAAGCCAAGATCAAGAACTTTGCACTGGCACTTTGGCACTAAGGGATGGAGTTTGGATTCAACTCATGTATATCTGAATCCATAACAAGCCTTTTTCCATTCTGCCATAGGATCTCTAGACTGGGAAAACAATTCCCTTTGCTCTCCACCAACAGAACCTCTACTTACCCTCCCAGTCTCAGCTCAAATTATTTCTCTGCTATCTTTGCTCTGACTTGCAAAAGAAATTGCCAAAAACTTATGGCTCATGTATGTTGTCTTGCACTGTGAAAATAAATAGGAATATGATAGACTAAGAATGAAAATAATCATTCATATGGTATGTTATAGGACCTTGAAATCTGGCTGTATTATCCTGATTTTACAGTACAAATTAAAGAGTTTTTCTCAAAAGTTACTCATCTGTTACACTGTAAGCTTTGATTTCAATGTAAGAACACACATGCATATTGAAATATATTTGTATTGACAAAATAACTGGAATTATATGTCAAAATTCTAAGCTTTACTTGAAATTTTCCAGTGGAAATTTTTACACATAATACTATAACATCAGTTTTAATGTGGAATCTAGTACACAGCTCTTGGAGGTGTTATATTTGCTTGTAACCTCTGGTTCCCTTTTCTATACTCTTGTTGATTTCTTCAACAAGAAATTTATTAAGCACCTACCATATATTCAAGATGATATTTTCAAAAGGAAAAACCTACTTTAGAATTTTTTAATGCATGACTTTTGTTTTCATGCTTAATATTCAGGTCCTAATATGATTCAATTCCTTTTTGCTTTCTAATCAAGCCTTATACCATGTCTGAAACCACTACAAGCACTCCAACACAGATGACCTGCTTTCAAGTCTTAGAATTATTAAATGCTATATCATCATGACTTAAGGAAAGGAAAAGATTGCCTCATGTGCACTCAAGACTTGAAGAATTGAGTCTATGAAATAAACTGATATCAGACAGACAAGCAAAGGAAAAGATATACAAATTTATTGTGTGTATATGGGGTTATTACAAGAAAAATGTGAATGTTCAAAAAGTGAATGTTTAAAATCCCAGAAAGCTCTAATGACTATGTAGAAAGGAGGGAGGAGAGAGACCACACAGGCAACCTAGAGGCAAGTAGGCAATTATTAGAAAAATGAGTAACCCATAAGAGAGGTGAGTGCAAAGCCCAATCTGGGTGTGGCACTGTATGGCACTTACTCAATTATTATTTATTCTTTCAATTATTCAAGTGTTTACCATTCTCCATTCCTATGACAAGAACAATGCTCCTTCGCTAAGGTCCCTTCGAAAAAATCACTCTTTAGATAGATAAGGAATATCTAGAAGAAAACCATCCCTATATTTCCTGTCCCCCAAATGCCCTTACTGTGAAGAAATCAGCACATTAAGACAATGTATTCATGGGTAGCCATTCTTGGACTCTCACAGCATGCACATTCATAGTGTACTTTATGTGACTAACAGCCTCACAGTGTTTTACAAATATTCTCTCTCTGTGTCTTTCATGTTGCCTCTCTCTGTGTCTCTGTCTGTGTCTCTTCCTGTCTCTTTCCATTCACCCTGTATGTGACATGTGTGTGATGTGTGTGTGATGTGTGTGTGTAATGTGTATTTCTATTTGTATTGATGAATGCCATCTCTCCAACTCCACAAATATTATCTCTTTTGATTAATGACAACTTTTTAGATGAGTACTAGCACTGTTGACTGAGGAGAAAACTAAGCACGAAAGTTCAATGACCCATGTAAGCTTATGCAGCTAGAGACATGTACCAAGCTTCCTATTGCCACCCATGCCTGCTCTCTGCCACCCTGTACCTGATCTTTGCTTTGGTTGTGTTGCAATTCATTCTTTTGGTTGTTTGACATCATTATCCTGAGGAAAGTTTCTTCCTGTCACAGATTGTAGATATGCACTTTTAGAGGTACCAGCAATCCATGAAATTTGTATAAACTTCCCTCTATATTCCTAATGTTTCATTTGATAAATAGTAAGCACTTGAATAATTGAAATAATCAACAATAATTGAGTAAGTGTCTGTGGCAGTGTTACGGGCTTCTCAAGATAGGGAAATAGGATACTTTCTTCCAGGAAGCAGTATATTGTATCAATATAGAGGCTCTCAGTGGAATAATATCCAAAGTCTGGAGCCACGAATATCGTGGACTTGGGTCTTTTATACCATTTTAGCTCCTTTAGCTCCCATATTTAGCAATATAATTTGACTGGGTGTCTAAAAGCTATAGGGTAATGGTACTAAAAATGGCTAAAATGTGCGGTAACTTAGAAACATTGTGAGTATGCATGGAGACACTGGCTAGACCAGATTTCTGTTTATTTGCTCTCTTCTCAGCCCATGGGTACTCCCACCAAAGCGATACGGTATTCACTAATAAGCACAAATCTCATTTCCAAGGGTCTCCTAGCCTGATGCCAAACACAGACAGGTTAGAACAAGAGTCTGCCATGACACAATAGCGTGCCAACTAAATGCAAGCTGTTGGGGAGCACAAAAGAGAAAGCCGCTGGGCGTTGGTGATGCGTGCCTTTAATCCCAGCACTCGGGAGGTAGAGGCAGGCAGATCTTTGTGAGTTCCAGGAAAGGCAAAAAGCTGGACAGAGAAACCCTGTCTCGAAAAACAAAACAAAACAGAGAGAGACAGAGACAGAGACAGAGAGAGAGATCATTTCTTCCTGGAAATCTGAAAGGCTTTTCAGAGTGTACTACATGTTAAGGAGTGGGAAAAGTTTTCAAGGCAGAGAAGGGTCGAGGCTGAGTTCTTATGTAAAAGAAGCCATATGTGAGTTGCAGAAACATCCAAGCAGAGGTGAAATCTAAAATTTAAGTAAGGTGTGTGTGGAAAGAAATGGTGAAGGCTTTCAGAGAAATGATGGAGAACAGAGGTTAGGAGGGACGTTGAGGTCATTGTGACTGTGTGCTAAGAAGCAGGAATTGTACCGCATGGGGAAAGGAAGTGAAAAGTGGTGCAAAAATCTGGAAAGTATTTTCACTGTGTTCTATAAAGAGCAATCAAATCACTAAATGGGCAGCTATTTCCCCCATCTTAGGATTTAGTTATTGTAGCACGGATACAAATTTCAAAGGGTATGCCACAAAGTGCAATTTAATATGAGTGGTTTTAGACACACAGGGACAATGGGTTCAAATAAGACAGAGAGATGACTGGAATGATTCTTGACATCATAGTAATTCCAGCAAATCAATGTGATTCATATTAAAATGCATGCCATGCTGCACTGGGAAGGCAGCCATGAGACATCCCCAAGCCCCACGTTTGTGATTATCTCTTGCCTTTATAGCTTCATTTCATGTAATTTTCCAAATAAAATGTCCTGACCAATTAAATTCTTCATCATAGGAGTGTCTGCATTTACTGTGTTGATTATAGCAATATTAAGTGAGGTCTAGGCTTTTGTTTTTAAGAATAGATCAAATGCAAAATGTTCTTTAATAAAATCACATGCAAACAACTTATAGATGATTTGATCTTCATCAGTAAAAATAAATATAATTGCCGGGCAGTGGTGGGGCACGCCTTTAATCCCAGCAGTTGGGAGGCAGAGCCAGGTGGATCTCTGTGAGTTTGAGGCCAGCCTGGGTTACCAAGTGAGTTCCAGGAAAGGTGCAAAGCTACACAGAGAAACACCGTCTCGAAAAACCAAATAATAATAATAATAATAATAATAATAATAATAATAATAATAAATATAATTAAATGTACAGAGATCATCTGATATAGAAACAAATACAGAAAAGTTCATAAAAATGTAAATCCTTTCGAGTTTCACTTTTCTAGAACTCTTGAGTAATGCTGCACTATTAATATTCTCCTCTGCTCCATGAAGACAACAACAGGCTTCTGACCTCTCTTTACTTAGGGATTTAATTTAACAAAGCCTACAATTACAATTCCTTTCTGCTTCTTTGGCATAAAAATCTTCACAACTTTAGAATGTCAAATGCCATAAATGACTGGTGCTTCTTTCTTCCAGTCTCTGAGTGAGAATAGAGACCTGGCATAGATAGTAATGATTTCCCATTCCAGTATCATCTAGTACTTTTCCATTAGCTTACCCCAGTATATATATATATATATATATATATATATATATATATATATATATATAGAGAGAGAGAGAGAGAGAGAGAGAGAGAGGGGAGGGGGTAATACATAAATTAGACAGGTAGCTAGATAAATGGATAATAGATGGATGGATGGAGAGATAGATAGATAGATAGATAGATAGATAGATAGATGTTTCTAGTAACATCCTCATGAGTTTAATTTATTCTATACTTATTCAAAATAATTAGTATATCAAAAATGCTTTTTACCTTCATATAGATACAATCCCCAACAATGTTCTTGAAACTAATTTGATAAGGCATGAAAGCTACATTTTAGTTGCAATAAGAATAAGTATTTAGAACACAATTTTAAATTATACTTGTTTGGGAATGTGGTAATAGTAGCTTCTCCTCTAACATCATATAACGTTGTATTTCATATTTAACAACTGATGACTGTAAGCTTGCCTTGAGTTTAAAAGTTTCATTTTTATAGATTTTTCTCAGTTATGCTTTATAGAAGAATTTAAATACACATGGCATTAATTTTTTTTTCCAAATAACAAGTCCAGAGACAGACAGCTGGTATCTCTGCTTTGGTGTCTCCAAATGTTAGTTCCAAGTCTCTAATTCTTTTGGCTTTTATTCTCTCATGCTCACTAGATTATTGCTGCAAATCCAGGCATCATTACCATTGAGACATGCTACGAAGGAAAAAAAGTAAAATGAACGCTGCTTTCAACAGCTGTTTTATTAATAAAAGAAAAAAAAAAAACTTGGCCAGGTAGCCCCTTCTCTAACCATGTGTATTCACAGTCCATGATTCAGAAATGTGTCCTGTGACCTCCTGTAGCAGGAAAGGCAGCTGAGAAAACATGGCTAAGGAGAAGAAAGTGGAAATGAGTGTTGAGATTGTCAACCAAGCAAACCTGCACCAATACCTATATTAATATTCCAAATATATGATTTTTACAGGAAGTTCTACTATAAATATGGCAATAGAACAAATATTTAAAGGCTTTAAACTCCTTCACAAAATTTATCTTACTGTATTCTGGTCATTATTGTAGTGGGTAGCCATCCCAGCATTGGCCTGGAAGTTCCAACCCCCACTGAGGCTTTGGTAATGGTCACGCCCACAAGGCGGGGTGGAGGAGGGAGCAGAAGACCTGAGGATGGAGAGGAGGTCTCTCTCTTGGTTCCGGGACCCTGGATGCTGGAGGTAGACCGAGCAGAGTTCTCCAGAGAACACCGCCGGACTGCGCTATACCTTTGCCAGACCCTGCAACCTACCCCTTCATTTGTAAGTTACCCCACAAAATAAACCTCCCTTTTAACTATGTGGAGTGGCCTTAATAATTTCACCAATACATTATTCTTACTAAATGATAAATTGGAAATTGCATTGACTTTCATTTCATAGTGGCAAAGGCTTCCTAACATCCTGCCAGAGGTAAAGGAAAAGTGTTCTGTGTCTCCATCAACATCATAAAATTCAACAGAATAATGGTCCTGTGACAAGCAAGGAATCTGCTGGAAAAGCCACCAAAGTCTGAGGAGCACTTTGGAGTATGATAGAAACATAGCTGAGATGAAATCATAAAACAGAATAGGATCCACTTGTGCAATATACTTTAGACATGCACATTATTTCTATCTTCATGCAATTTAGACATCAAATTAGATAGAAAGACTTTCCTAAAAATCACATGTGAAATGAAAGTAAACAACTGTGTTTTGGAGGTGCTCTGTGGAAGATACTTGCCTCTGTGCTCAGAAATATTTAAAATGAAAATTAAAAGTAGCAAAATTGAAACTACAACACTAAGCTAAAATGTATGGTTCTTTTGAGCAAGCTGCTTTATGTTTCTGATTAGTGTGAACTTATCAGTTCTTCACAACAGTCTGAAAAATAGATACTGCTCCTCACCCCATTTTACAGATGAGGAAGTCTTGATTCATTTGCTGAAAATTACCTCAACTCTCAATGCCAACCAAAAAATAGAACTTTGAGTCCATAATCCAAATAATTTTAATTAGACTCTTAATGAGTTTTTAAAGAATGCTATGACAAGAAAAATCAAAGAGGGAGAAGCGGTAAATGATTTAGCAGTGATTACTATTTATGTACAGGGCTTTAAATTTGGGTTTCTATGGTAGAGGGAGACATCATGGGGTTAGGGAGAAACTGGGTGCTAGGGAAGATCCTGGTAATCTACAAGGATGGCCCCAGTTTACTAGCAAAAGTGGAGAGGGTGCCTGAGCTGGCTTACCCCAGTAATCAGTTTAGTGAATACCCTAGTTGTCATCATAGAGCCTTCATCCAGTAATTGATGGAAACAGATGCAGAGATGCACAGCCAAGCACCAGACGAAGCTCCAGGAGTCTAGTTGAAGAAAGAGAAGAGGGATTCTATGAACAAAGGGCATCAAGATCATGAAGGAGAAACCTACAGAGACAACCAAATCAAACTAGTGGTAACTCATGAACTTTAGACCAACAGCTGTGGATCCTCCATGGGACTGGACTACATAAGCAAGACAGTTATGTAGCTTGATCTGCTTAAGGGGACCCCTGGTAGTAGGGTCAGGACCCATCACTGGTACATGCTTTTTGGAGCCCACTACCTATGGTAGGACATCTTGCACAGCCTTGATCCAGTTGGAGGGGCTTGGACCTGCCTCTACTGAATGTACTAGGCTCTGCTGACTCCCTATAGGAGGCCTTATCTTGTTGGAGGAGGGAATGGAGGGTTTTAGTGGGAAGGCTGGAGGGGTGAGAGGAAGGAAGAGAGGGGGAGTCTATGATTAGTATATAAAATGAATAAAAAATTCCTTATTAAAAATGATTTAAAAAATAAAATAAATAAAGTTGTTTTTTGTGTTTCTTGGTAGGAATGATTTGAGGACAAAGATAGCTGAGAAGAATATCATGAGCAACAAGATAAAACTGCAAACATGGGGCAGGTCAGACAGAAGTGAATTCCATTTTGTTCTTCATTATTAGAATAGTATAGGATAGTTTATATGGACCCACTGACATTGGAATCAAAAATACTATCTTGGTTTGCTTCATACACATGGGATCACCTTAGACAAAGTCTTTAATCTCTCTGAGCCTCACAAGAAGACAAAAGGTCCTATAGCCATGTTATATGAAAGATGCCATAAAAATACAAATGTTCAAATTAACACTAAGCTGGTCTGAGAAAAAGTAAGTCATGACTGGATTGTAAAGAAACACAAATTGAGGCAGAAGTTTCGTCAGTGAAGACCTCTGAAAAAAAAGTGATCAGAGCTATGTATAAAGCTCATTACACAAGGAAATAGGGGATAGATTGTACTATGAGAAGGAATTTAAAAATGAGTTCAAAATTATTTAAAATCTGCTTCAGTTGTAATGAGGAAGGGAAGTGTAATGGGCCACACCTGCAGTCTCAGAATGTAAGAGGCTGAATTTGAGACCCATGAAGGATACACTGTAAATCCCATACTACCTTAACCTAAACAGTGAGGTCTTGTTTTGAAAATGATAGTGGAGATCAAATGGGGAAGACATGAAACATCAACACAACTATTTGCACATATATGAATTAGTAAGAAAGAAAGAAAGAAAGAAAGATTCAAACAAACCTTTTGTTTAGAAGCTGAAAACAGGGCTGGGGAAATGGCTCAGAGGTTAAGAGCACCATCAGCTTGTCCAAAGGTCCTGAGTTCAATTCCCAGCAACCACATGGTAGCTCACAACCATCTACAATGCTCTCATCTGGCCTGCAGAAATACATGCAGACAGAACATTGTATACATAATAAATAAACAAATAAGTCTTTCAAAAAAAGAAGTTGAAAACAGTGAAGAAAGAGACTACTTCTCAGAGCATGCATAAGTAAATGCAACTGATTTTTATCCAGCTAAGACCTGTGTTGGACTTCTTAGTATTAACTGCAAGATTTAAAATACGTAT
Source organism: Onychomys torridus (assembly GCF_903995425.1). Classification (NCBI taxonomy): domain Eukaryota; kingdom Metazoa; phylum Chordata; class Mammalia; order Rodentia; family Cricetidae; genus Onychomys; species Onychomys torridus. Next base: position 79,558,049 of record NC_050450.1, on the reverse strand, counting down.
TATTTGACCCAAATCTAGGACACTTTGTCATAGCAACGGAAGAACCAATGCACAATGAATCAGGACTATTCATTTGGAGTTGACAAACTTCCTGATGGTGGCCTGTAACAGAAACCTAACACTCCTGGTGAGGAAGCAGAAGTGGATCCTTAGAATGAGAGCAGAGGTCTCATTCCTGAACTAGCTCACTGGAACATAAACACAGATCACATTATTTGTTACATAGAATCTTAATCCTACAAGAAGGAAGTCATCAAAAGAGATCCTAATTTGTTTCAGGGTTCTTTATGAGTCCGATTTAAGTCATCAGGCATTAATCATTGCACTGAGAGATACTAACTTTCAAGCCCCATGAGAGGAGAGGAAATGGATCAAATTTAGTCATTCAAGCTAACCACTGAAAGAAAAAAAGTGCTTTGTACCCTGCCTCTTCAGGAGCATGAGATCTGCTTTTAGGAAACAGTTACTTTCCTCAGAATGTCTTGAGATTTCCCCACAAGCTAGATGGCTGATATCCCAATGTTGGTCTAGGGTACCAAAAGAGATGGAGGACTGTTCATGGAATCATCTAAGCAAATGGGCTTCCCAATCCCATGGTATTGCTATATACTGTTTATATATCACATACAACTTCCCCTCTAAAGTACACCGTTTAGTAGCAATTGGTATCAGTGAGCAAGAGACTGGTATACAGGGCAGGCAGTTTTCTTTCTTATAACCCAAATAGGTTATTTTCTACAACACCACCACAAGGCTATTCAGGACACAATTTTGCTTAAGGAGATAGTTAATGGTGTGTGTGTGTGTGTGTGTGTGTGTGTGTGTGTGTGTGTGTGTGTGTGTTAGAGAGAGAAAGAGACAGAGAGACAGAGAGAAAGATGTTTTAAAATTGTATCTATTGCATGCTTTTCATGCTTTTCAAGGTGACAAACACAAGCACAAAAAAAAGAATAAATTTATAAAAATACCTTTAACAATAAATCTCAGTTCTTTGATTTTTTTTCTTATTCCCAAGAGGACACTGAATTTCAAAACAACACAGAATAAATTACTATCTTGCTGTAAGTGACCTACTAACCACATCTCCAACCAACACTTTGCCTTTGCTACATGCAAAGCAAGTGTGTTTCCTTTGGTTAAGACAAACATACCCTCCCTGACTGAGGAAAGCATAACTTACCACTTTTAAATTTAAGATGGCGAAGAACAATGTACATTAAGTAGAGCTTCTACTTTGCCTACACTCATTATTGGTGTGTATTGATTGTACAAAGCAAGGAGTTTTGTCGTCGTGTTTTTACAGATATACATCATGTCCTCTGTTCATATAGAATACTTTGAATTTTGACTTTTTGCCATCTCTCATGTTTGCAGTATGTAATGGTGTGCTCTTATTTGCTTTCCCAATATCTACCCTGAGCTGTATTGTTTATACCTTAGATGTAAAGGGTAAAGATTTGTTTTGTTTTCTTAATGGGAGGAAAATTAGTAAGTATAACTTTGTATATAACAAATATTATTTTAGGTACAATCCAGACTACTAAATAATATTTTAATAAATACTGTGGAAATGCTTGAATTCTTTTAAATAGTAAATATTCACATTTTATAGTATCATTGAGAGAATTCTTGGTATACTACTAACTTCAAAGAACACACATTTCCTTCCTCAACTGTCCCCACGAATTTTCTTATTTTGAGGTTTGGTTCTGGGGCTCACTAGCATTTGAAAGTATATCACAAGTTACATAACCATCAGAGAAATTTTCAAATTAGTGTTGTTATCTTCATAGACAGTGCATACTGCTAGTTAACAACCCAACTGTCACTGGAGTATAGGAGGCTATAGTACACATCCTCTCAAATTTTGTGAGGGAAATAGTACTACACCATCAACCCAACTATGAGTGTTCAGTAAACATTCCCTATTTTATGAAATCATGACATCACATGGGCAGGAAGCAGGCTCCAGTGTGGAGGAAATACATCAAAGATGCTGAAAGGCTGCATCACTATCCTTTTTAGAAATAACAGCCACAATGAGAGGAGGATCTCTCTGTGAATAACTAATTCCCTCTCATATGGAATATGTGAGCAATGCTTTCCTGTAACCTGGACATCAACACACAGGTATGAGGTAAGAATAGTTGCCTTGTACTGACATTCATAAGATATGGTAAACCTG